>NC_091135.1:57832566-58165066 GCF_041381155.1 Argopecten irradians
ACTATTGTCATCAAGTTCCTGGGACCACAGAATCAGTTAACAAGTATTGTTTTGCAGCAGAGAAAGACAAGAGGCATACTTTTCTATGCCAAAATGTCTTAAATATAGAATATGTCTGTCCTCTAGAAGACTTATCAATATCACCATGTGATTTTTTAATAAATTGGTCAATTGGTCTACTTATAAAGTTTTGTAATTATTCTTTTTGTAAAACAGCAAGTTGATTGATATACATTGTATCCGAACTTCAATTCAAACCGGATAACTTGACCATAGACCATGAAATTGTTTGTACACTTTCTTAACTTCAGGATTGTTTTACAAAATTACAAATGAATTTTTCTACAACATTTTTTATTTTCAAATCCCCATACCTCTGATGAGTATAATAAAACTGTTATTACAAGTGAATCAAATATTTTCAGTTTAAGATGAACAGGAAGAGATACATTCCTTTATTTCTTATAAATAGCAAACACCGATTTAATTGTTTGTTCAGCAGGTTTTTTTCCCCTTTCTTTAAAAACGCTACCATTAACATTATTTTCTGTACCTAGATATTTAACAATTCTTATAAATCTAATTCTGCATTCCATTAACATCAACTGTTTTTGTTGTACCGATTTACGTCTTGAGAATATCATAATTTTTTTTCTTTCTGATATTAAGTTCTAAATTCATGTAACATATTTGTTGTAGACCATCAGATATTTCTGATATCATAACAGTGTTATTGGCAAATAATATGATAAAAAGTTTGGGATACATTCCAATATCATATACATGTACCGTTAAAAACTGGTATAATTTGCGCAGGTACTTTTTAGGGCTGAAATGCTTAAAAAAATCTACTATCAGTATATTTTGCGCATCAAAAAATGGGAAATACAATGTCCAGGGAGTCCCCAAAACCGATGTATGAAGGTGACAATTTCAATGCCAAATATTCCCCATAAATGCTTGACAACTTGCACAAAAAGTGTTGTATTTAGAAGAAATAACATATGAAAACCGCATTGTTTGTTTTCTTTTATTGACCACCGTAACCTGAAACTGAAATATCTAGCAGATGTCCAAAACAGCGACTGTCTAGTCCGCCGTACTCCGTGCACATGTCAATGTTTTGAGATATTACACATGAATAGTAATCAGGAATATTTGAAAAGAGTAGAATATTTTACTTAAATTGGCACAATAAGTAATCAGTGTGTTTGAGATCATTAACAATTAACAGCAATCAGCTAGCGGATACGTAGTTTAGCTTGCAACAATCACAGTGTGCATAATTTGTCAAGATTTGTAAGACGAATATTTTAAGTCATAAAGGTAGATTGAAAATAGGAAGGGAGATAAAATAACCAGATAAATATTTGTAGCGGGATCAGACTTGGTTGATTATCGGTGATCAGGTAGCTCAGTCGGAAGAGCTACATTTTCTTCTCTCCTGTTACAGAATTGGCACCCAACTAAATAACCAACGGTTGTGGTGTTTGAAAGGGTCTCGTATGTATTAAAAAAAAGGAGGGAGGAGTGTAGCGGGACTGGACTGGGTCGATTATCGATGACCAGGTAGTTCAGTCGGTAGAGCACTCAGCTAGTGTTCGGAGAGTCGCGGGATCGAATCCCGGTCTTGCCGCTACATTTTCTCCTCTCCTGTTACATATGGTACCATACTATGCATGTAGATATTCAAGGTAAATCAACAATGTTCGCTGATCTTGCAGAATTGTCTTACAGTGTGATAATTAATGCAGTAAATGTATGTCTCATTGGTGTGATTGATTTAAAGGCAGTTCATGTGGTGACCGAAAAAAAGATAAAATCAAGACTTTCAGAGTGATCAGGGAACATTGGTAGTCAAGGCGGGGAAAACATAAGACGACCTGTGTTATACAAATTAATGTTTAATTGATTTTCATTAAATTGCCTCGAAGGTGATGATTAGTGTGTTATGAACGATAAACTTAATATGTTTTCTGTCCCCTGGCCGAGACACACCAAAGTCTATAAAAGCGGTAGTTTCTGCTCTCGCTTAGCGTTCAGCATACAGGGAGTGGGACGACTGGTTCGCCTGTTGTCAGTATAATGTGACCGGGTGGGGTGCGTTGCTTGGTGTCTTCGGCGGCATGCTTCAGTGATATAGCACTATAAAAAGGGCAAAAGTTCCACTATACAAGAAGACACTACATGAATATACCGCAGTCTCCCAAAACACGCACCTCGTACAACATACACGCAACACACAGCATACATGGGAGGCCGTCCTTACATGACCCTGGCTGTTAATAGGACGTTAATTAATCAAACAAACAAACAAACAAACAAACAAACAAACAAAAAATATACACAGCTAATGTCATATTGTGTTTTAAATTTAAATAATATTTTATTTATTCATTTCATTTCAAGCATGTACATGTCATAGAATATAAACAAATATCAGGTATATGCTTAAATCATATTACAGTTAAATTCACAATAAGGAATTTGAAGATGATGATAGTAATTATTTTCGGATTGAAAATGATTACAATATTAAGCTTCCACAGTTGAAAATTACTTCTTTTTGTTCACACAATTCTTCTCCTATACTGTTTCTAGTTGAAATGATACATGCATGCTGACATTCTGTAAAAGATAAGGAAACAATAAATGTATTAACAGAGTAATTACTGAAAATGTTAATATCATATAATTAAACATTTTAATCATAAATAGCAATACCAGCATAGAGGAAACATTATTGAAGTCTAATTCCCGCTGTTCTTCAGTCCTCCTGTTCTTACATGTAAGAGTTTTGTCCTTCATAAATTGATTGTAATATAGCAGTTGTTATATAATGTGCACAAAGAAGTATAAATATATATATATATATATATATACACACGTATATATATATACACACGTATGCATGAGTACAGTGGTAAATTAATAAGTTATACAGAAAATGATGGTGCTGATCATGAAAAGCGTAAAGTCTATTTTGTTGAGTAAAAAGTTTAAAAAAAACTAACAAAACATTGTTCACACCCTATGATGTAATCGCACTAAAACAGTGATCATGTGGGCTTTTGTGCGATTGCATTTGTAAGACTGTGCCAGGTAGTAGAGATTAGTTCCGCTAGAGTGATCACACAATGCAAGTGAGAGTCGGGAATATGTTTATGTAAGTTTTAATTGCTAATCTCTGATGCTTGTTGGTAAAATATAACTCAGGATAATTGCTTAACAATTAACAGTTTTCTCTACATTTGTTACAGATTGAAACAGCTTTTAAGTGCCGTTTTACGGAAGAATTATGAAAAAGAAATTGGTATTTTCGTCGATCTAGTAGTCCAAAAAATATCACTTCGAGTTATATGAACATTCCATATATGATTTATGTCATTCGGCCAAAAATTTACTTCGTATTACCTAGTTTAATGAATATGCAGTATGCATATGATCAGAACGTCAAGCTCCTGTGGTGAAAATAACAAAAATGTTTTAAAAGTATGGTTTAGTGGTAATCTCTGAACGTGCTTTAGTATATAGATATAATCTGATATTTATACATGTGCTTATAAAAGTATCGATAATTATGGATGTGGTAAATATTCATACCTTATTAACTGCCGTTAGTTTTAAGATTACGCCACCTTGGACATTTACAAAATGTTCACCGTCTGTCACGTGCTATTTTATCAGTAGACCAAGTTTGTCCAAAATTTTGTTAGAGTTGTCTTTTCTTCCATTCAGTGTAGTTTTACGTCCATGTCATCCTGAACTCATCGGGTATTATCGGGAGAAATCTATTCCCCGAGGAGTTCCGGATGAAGGCCATGTGCCATAACACAGCCGTGATAAATGCATCTCTCCATTTCGCCATGAAATTTATTTGCTCCGAGACAAATTTGATTCAAATTACAAAATTCATTATGGTATCAGTTTTGATGTTCGAGGTGAAATATTGATTTCATTTTTTTCCGTTGCGGGATAACTGTCACTAATAGGGAGTAAACGTCTGGGGGGAACCAGCTTCGGAGCGAAGCATTTTTGGGACGAAACGTCTTCATTCATTGTAAACACCATTTTGGGGACGAAAAGTCTAGATACTTTGTAAACAATTCAGGTGAAAATTTTCAAACAGAAGATCTTTTGGATAGTGTATATAGTAAGGATATGAAAGCCGTAATATACTATTCCTATTTCAACGTTACAGATACGTTTATTTCAGTAACTTTCATATTCAAAATTTGCTATTTAAAATTCCCGGTAAAATCAAAGTTGTTGAATACACTGCCGCTAGGAGCGCTAGTATCTGCGAGCAATTTCTAAGCCAATCATATTGAGGAAATTGACTGTAAGAGAATTTTGCAACCACGATCACAATGGCGAGGTGACCCTCGCCAAAAATTATGAAAATTTCCCCTTTTTGGGCCCCATCCCTCTGCCCCTAGGGGTCGGTTACCTATCTTATTTATATAAAATATAGATGGTCCTTCCCCAATGATGTTTTCACACCAAATATGGATGAAATCCATCCAAGGATGAAGGAGGGTAGTAGGATCTAGCTTAAATTAAGAAAAAGTTGCCCTTTTGGAGCCCCACCCCTCTGCCCCTAGGGGATCGGGACCAGGCTCATTATTATATAAAATAATGATTGTCCTTCCCCTATGATGTTTCAGTTTCACACCATCCAGGATGATGGAGGAGGAGTAGGATTTTAAAGCTTAAATTAAGAAAATTTGCCCTTTTTTGAGCCCCATACCTCCAGCCCCTAGGGGTCGGGGACCAGGCTCATTTATATAAAATATGATTGTCCTTCCCCAATAGATATGTTTCACACCAAATATTGTATGAATTCCATCCAAGGATGAAAGGAGGAGTAGGAACTAGCTTAAATTAAGACAAGAGGCCCATGGGCCTTAAACAGAGTCATCTGACCCATGGCAACAAAACAACAACAAAGTCCATCAGTATAGAAAGAAGTGGTAAACAATTAATATAAATAATACAAGGAAACTCCTTAGGTTAATATGTAAGATTCTGAAATAGTGTAAATGTTCATTATGTTGAACAACTTGGAGTTGCCCTTCATACATATATGGTTTATGTAAACCCATTCAAGGATTAATAAAAGGAGTCAGATTTTAAAGCCAAATTTCAGCAAAGCTCCCAGTTTGAACCTCCGCTGAACTATCCCCATGGGTCTTAGCCTGGTCCTTTATAAAAATTATGATTGTCCTCACCTAAAGTTCCCCCTTCTGAATCAATTAAAACCCCTTTAGACCAATTTTCATTGAGATCTGGAATGAACCCTAACACAGGAAGTGGGCTAGCAGCCATCTTGAAATACCAAAATTTTTACGAAAATGTTTGCATGTTGTTCGGCATCAAGTAAAACCCCTATTGACCAATTTTCATTAAGATCAGAGACTGAAACCTTAAAACAGGAAGTGGGCCAGCGGCCATCTTGGAATACAAAATCTTTACGAAAATGTTTGCACGTTGTTCGGCATCAATTAAAACCCCTATAGACAAATTTTCATTGAGATCAGAGAGTGAAACCTGAAAACAGGAAGTGGGCCAGCTAAAATTAAGAAAATTTCCCCTTTTGGGGGCCCACCCCTCAGCCCCTAGGGGTCGGACCAGGTTCAGTTATATAAAATATGATTGTCCTTCCACAATGATGTTTAGAACACCAAATATAAATGAAAATCCATCCAAGGATGAAGGAGGAGTAGGATTTTAAAGCTTAAAATAAGAAAGTTTTGCCCTTTTGGGGCCCCACCCCTCAGCCCCTAGGGGTCGGACCAGGCTCATTTTTATATAAAATATGATTGTCCTTCCCCAATGATGTTTTCAAACCAAATATGGATGAAATCCATCCAAGGATGAAGGAGGAGTAGGATTTTAAAGCTAAAATTAAGAAAATTTGCCCTTTTGGGGCCCTGCCCCTCTGACCCTAGGGGTCGGACCAGGCTCATTTATATAAAATATGATTGTCCTTCCCTAATGAAAATTCCCCACCAAATATGGATGAAATCCATCCAAGGATGAAGGAGGGAGTAGGATTTTAAAGCTAAAATTAAGAAAATTTGCCCTTTTGAGGCCAAGCCCCTCTGACCCTAGGGGTCGGACCAGCTCATTTATATAAAATATGATTGTCCTACCCTAATGAAGTTTCACAACCAAATATGAATGAAATCCATCCAAGGATTAAGGAGGAGTAGGATTTTAAAGCTTAAAATAAGAAAATTTGCCCTTTTGGTGCCCCACCCCTCAGCCCCTAGGGGTCGGACCAGGCTCATTTATATAAAATATGATTGTCCTTCCCCAATGATGTTTCAAACCAAATATGGATTGAAAATCCATCAAAGAATGAAGGAGGAGTAGGCTTTTGTATAAATAGTCTTAACGCACGATGCACGGCGGACGGCGGACGGCGCAAGACTAGACAGATGGAGTTCGGCGCATAGACATTAGGACCAGTAACACGACCTAAAAATTTGTTCCTTTTATGTCAGTGACCGAACAGACAAATGTCTATAGGTATAAAAACATGTACCCTTGGGTAATAAAAGTCTCTTGATACATGGACCTAAAAACATTGAATGAACAGGAGATATTCGGGTCACCACTGTTACCTCCGACCCTATCATGTCCCATCATTATTAAGAAAAATGGTCCATCTCACGCAAGGTGCTAAATATTTCGCATACGCTGTGGATTTAAATCATTCAGATTTCGATTATGAGGGTTGCGAATAGGGCCGAAAATAAAAATCGAAAATTTGCCAATTTGGGGTCGGTGCTACATAACACCTCAGAGTTTACTACCCTTTGGGATGTTTTAAGTACCACTTCTGAACTCATCCTTCATATTAAAAAATGAAAATTATATCCGGCAATCCAAATACATTGACAACCAAATATGCCACATTGCTTCAATATCAAGGATGAAGGATTACGTGGATCCTTATGGAATGCCAAAAAAAATATCCCTCAAGTGGATTCAAGTGTCTGTTTTGAACTCGACTGCTAAGCTAGAGGTCAAGGGTTCACTACACCAAATGGGTATGGTTTACCATATTGCCTACATGATTTAATTCCCAATCTTAGTTTTAATTGCTACACTATATTAATAAGTTTGCTAGACTGGATCTCTGCAATAGTTCCATTTCTACCCTCCCCTAGGTGGCATTGTTAGCACTTTCCATGTATTGAAAAGGATAAATTACTGATATCCCACCTAAAGACATTGTTGATAACTCCGTCAAGGATTACTGTGTATATATGACAGGCTTAAGCCTTTAAAAGAATTAACTTATTCATATATCTCTCCGTAACATATAACTGTACTCCCTCCATCACATGACTGATTTCCAGTTAATACTTAGCAAAAGTGTGCGAAAGTGATTTTTCTCTTTAGTAAATTAAGAACTATCCATTTTTGCTTGGCTGAATTGTGCATTCAATCAGCTATTTTCCATATTGAAAAGCATTAAAATGCGGGTCTATAGAGGCATCAAATCACACTAATGTAATTATGGCATCGAATGAAAAGTACACACACACAAAAGAGCCAGATCATTCATTAAACTCCAAATTACTTCTGAAAATTGTTGCATATTGGAATGGATTCAGATATACATCCCTTCAACATTAATTATATGTGCATGCCTGTATGAAACTAATCAGTGATAGGCAAAATAAACATATTTTTCATATGAAGCTTGTGTCCGTGGAGGTGAATTGAATGATTCGGGTGTGGTGAACCAAAAATACTTTAAGCATATTTTTTTGCGAATTCATAATAAAATTTGAATTTAGGTTCTTTAAGCCATGGATAGACCATGTCTTTCGGGAATCGCTTCATTTGAGTTTATTGGTCGAAAAGTTGTGAATGGGTAATCTTCGAAACCTGATATACTTAACTTATTCATGAGCGCAGCCTTAAATGGAGAGAATAGGTAATTTTCTCAGGTATAACAACGCCACAGTGCCAAATATGAAATTGCATGCCAGACTGGTACTAATCCGGATGAGGTGGAGTAAGGGTATGAAAATGACTGAGACAGCACTTATAAAAGTTTTTATTTCTACGGCCTGGTCTTATTCGAATAGGTTCGTTGTGGATGTCATCGATCTTCATATACGGACAAATCAAAATCTTTTCTTTCGTTGGATTTAATAAGCTTTCTAACTAGGGCAATACTTTCGACCTGTATAGGATCAATCATTTCTTCTTCCACAATAACTAGACTTTTTCAGTCCACGTATTTTTCTCGTCCACCTGCATAAAAGTTTAGAGTTTCAGTATCAAACATAACTTTCCTCTTGAAGTCCAATGGAGTAAGGGTAACAATTGCAAGTGCCCACCATAAAGTTTCGCCATGTTGCTTCGGTAACTGGTTCTGTATGTACATCTCGCATTACACATTCTTTTAGTATAAAACTGCTGTTCATCTATTTTTCGTCTCCTTTGCTTTTAATAAAACTTAAACGATTCGTTTGGATATTAATCAAACACTTCTAATAAAATGCTTCTAGGGTATAGCCATATCGTGGCAAGGGAAACCAAATGATGGTTCTTTGCATATCCTTGTAAAGTCTTCCTTTCTGGACTACCGCAAGCCCAATTAAGACACAAAATTTCCGCAGTAAACTTCGTAACTTCATTAATCCAGAAGCAGCGGATCTCTTGCAAACGATTTCCCTTCGGGCTCCAAATAATGTTCTGCAACACAGCATATCAGACGCCTTCACTAGTTTTTTCTTTGTGCTTTCTGAATCCTTTAACAATCCATTTACTGAGTCCTTCAGAAGCATCGACTTGCCGTTGTAATCAAGTTCTGTTTTGGGTGATCTATCGGATATTGCCATTTTCTCACTGACTATGCCATTAGGGCAAGCCTAATTTATCACAACATGCTCAGATCTCAATGATAACTCCAAACTGATAAACGAAACTATTTCCAACAGACATCGATGTATACAACGCTCAGAAGGTTTCCATATGCATGAACAGGTTCACCAGGTTTACATGCGTCTTTATGATCCTGGTATGCTGAAGTTACGCTGACTTGGGAGTACCCATAGGATAGGGATCTGGCGGATCACTTTTTCCTTTTCACTGGATATGATTTTGTTTGCCATTATGTCAGACTGCGTGAATCTAGATCTAGGATCTGGTAAAGAACTAGGCACATGTGTATAGCATTTGGCTGCGGGAACGGGGCCTAGTAGGACCGAGCATGTGTTCCTCCTCCACAAGTTCCCATTGGATAATCCAGCCACTTTGGATAGGATCCTAAAATTTTGTGAAGACAACGAGAGCCAAATAGGCTGGCAGCATACTACAAACTCAAAACAATGCTCGAGCCATTTTACCTGCAAGGCTATGTTTTCCCGATGCGGTATGCCCAATAATGGAGTCGGATGGGAACATCCTCAAACTAAAAGAAGAACTGTCAACAGAGACGCTATTATCCGATTGTTTCCATTCATTTGTTGGTAAAGTTTTATCAACTAATAAGGGACCCCAAGAGAACAGATACACAGGGGGAAATGTATGGTAGATAAATCGTCCACTCCAAAACCCAGGACAGCATTTAAAAACGAGAAAATGCTTAGAGGTAAGTTGTAAACAGGGAACTGCCTCTTTCAGTACTGATAAACCCTGGTGAATACTAGCTATACTGTTCTAGCGCAGAAATGTCAGTCAGTACAGGTGAAATATTTTCGGCTACAATAGTTGCTAAAATACTGAAGTTCCCAATATACTCCTTGTAGGATGAACTAATCCACTATTTAGTTGCGATCAGCTGAAAAGCTTGAGAAACTCATATTTAATCTACAGTTTCAAGCCCTACAAAGGGTTCAATTTCATAACTCTGGTAACTCTGTTATTAAGAGTCAAATCAAGCTGATTTTTGGCGAGGATCCCACCTCGCCATTGTGATCGTGGTTGCAAAATTCTCTTACAGTCAATTTCCTCAATATGATTGGCTTAGAAATTGCTCGCAGATACTAGCGCTCCTAGCGGCAGTGTATTCAACAACTTTAATTTTACCGGGAATTTTAAATAGCAAATTTTGAATATGAAAGTTACTGAAATAAGCGTATCTGTAACGTTGAAATAGGAATAGTATATTACGGCTTTCATATCCTTACTATATACACTATCCAAAAGATCTTCTGTTTGAAAATTTTCACCTGAATTGTTTACAAAGTATCTAGACTTTTCGTCCCCAAAATGGTGTTTACAATGAATGAAGACGTTTCGTCCCAAAAATGCTTCGCTCCGAAGCTGGTTCCCCCCCAGACGTTTACTCCCTATTAGTGACAGTTATCCCGCAACGGAAAAAAAATGAAATCAATATTTCACCTCGAACATCAAAATTGATACCATAATGAATTTTGTAATTTGAATCAAATTTGTCTCGGAGCAAATACATTTCATGGCGAAATGGAGATGCATTTATCACGGCTGTGTTATGGCACATGGCCTTCATCCGGAACTCCTCGGGGAATAGATTCTCCCGATAATACCCGATGAGTTCAGGATGACATGGACGTAATGGAAACTACAATTGAAGAAAGACAACTCTAACAAAATTTTGGACAAACTTGGTCTACTGATAAAATAGCACGTGACAGACGGTGAACATTTTGTAAATGTCCAAGGTGGCGTAATCTTAAAACTAACGGCAGTTAATAAGGTATGAATATTTACCACATCCATAATTATCGATAATTTTATAAGCACATGTATAAATATCAAATTATATCTATATACTAAAGCACGTTCAGAGATTACCACTAAACCATACTTTTAAAACATTTTAGTTATTTTCACCACAGGAGCTTGACGTTCTGATCATATACATACAGCATATTCATTAAACTAGGTAATACGAAGTAAATTTTTGGCCGAATGACATAAATCATATATGGAATGTTCATATAACTCGAAGTGATATTTTTTGGACTACTAGATCGACGAAAATGCCGATTTCTTTTTCATAATTCTTCCGTAAAACGGCACTTAAAAAGCTGTTTCAATCTGTAACAAATGTAGAGAAAACTGTTAATTGTTTAGCAATTATCCTGAGTTATATTTTACCAACAAGCATCAGAGATTAGCAATTAAAACTTACATAAACATATTCCCGACTCTCACTTGCATTGTGTGATCACTCGAGCGGAACTAATCTCTACCACCTGGCACAGTCTTACAAATGCAATCGCACAAAAGCCCACATGATCACTGTTTTTAGTGCGATTACATCTTAGGGTGTGAACAATGTTAGTTTTTTTTTAAACTTTTTACTCAACAAAATAGACTTTACGCTTTTCATGATCAGCACCATCATTTTCTGTATAACTTATTAATTTACCACTGTACCCATGCATACGTGTGTATATTTATACTTCTTTGTGCACATTATATAACAACTGCTATATTACAATCAATTTATGAAGGACAAAACTCTTACATGTAAGAACAGGAGGACTGAAGAACAGCGGGAATTAAACTTCAATAATATTTCCTCTATGCTGGTATTGCTATTTATGATTAAAATGTTTAATTATATGATATTAGCCTTTTCAGTAATTACTCTGTTAATACATTTATTGTTTCCTTATGTTTTACAGAATGTCAGCATGCATGTATCATTTCAACTGGAAACAGTCTAGGAGAAGAATTGTGTGAACAAAAAGAAGTAATTTTCAACTGTGGAAGCTTAATATTGTAATCATTTTCAATCCGAAAATAATTACTATCATCATCTTCAAATTCCTTATTGTGAATTTAACTGTAATATGATTTAAGCATATACCTGATATTTGTTTATATTCTATGACATGTACATGCTTGAAATGAAATGAATAAATAAAATATTATTTAAATTTAAAACACAATATGACATTAGCTGTGTATATTTTTTGTTTGTTTGTTTGTTTGTTTGTTTGTTTGTTTGATTAATTAACGTCCTATTAACAGCCAGGGTCATGTAAGGACGGCCTCCCATGTATGCTGTGTGTTACGTGTATGTTGTACGATTTGTTTTATATTATATGACATGTAGTGTCTTCTTGCTTGAAACTTTTGCCCTTTTTTATAGTGCTATATCATGAAATGCCGCCGAAGACACCATAACGACCCGGTATTAACTGAAAAGGCACAATATTGCTGAACATTAGCTGTTTGTATAGGACTTTTTGTGTCAAAAACATATTAAGCTTATCGTTCATAACACACTAATCATCACCTTCGAGACAATTTAATGAAAATCAATTAAACATTATTTGTATAACACAGGTCGTCTTATGTTTTCCCCGCCTTGACTATCAATGTTCCCTGATCACTCTGAAAGTATTGATTTTACCTTTTTTTCGGTCACCACATGAACTGCCTTTAAATCAATCACACCAATGAGACATACATTTACTGCATTCATTATAACACTGTAAGGCAATTCTGCAAGATCAGCGAACATTGTTGATTTACCTTGAATATCTACATGCACAGTATGGTACCATATGTAACAGGAGAGGAGAAAATGTAGCGGCAAGACCGGGATTCGATCCCGGGACTCTCCGAACACTAGCTGAGTGCTCTACCGACTGAACTACCTGGTCATCGATAATCGACCCAGTCCAGTCCCGCTACACTCCTCCCTCCTTTTTTGAATACATACGAGACCCTTTCAAACACCACAACCGTTGGTTATTTAGTGTTGGGTGCCAATTCTGTAACAGGAGAGAAGAAAATGTAGCTCTTCCGACTGAGCTACCTGATCACCGATAATCAACCCAGTCTGATCCCGCTACAAAATATTTATCTGGTTATTTTATCTCCCTTCCTATTTTTCAATCTACCTTTATGACTTAGAATCTTACCTAGGTGGAAAAGAATATTTTGTCTTACAAATCTTGACAAATTATGCACACTGTGATTGTTGCAAGCTAAACTACGTATCCGCTAGCTGATTGCTGTTGATTGTTAATGATCTCAAACACACTAATTACTTATTGTGCCAATTTAAGTAAATATATTCTACTCTTTTCAAATATTCCTGATTACTATTCATGTGTAATATCTCAAAACATTGACATGTGCACGGAGTACGGCGGACCAGACAGCCGATGTTTTGGACATCTGCTAGATATTTCAGTTTCAGGTTACGGTGGCCAATAAAAGAAAACAAACACAATGCGGTTTTCATATGTTATTTCTTCTAAATACAACACTTTTTGTGCAAGTTGTCAAGCATTTATGGGGAATATTTTGCATTGAAATTGTCACCTTCATACATCGGTTTTGGGACTCCCTGGACATTGTATTTCCCCATTTTTTGATGCGCAAAATATACTGATAGTAGATTTTTTAAGCATTTTCAGCCCTAAAAAGTACCTGCGCAAATTATACCAGTTTTTACGGTACATGTATATGATATTGGAATGTATCCCAAACTTTTTATCATATTATTTGCCAATAACACTGTTATGATATCAGAAATATCTGATGGTCTACAACAAATGTTACATGAATTTTAACAATATTGCATAACATGGAAATTAGAACGTTAATATCAGAAAGATAAAAATTGTGATATTCTCAAGACGTAAATCGGTACAACAAAACCAGTTGATGTTATGGAATACAGAATTAGATTTATAAGAATTGTTTACATATCTAGGTACAGAAAATAATGTTAATGGTAGCGTTTTTAAAGAAAGGGGAAAAAACCTGCTGAACAAACAATTAAATCGGTGTTTGCTATTTATAAGAAATAAAGGAATGTATCTCTTCCTGTTCATCTTAAACTGAAAATATTTGATTCACTTGTAATGACAGTTTTATTATACTCATCAGAGGTATGGGGATTTGAAAATAAAAAATGTTGTAGAAAAATTCATTTGTAATTTTGTAAAACAATCCTGAAGTTAAGAAAGTGTACAAACAATTTCATGGTCTATGGTCAAGTTATCCGGTTTGAATTGAAGTTCGGATACAATGTATATCAATCAACTTGCTGTTTTACAAAAGAATAATTACAAAACTTTATAAGTAGACCAATTGACCAATTTATTCAAAAATCACATGGTGATATTGATAAGTCTTCTAGAGGACAGACATATTCTATATTTAAGACATTTTGGCATAGAAAAGTATGCCTCTTGTCTTTCTAGACAGTATTAATACAGCTACCACTGGTGACTGATGGATCAGTAGACAGTATTAATACAGCTACCACTGGTGACTGATGGATCAGTAGACAGTATTAATACAGCTACCACTGGTGACTGATGGATCAGTAGACAGTATTAATACAGGCTACCACTGGTGACTGATGGATCAGTAGACAGTATTAATACAGCTACCACTGGTGACTGATGGTTCAGTAGACAGTATTAATACAGGCTACCACTGGTGACTGATGGATCAGTAGACAGTATTAATACAGACTACCACTGGTGACTGATGGTTCAGTAGACAGTATTAATACAGCTACCACTGGTGACTGATGGATCAGTAGACAGTATTAATACAGGCTACCACTGGTGACTGATGGATCAGTAGACAGTATTAATACAGCTACCACTGGTGACTGATGGTTCAGTAGACAGTATTAATACAGCTACCACTGGTGACTGATGGTTCAGTAGACAGTATTAATACAGCTACCACTGGTGACTGATGGTTCAGTAGACAGTATTAATACAGCTACCACTGGTGACTGATGGATCAGTAGACAGTATTAATACAGCTACCACTGGTGACTGATGGTTCAGTAGACAGTATTAATACAGCTACCACCACTGGTGACTGATGGATCAGTAGACAGTATTAATACAGACTACCACTGGTGACTGATGGTTCAGTACAGACTACCATTGGTGACAGTATTAATTTGTACAGCTACACTGGTGACTGATGGTTTCAGTAGACAGTATTAATACAGCTACCACTGGTGACTGATGGTTCAGTAGACAGTATCAATACAGCTACCACTGGTGACTGATGGATCAGTAGACAGTATTAATACAGCTACCACTGGTGACTGATGTTCAGTAGACAGTATTAATACAGACTACCACACTGGTGACTGATGGATCAGTAGACAGTATTAATACAGCTACCACTGGTGACTGATGGTTCAGTAGACAGTATTAATACAGCGCCTACCACTGGTGACTGATGGTTCAGTACAGTTATTTAATACAGCTACCACTGGTGACTGATGGATCACTAGACAGTATTAATACAGCTACCACTGGTGACTGATGGTTCAGTAGACAGTATTAATTACAGCTACCACTGGTGATGATGATCAGTATTAATACAGCTACCACGGATTGGTTCAGTTGTACAGTATTAATACGCTACTGGTGGTGACTGATGGTTTCAGTAGACAGTATTAATACAGACTACCACTGGTGACTGATGGTTCAGTAGACAGTATTAATACAGCTACCACTGGTGACTGATGGATCAGTAGACAGTATTAATACAGCTACCACTGGTGACTGATGGTTCAGTAGACAGTATTAAATACAGCTACCACTGGTGACTGATGGATCAGTAGACAGTATTAATACAGCTACCATGGTGACTGATGGATCAGTAGACAGTATTAATACAGCTACCACACTGGTGACTGATGGTTCAGTAGACAAGTAGCTTTAGGACAGTAGTAATTCCGCTACCACTGGTGACTGATGGTTCAGTAGACAGTATTAATACAGCTACCACTGGTGACTGATGGTTCAGTAGACAGTATTAATACAGCTACCACTGGTGACTGATGGTTCAGTAGACAGTATTAATACAGCTACCACTGGTGACTGATGGATCAGTAGACAGTATTAATACAGCTACCACTGGTGACTGATGGTCAGTAGACAGTATTAATACAGCACACTGGTCGATGGATTCAGTAGACAGTATTAATACAGCTACCACTGGTGACTGATGGTTCAGTAGTAACAGTATTAATACAGCTACCACTGGTGACTGGGGTCAGTAGACAGTATTGATACAGGGCTACCACTGGTGACTGATGGTTCAGTATAGTATTAATACAGCTACCACTGGTGACTGATGGTTCAGTAGACAGTATTAATACAGCTACCACTGTGACTGATGGTTCAGTAGACAGTATTAATACAGCTACCACTGGTGACTGATGGTTCAGTACACAGTATTAATACAGCTACCACTGGTGACTGATGGTTCAGTAGACAGTATTAATACAGCTACCACTGGTGATTGATGGTTCAGTAGACAGTATTAATACAGGTACCACTGGTGACTGATGGTTCAGTAGACAGTATTAATACAGCTACCACTGGTGACTGATGGATCAGTATGACCAGTATTCATACAGACTACACTGGTGTATCAGTAGCAGTATTACAGGCTACCACTGGTGACTGATGGATCAGTTGAACAGTAGTATAGACTCCACTGGTGACTGATGGTTCAGTAGACAGTATTAATACAGACTACCACTGGAATGATGGATCAGTGTATTAATAGACAGCTACCACTGGTGTATCGGATCAGTAGATAGTTTATACAGCTACCACCTGGTCCACTGATGGTTTCGGTTGACAGTATTCAATACAGCTACCACTGGTGACTGATGGTTCAGAAGACAGTATTACTACCAGTTTTTAATACGATGGTGGACTGATGGTGTAAAGGATAACAAGTTGTACCGCATCTTTTGTAAACAGTGTAGGCAGGGAAATAGTTCCAATGTCCACACTACATCCAATACCTCCAATGTGCGACCAAACACTGTTGTCCTCTTTAACTGAAAAATCATTCAATAATGACTTAATATGATTTAATGGTTCCCATAGCAACCGCATTTATACCTCAATGTGAGTGAGCGAAACACGACTGCCGTTTCTTCACCATGGAGAACCCTCAGTTTTCAATGTATACAATTAGTTTCAACTTAATATTAGTTTGTCTTCTTTATATTTTTGTATCTCATAATGCAGGAAGGAATGCTTTCTGTAAGTAGTACCACAAATGTGTTTACAGGGTCCTTTAATACATGGCTGATTTATGGACAGAAATCCCAGACTAGTCAGCACAAAGATTGCCATCAGTTTTTGAACTTATAATGAGTACAAAATCTGATATTTCAAGTATTCCTCATGATACATGCTTACCAGATTATTTCCATCCCTCTTCTTCAGTACAAACCCAGGCAATACATATCCTCTGTGTACCTGTTGGTAAAATGAGACTACACAGCTGGAAAATTATCCTATACAGCTGAAAATCAGACTACACAGCTGGAACAAGAGATCCCAGAGGGCCCCACCAAAGAATGATCTATGTCTGACAACAGAAAGAGGGATCTTTTCCCTGCTTTTCAAGCTTTTACTACAAAACTACTACTATGAAACTTGAGAAAGATCCTTTCAGTGCTTTCTGAGATATGTAGCAGTAACAAACTTTAACTATCAAAATCCAAGATGGCCACCAGTCGGCCATCTTGTTGACCGATTGGTCCCAAAATGCAATATGCACAACTATGGTCCAAGGAGAACATGCATATGAAATTTGAGAAAGATCCACTTCAGTACTTTCTGGAAAATAGTGGTAACAAACTTTAACTATCAAAATCCAAGATGACCGCCGGTCGGCCATCTTGTTGATTGATCGGTCCAAAATGCAATATGCACAACTAGGGTCCAAGGAGAACATACATATGAAATTTGAGAAAGACCCCTTCAGTACTTTCTGGGAAATAGCGGTAACAAACTTTAACTATCAAAATCCAAGATGGCCACCAGTCGACCATCTTGTTGACCGATCAGTCCCAAAATGCAATATGCACAACTAGGGTCCTAGGGGAACTTACATATGAAATTTGAGAAAGTTCCCTTCAGTACTTTCTGAGAAATAGCGGTAACAAACTTTAACTATCAAAATCCAAGATGGCTGCCAGTCGGCCATCTTGTTGACCGATTGGTCCCAAAATGCAATATGCACAACTAGGGCCCTAGGGGAACCTACATGTGAAATTAAAAAAAAGATCCCTTCAGCACTTTCTGAGAATTACCGGTAACAAGAATTGTTAATGGACGGACGGAAGGACGGACGGACGACGGACCACGGACGAAAAGCGATTTGAATAGCCCACCATCTGATGATGGTGGGCTAAAAATCAGATGGTGGGTTAAAAATCAGAAATGTTCAGAACCTTACATATAAGTGTTAACTATATCAGGTGTGGTTGGGCTTATTACCAGGAATGGAGTGAAATATCATAATTACCAGGTACGGACAGACTTATTACCTAGTATGGAGTGAATTTCTCCCATACTTGACAGGGTTATCCCACAGTTGCTAGGGAAAAGATAACTGTCTTTTACAGGTGTAGGGAAAAGACAGCTCACATGCACTAGACAATGACGTGATGTCATCTTTACATGTGGTGACTATTGTTGACATCATTAATTTTGATACATTGCAATGTTCCTATGATGGCGTCGCTTTGGAAATGTTTCTATATGACTGAATTTTTATAACGTTTCTTTAAGGTATGGAAGAAAAAGAATCAAACATGGGTCTGTCAGGTAGACAGGTATGTCTCAACCCTCGTGAAAGATTTTGGTTGTCAACCGTCGGCAGACTTCGGGTTGCCAAGACAAAATTTTTCACTTTGGTTGAGATATCCATGTCCGACTTACAGGTCCATGTAAGATTCCATTAATCATAATTACCAGATATGGACAAACTTATTACCTGGTAAGGAGTAACTTGTTACAATGGTTCAGGGTCTAGTTTGAGCATGCTTATTCTAGACATAGATAGACTTATTGCATACCTTGGTTTATCATTTGATGTGAGAGATTGGGATTTAGGAGTTACAGACATGGACAAGATTATTACACTTCACTGTTAAAACGTGGCCCATTACCAGCCATGAACAGAGTTAAGGCTTAACGTAGACCGTCCCTTCTGTGACGTCATACGTTTTGTTACGTCGCTATCCGAATCCCGGCAAACGTATTTTATTTCTCCGTACCCACGTATTACAACTCGCTTCTGAAATCGGCATTCGAGCAAGTATTTCGTCTAGAACCTTTTCGAGTGTTTACTTGAAGTGTATAAATATAAAGGTGTGCCAATCGTTAAAAACTAACAAGGGTAGATGAATAACATAAAACGTTGAAAAGTGCTACAGATTCGCCTATTTTTTAACATTTTCAGACCAAAATTTAAGGGGTTGTAGGAAGCAAATCGGTCATAATTTGAAAAATAATGCGATGAGGTATACTTTTTTATTGGCTTTTCGTATTATTGCAAATAGCCAGTCTTCATGGAAATTCTAAAAAAATCGACTTTTCCTGAGATCATTTTTTTCAGAAAAAATAGAGAAAATATTACTATTTTTATGCAATTTTTCACTAAAATTGGGTCCGGACTTAATTTTAAAACAACGATATTTCGTTTTATTGTGGAAAACCCAGCTTTATTGGATATAGTACTGAATTCTATATCACCTACTGAAGGTATGAACATGTTACAGGTATATTATTTATATGTTAAGGGATGCTACAGGGAGGAAATATTATTTATTTAAAAATCCTTAAAATCCGGATTATTAAGTCATTTGTACATATCTTTAAGCAACCCTGGAAGAAAAAATTACCCCGGTGACATATGATTTTTATGCGGTTTTTTTGTGATCAGGGTATACCTAAAATCAAAATATCAAAAAATGAACGAAATCGATGAGAGGAAACCAGAAGGGACGGTCTACCTTAATCAGATATGGACACACCCTTATTTCAAGTGATGGCTGGATGTATAACAAGACATAAACAGCCTTATTACCAAATATGAAATGGGCTAAATCATCAGGACAATAATATAACTTACAGTTTTATCAATCACAGATAACTTTCCCTCGCCACACAATGTTCCAGTTACTTTCAAACTCCTCAAAGCAGCCAACTGTTTTGGCTTTTACAAACTGGCAAAGCTGTTGGTGGCAGTCTGCTAAAAGTGGGTCAAGGTCACACAGGACTGTAGGATGTATCACTGTGGTAACAGACGCATTGAACCACTCTTTTAGATGTGCCAGGGCCCCACACAAAGACAGCACACTCCTCCAGAACTACAAACACCACAATAATTTTGTATTATTTACAGTAAACCCCAAAGGCAGGGATCAATAGTTTGAGGCATACAGGGTATTCAACTCATCTGAGGTTGGTCACGATTGATCATCAACAGTTTAAAGTATTTGCTCTTCAAACTATGACAAACAATGCATGTCAATGACATTTTAATTATCGTGATTTTCAGCATTTTGCAACTTTTATGAAAATGGAGTTTTTGATAGCAATCATAAAGTTGAAAAAATAAGAATATGTATTACATAACAAATTTCTTTCTCTCACATGGCCAAGAGCACATTGACAAAATACATGGTTTAATACTATGTATTTGAATGAAATGGAGATTTATTTCTTATTCAACACGACATAAGGGGTTTTTGATATGAAAAGCATGTGTCTAGCTATCTGGGTTTTGTAAGAGGAAATATATAGGGACACAGACCTGACCATTGCGATCAGTTTCAACGAAAATGAGTGGTATTCGAGGAATGTCGGGTTTCGAGTTAGAGTGAGTTTGATCACTGATTATGTCTGTTCATCAATGCACTAGCTATCTCTTCTCTGTTCGAGTTTGTTGCTGATAGCCTAATCACGAATAAAATGTTGTTATATGCATATTGACAAATATAAAATAAGCAGATAAATAAGAACCCATTCTTGGTCTTTCTATGCCGTTGAAAGCCGAACTTCAGTTTTTAACGAAATTAAGACATCTTGGCTGTGATTAGTTGTCGACTTAAAGTAAGCATGATTCGATTATGGTGGCGGATACAACCTCCAGTAACCAACATACAAGGCATTAAAGTCATACGTACCCCTCCCCCGAGATTTCTGAGTAAGTCTCAAGTATGGACATCAACTACAAAGTCTCCCTGGCTAAAAAAAATTTCAAATAAATAGAAAACGTGGGCAACCTTATCCCTAATCAAATGTAACAAGAGGCCCAAAGACCGGCTCTAACACGATCACTCGTGAGTGATGATAGCGAAACTATCGGTGTCCAATATTCGTTCCAAATCTGTAAAATGCATATATAACATCAAAATGATATTTTACTTTTGAAACCTTCATATCAGAATTTTTATTTTTTGTTTTTCTTTATGATAGTTTCTGTATTATTGTAATGGTAAAAATTAGAAGAAAAAAAAAATGTTACCGAACAAAATGCTTAAAATTCCAATTTGCTATGCCAACATTAAACAACAAAACCAAAATTAGCCTTCCTCTATATCAGGAATACTCATCTGACCTAAAATATGTTTTCCCTACATACACATTAATTATATGCTTGATCCCCTCCCCATGGGGCAACACCAAACCCTGGGGCCATTTAATTGACAATTTTTTTGTATTTGAAGAGTATTTGTTCATACCGTTCTGGAATTTTAGAAGATTTTTGAAGTTTAAACGGTTAGATAATTTAAAACCTAACGGAGACGAAATCATCACAACTACCACAGTTGGTCATGGTAAAAAAACCTCAGTCTAATTCCAATCATGAATAATTTGAAATTCAATGTTTCGAAGATTTTCTGTTAGTCCCTTAAACTTTGATACATCGAGATTTGACTGTATAGAAAACTTGACCCCCTTCCCGGGATACCCTAGCTTTATATAATTCACGATTTTTGTAAAGGACCTTAAGACTTTGCCATCTATGAAGAGTACTTGATTCTACCATTTCTGAAATTTCAGAAGAAGATTTTTGAAGTTTTAGCCTATTTGACCACGTTTGGCCCCACACCTCAGACCTCACGGGGGCTGGGACCATATATCATTCACAATTTTGGTTGACCTTTGGCCATGGAACATTTCTGCAAAATTTCAACAAATTTGGTTTTGTGGTGCTGGAGAAGTCGAAAATGTAAATTGTTTATCGTTGCGTGGCAGACGGCGGACGATGGACAAAAGGCGATTAGAATAGGTCACTTGAAACTTTGTCTTAGGTGACCTAACAAGAGATCCCAGACAGAGGGATCTTGGCGCCCACCAAAAGAATGATCTATGTCTGACATATGACAGAGGGATCTTTTCTCTGCTTTTCAAACTTCAACTATCATAATCCAAGACAGTAGCCGGTCAGCCATCTTGTTGACCGATCAGTCCAAAAATGCAATATGCACATCTAAAGCCCTAGGGGAACCTACACATGAAATTTTGAGACAGACCCCTTCAGTACTTTCTGAGAAATAGCAGTAACAAACTTTAACTATCAAAATACAAGATGGCCACAGGTCAGCCATCTTGTTAATCGATCGGTCCCTAAATGCAATATGCACAACTAGGGTCCTAGGGGAACCTACATATGAAATTCAAGACAGATTCCTTCTGTACTTTCCGAGAAATAGCAGTAACAAACTTTAACTATCAAAATCCAAGATGGCCACCGGTCAGCCCTCTTGTTAACCGATCGGTCCCTAAATGCAATATGCACAACTAGGGTCCTAGGGGAACCTACAAATGAAATTCTCAGGGAACAGTTATAGATTGACTAAGGACTACCTGGTACTTCTCAGGAAACAGCTATAGACTAACTAGGGACCACCGGGTACTTCTCAGGGAACAGTTATAGACTGACTAGGGACCAACGTGTACTTCTCAGGGTACAGTTTGTAGACTGACTAGGGACCACCAGGTACTTCTCAGGGATTAGTTATAGACTGACTAGGGACCACCGGGTACTTCTCAGGGAACAGTTATAAATTGACTAAGGACTACCTGGTACTTCTCAGGAAACAGCTATAGACTAACTAGGGACCACCGGGTACTCCTCAGGGAACAGTTATAGACTGACTAGGGACTACCGGGTACTTCTCAGGGAATAGTTATAGACTGACAAGGGACCACACCGGGTACTTCTCAGAGAACAGTTATAGACTGACTAGGGACCGACGGGTACTTCTCAGGGAACAGTTATAGACTGACTAGGGACCACCAGGTACTTCTCAGGGAACAGTTATAGACTGACTAGGGACCACCGGATACTTCTCAGGGAAACAGTTAAAGACTGACAAGGAACAACCAGGTACTTCTCAGGAAACAGTTATAGACTGACTATAGGGGACCATTGGGTACATCTCAGGGAACAGTTATAGACTGACTAGGGACCACCGGATACTTCTCAGGGAACAGTTACAGACTGACTAGGGACCACCGGATACTTCTCAGGGAACAGTGATAGACTGACTAGAGACCACCGGATACTTTTCAGCAAACAGTTATAGACTGACTAGGGACCATTGGGTACTTCTCAGCAAACAGTTATAAATTCACTAGGGACCATTGGGTACTTCTCAGGTAACAGTTATAGATTGACTAGGGACCATTGGGTACTTCTCAGGTAACAGTTATAGATTGACTAGGGACCATTAGGTACTTCTCAGGGAACAGTTATAGACTGACTAGGGACCACCGGGCACTTCTCAGGGAACAGTTACCAGTATAAACTGACTAGGGACCATTGGGTACTTCTCAGGGAACAGTTAAAGACCGATTAGACCACCGGTGTGACGTCACACCATTCCCGGCATGCCTTACCGGCGCCATATTGGAGGACAAAAACACTACCGGGGGCGAAGTTCAATCACTGACCCGTAAACAATCACAATGGTGAATTTCTGTGCGATCATTGGCTGTTCAAACAATGCTAAGAAGTCAGCTGTTTCGTTTTATCGTTTGCCGGCAGTTATAACAACACAGGGCGAAAGAACGTTGGAGTTATCCGAGAAAAAACGACAAACTTGGCTATCCCGCATCAGCAGAGAGATATTCCTAAAACATCGCAGAAATACACCAGAGTATGCTCCGAACATTTCGTATCAGGTATTAATGTCGACTTTTTAATGTCTTTATTTATCGACTCTGGATATGGATATGTTTACAAAAATGACTAAATAAGCTTAGATCTACAAGATAAACCCCGTGGACGTTGAATTAAGAATGATAATTACTGCACTTACCCTTGATCGTAAATAAATAGTTGTCTCTCATATTGTATGTTGTGCC
Organism: Argopecten irradians; assembly: GCF_041381155.1. Taxonomy (NCBI): domain Eukaryota; kingdom Metazoa; phylum Mollusca; class Bivalvia; order Pectinida; family Pectinidae; genus Argopecten; species Argopecten irradians. The sequence goes on from NC_091135.1 coordinate 57,856,719, forward strand.
TATAGGCCTACATATCTATGTTTTTTTCTTCTGAAGATCATGATTACACACCTAACCATTTAACTACTAGTGTTGAAACTATTTTTTTTCAATGTGACAAAAAATATATTGACCTAACAAAAAATGTATTTGTATTGATGAAGGTCTAAGTTTTACTAAATGAGCAAAACGTACTAGACTGTAGTAACTAGATCAATATCAGTTTTCATCTAACATGATAAAAGAAAATATATTTATATATATATATAAATATACAGTATAAAGTAGCTTTGACTAAAATCAATTTCAATAAAGAGAAAGATAATTAAAATAGTCTATACAGAAAAATAGGTGTAGGTTATTTTGTCAATATTAAGAAATACACATTCTTGCAATAACATTTTCACCTAGCATGTAACTTTTATATATTAACAGGTTGGCCTGATGTATGTTTTTATTAACATGTTAAATATCTGTTGCTTTGTAACAGTATTAATACAACAAATGTAAAAAAAAAAGTACAGGATGTATTTTTTAACCATACATATTTGTGTGTTAAATACAAAAGTTTAACTTGCCTGCTAGGTTCTTATAATTATTTAAATTATTTATCATTCACAGGAAAACCTGCTGACTTATACAATGAGAGTGATATTGACTGGGCTCCTAGTGTAAACCTTGGACACACCAAGAAAATTGCTCAGCAGACTCCAGATAGAGGACTTAGGAATAGAGAGAGACATAGTAAAAAGAAAAGGATGGAAACTGCACAATCACTGATCTCCCTTAGTCTTTCAACAAATACACCTAGCCCAGAACCAGAATGTGAGCTGGAGGAACTGGATCCTGTACAGGATGAGACAGAGGGAACAGCATCTCAGACAGATCTAGAAGGTGGGCTTATGTTTTCAATGGAAAATGAACTGAACCGCCTAATTGGTGAAAATGTTGATTTGAAAACCCAGCTGACAGCCAATCAAATTAGTGAGGACATGTTCCGCCATAATGATGATAAAGTGAAGTTGTTCACAGGTCTACCCGGTTTTTCTGTGCTGATGACTGTGTTTATGTTTATTGAGCCACATTTGCCCTTATCACACAACAGTGCATTGACAAAATTTCAACAGATGATGCTGGTATTCATGCGCCTCAAGATGAACCTTCCAGTGCTGTATGTGGCAGATAGATTTGGGATTTCAACTGGGACAGTGTCGAAAGTATTTGCAAATACTCTAAATGTATTTTATAAGAGACTGAAAGCGTCTTGTTTATTGGCCAAGTACGGACGAACTTAGAAAAACAATGCCTGTGGTATTCAGAAAGGACTTTGGGTTGAAAGTAACAGTCATCATAGATTGCTTTGAAATATTCACGGACAGACCCTCTAACCTGATGGCCAGAGCCCAGACATGGTCCTCCTATAAACACCACAATACTGTTAAGTACCTAATTGGGATAGCACCACAGGGATCCATCTCTTTCCTTAGTAAGGGCTATGGTGGCAGGGTGTCAGACAAATTTGTTACCAATGACTGTGGTTTGTTGGACAAACTTGGCTATGGGGATATAGTATTAGCAGACAGAGGATTTGACATTGCTGATAGTGTGGCACAAGTGAGTGCAGAGGTAAAAATACCAGCATCTACCAAAGGAAAATCCCAGCTAGCTGCATTAGATGTAGAACAAACCAGAAAGATTGCACATGTCAGAATTCACGTGGAACGTGTTATTGGACTTGTACGTAACAAGTACAAAATACTTCAAGACACATTGCCATTAGACTATTTCCATTCCCATGACAATTCAACAACTACAATCGACAAGATAGTTACAGTGTGTTGTGCCTTAACAAACTTGTGTAAATCAGTTGTACCTTTCAACTAAAATACAAAATACTACTTGTACATGAATATATATACTATTTCAATATTCATGTTGTTTGCCGAATTGAAAGCAAGACCAAAACTTTTTGTTCTAACTAATCAACTTATGAAATTGTATATACACAATTTGCAATCAGCATACAACTTCAATTTATAAATTTTGTTAGCAGCTGTTATCTGCTTATAATTGGTCAGTATTCATGTTGAGTAACATTTTCTGAAGACATATCTTTTTGTTGTGGAAAGACACAAAAATAATTATGTGTTTTCATATTAAAACTTGTTGAAAGAGATAGCAGTGTTGTGTTTTGAATGCAAAGAAACTTTAATGGCTGTTTTCAGAAATAAATATGATGGGTAATTCAGTCACATAGAAATTGTCCTCATTTATATTCCTATGAGGCCTACCTATAAAAAAAAAAAATTCTTCCCATCCATATTTGATTCTGGAACATCACTTAGAATTTCTTTTAACTTATAATTCTATATTGGGAGGAATTCGAAACAATATTTAACTTAACTATACCATAAATACCATAATTTGGGATATTAAGGATGTGGTCATATTTGGCACAAAAGCAACAAAATTTATCATTATTTGTTTATAATTTTAATATTTGGTTATGATCAAGTTATGAAAAAAAAAAAAAGCAGTGCAAATTGGGAAACACCAATTTTTAAACACCAAAATTTAACCCTTCTTTTCTGACACAATACAAAAAAAAAATCCAGATGACCAAAATATCCCAATTTATGATATAAGAGGTTTTGGTTTTAATTGGAGATCTCGTCTTAACTTTTTGGGGCTGCGGTGACTAAGTAGTTAAGATATTTACAAATTATAGATCATCATATGACGATTCCTCGTTTTTTTCCCGGGTAATCTAGATCTACTTAAAACTCGACACATCCTTATAAATGACCCTGTCTGTTATAGGGGATTATATATTATTCCATAAAATATCTTACACAAACCTAGGACTCCTATATGTTCTGTTCAGTATGTAATTATGTATCAAATGTTCACTGATCACATGCAATTAGTTATAATCATCAGCTGATCATAATAGCATAATTTTCCACCAGGAGTCCATGGAGTGAGGTTGATATTTTACCGGAATAAGGATATGTACCCTTAATATGAAGAAATTGATACTGGAATCATGATACCTGGATTACATTGATTGGAAGCTCATGATCAACATGCATGATTTCAGTATTTCAAGAAATCAAGACTAGAATACAACAGTGAATTAATTGATTTACTTTAATTTTATGAAACAATTGCAATTGATGCAACTTAAAATATTCAATCAATTCAATCCATAAACACTCATAGCATGCATTTATAAATCAAAACAACTCGGAGCATTTTTAAATTAAAGAAAACATTTGCATTTAAAGTGTGTGAAATTGTGGCCTCAAAATTAAAGCTGAATTATACTAGTTGGTCCTTATTGGGTCTAAAGCAGTAGCTATGGCTAGCTTTTAGTACATAATATACATAATGTTAACAATGATATGATAACTCCTCTGTGAAAATTCATTACATGACATGTACAGTCAAATAGAATCTTGTTACAAATCAGTTGTCAACATAATTACTGATATCTATGAGCTATAAATAATAAATCATCTGACCTAGCTAATTTTGTACCTATAGCTATGAGCAACTGCAGGGTATAATAATTGTGAAAGAAATATTCTTATATAACCTATAAATTTAATTACAGTAACAGTCCATAAGAAACACTTTCATAACATCACTATAAACATGATTGATATAATCTATAAAATTCAATACTGTATACAGTCAGTATCAAAGAAACACGATGCAATTGACATCACTACTTTCTATGTTTTCTCCTCTGGTGATTTGCACTCTTATTACAATCAGGGCAAAACCATTTTCCTTTCGGCAACTTTGATTTAGATAGTCTCAAACATTCCAAATGAAACCACTGATAGGGACAGTTTTCATTGTCACATGCAACCATAGTTGTCGCTGGTGTATCCTCTGCTGGCTTTCGACAAATGCAGTACAATGGTGTTGTGTTGTCATCATTACTTGTGGTGTCTGAGTTCGTTGAGTCCTGAAGAGGTACTGGCATTTCATTTCTTGAGAAAAACTTTGCAGTTAGCTCGGGCATAACTGCCATCAAGTGAAAGTTTGAAGCTTTCTCTGCGATGTCATTCCAGAAGGTTTGGTTGAGCTCAATCCTCTCGATGTGTACCTCCTTAGTGGTCCAAACAACGAAATCACAAAACTCCTTCTCGCAGACCTTGATCTGTGTTTGAACTTGGTAGTAATAGGGATGGTTGGTTTTCAGGCGATTTCCCTCATTAGTTTCCTCCAAGCAAGAATTCTTTCCGGTGTAGTCTTCAAGAAAAGAATCATGCACACAGTATGGGCATTTGATTTCGAGTAGCCCCGAACCACAACAGTCACATGACACAAGGGCATCTGGTGTTGCACCGATAACTGGGATGGTTGGACTGATTGTGAATCCGGCATCTTCAACAACAAAGTTATCATGCAGGAGCATCATGGCCTCCTTGTACGTGTCTCTAGCCTTTTTTTCATGGTCACATCCCCAGGTGGTGGCTGCTGATTTAAAACGTGATACTTCTGGATGGCATATAGACATAACTAGGCTCTGTGATGGTGCAATGTGACTGCTGTGACAAGCCGCGTACATTTTTGATGCAGTTATACGTCCGCTCCTAAATCTGTGCCACAGTTTTGAGTCATTCTGATTCTTTATTGCTCTCTCCACACTTGCAGACTCCTCGGGTGAATCGGATATATCTACAGTCTTGCAATGGTGTAAGACTTCTGAGTAGCTTTTCCAAAAGAGGTCTTCATTCCTAAATCCGTCAGTATCATTGGAAATTTTTCACTTAACACTTCCGGTACATAATTCTCATTAAATGGAGAGGAAACAGTCAATATGGCAGAGTCAGCACCAGTCAAACTCAGCTGGGTAAGGAAAGATGCTAATTCCTCATCTGTAGGTTCTGGAACCTCTCATGGTTGTATGTGGCCTCTCTTTGGTGCAGGTGTACCAGCTAAGTTGCAGTCCAATGCTTTCTTTTTGGATTTCACCGATGTAAAGTCAATATCCTCAATTCTGCTGTATGTGACGCATTTCACACTAGCTGGTAACCAATAAGCTATCTCGTCTGTCACTGTCCGTGAATTGCGGATTTTTACCGTTGCCTCAATTGAAAAAAGCATTGCAGCTACATGGGTGCAAGTCTGTCCTAAACCGGCCACGCAGTTACAGTGAGCTGCTAAAACTTTCCCATCTGTCTGAACGATAATCCATGGTGTAAGTGCAGTTTCATTCAAACGCTGTGAGTGAAGCACCTACAAACAAAAAATCAGTAATTGTAAGGGAAATGGTATTAATCAAAATCAAGGTTTCACTACATATATAATTACATTAGAGTATCATTTATCTGTCGACGTCAGTCACATGGATAGAGGCATTGTGTTATATATAAAATAAAAGAAAATATTTAAAACTAAATTATTCATTTAAATAATATTATATAACGTTACTCTGGATTCGCCTATCTCAGCATATAAGATAAAAGCAATGTCATTTATTTTCCTTCTCTAGATTGTGATTTGTAGAATTTTTTTTATCAAATATTGAAAAAATAGTCTTTGTCCTAGTTTATAGCCTTTAACTATTAAATATACTTGGCAAAGAAGTAAGTCTTGCAGTGTACATGTGGACAGATTATTGTCACAACACGAAAAGAACAAATGTAACTGTTAATTCATAAAATATGTACTGTATTTTCAATATAAAAACAAAATTGTTCATCTTTTCAGTATACACCAGACAATCTAGAATCTATGCATAGAACACCTACACATGCAGATATAGCTATCTATCATTAGCCTAGGTACACACATGTTATATATACAGTAGATATTCTACCAGTTGTCTCACATACATATTTACAGGTAGGCAGTCTTGCATAGGTAATCTGTTTAATGTTATATATGGCCGTGGGGGGTTAGATGCCTGTACAAGTTTATATAGCTATATATTAAGATATGTGTACATTATTACACAGACACCATTACGTTAAAACGTGTTAATTTATCTCATTTATTTAACTTTATACTAGTCATTATTCAGTATTATGTTACGCTTACCCGGCCAATGTGAACGTGATGTTGGTTGATAACACAGACGGATACATCGCGAACCCAGCCACTCACGAATTGATTGTAGGCTTCCAATCCCTTGTACGATCGTAGTTCGTCTAAAGTGTATGCACTAGTGGAATACAACAGGAAATAAATAATGTCTGTATAACTAATATTCGCCCAATTATCGATGTCCTGTGTCCAGTCACATTTGGGAATTTTGTAGGGATCTATGGCGTTGATCAGCTTAACTTTCTCTTGGTATCTCCCTCGGGCAACTTGGTCCAGTGATTCAGCATAGTTGGAAACATTCTTTGCAAACATCTTTCCGTTTCAAATTGTGTTAGACAGATATATATTGTAATACAAAGTACCGCTTCAGCCTACTACCGTGGGTACATTACGCTTGGCGTGGAGGATAGCTCGTTCTGTTTATCCTCCAATATGGCTGACGTGCGCGGAATGCTGGGAATTTCGTGACGTCATCGAAAACTACCTATAGACTGACTAGGGACCATTGGGTACTTCTCAGGGAACACTTATAGACTGACTAGGGACCATTAGGTACTTCTCAGGGAACAGTTATATACTGACTAGGGACCACCAGGTACTTCTCAGGTAACAGTTATATACTGACTAGGGACCACCAGGTACTTCTCAGGGAACAGTTATAGACTGACTAGGGACCATTGGGTACTTCTCAGGGAACAGTTATAGACTGACTAGGGACCATTGGGTACTTCTCAGGGAACAGTTAAAGACCTGTTAGGGACCACCGGATACTTCTCAAGGAACAGTTATATATTGACTAGGGACCACCGAGTACTTCTCAGGGAAAAGTTATAGACTGACTAGGGACCATTAGGTACTTCTCAGGAAACACTTATAGACTGACTAGGGACCATTAGGTACTTCTCAGGGAACAGTTATATATTGACTAGGGACCATTGGGTACTTCTCAGCAAACAGTTATAGACTGACTAGGGACCATTGGGTACTTCTCAGGGAACACTTATAGACTGACTAGGGACCACCGGATACTTCTCAGGGAACAGTTATATATTGACTAGGGACCATTGGGTACTTCTCAGGGAACACTTATAGACTGACTAGGGACCACCGGATACTTCTCAGGGAACAGTTATAGACTGACTAGGGACCACCGGATACTTCTCAGGGAACAGTTATAGACTGACTAGGGACCACCAGGTACTTCTCAGGGAACAGTTATGATGATAATAAATCTATAATATCAAAGTGAATTATTTACCTGTGACTTGTAGAGTATCTGTGATCTGGAACAACTTTTCACTTAAACTGATACCATTCCTAGAAAACAATTTTAATCTAATGGTTAATCAAATTAACAAAATAATAATGAGGTATAACTATTTTGATAGAGAAATTCCACATATTTGAGAACAAAGATATTAAATGAAGATCAAAGTCATTAATATTATATTTGTAAAAGTTTGACAATTATATTTACAGCCCCTCAACCTCTGGCCATGGCCCCTTCTTTAATTGAGAGTATGTTACTGAGGGACATTCCAAATTAAATGTTGTCTTGTTGTGAGGAATAATAAAAATAAAAATGTACCGTTTGAGTAATAATAATAGTAAATGGTTGGCTATATTTGTGAAACTTTTTACATACCCAAATAACATCTGTGCTATATTGTACAATATAGTTGTCAGTCACAAACGAGATGTGGTCCTGGTTACTCAGTTAGATTATATAGAGAATACATGGTTAGTATCTTACAGTACAAGGTTTATTTTGGTGCGAGATTTAGGAAAGCCAAGATAGCTTTCCGTGTCGAGCACCAAAATAAAACTTATATTGTAAGATTCTGTTTATCCTGCAACCATTTCCCTAGGGATGGCGTTCAAACCGGATTCAAACAGTCCTTTATTTACTTGGTTTTGCTCGATGCAAGATGCTTCTTTGATGTGCAAGAAAAGATTCATTCACTTAACTGAATGAAAGTGTACTCCTTTTTTACTGCCATGGGAAATACATTAGCACCTTCACAAACAGTTTCAGCAATTTTGTTCATTGTTCTGTTCACATACTTTTGCCATGAAACAAGGAAAAGACAGCACCGCCATACTAAAGTTTCGATATCGTAAAAATGACGTCATTCTGGTGAATGTGACGTCACTTTTTAGGGGGACTGAATGAGGTTTCATTTATTGGAAGGTTCAATTCGGGGTCAAGTTAGAAAAAATTTCAGCAGATGTGGAACAAATTCCTGAGATCATATTGAGGGATAAAGCATTTTGTATTGACATGTAAACCTCAAGTTTATCTGGCAGTAGTTATCAGTCAATATGTGCGGCAGTTGCAGGATAAAATGTATACAGCCTCATTTCATGTCAGAAACATAGATTACATTACAGAGGTCCAGTAAATAGGACGGAGGTACTTATATTGCTAGCTACAGAACACTTGGGCCACTTCGTATCCTAGTCTCATCAAACACCAGTTAAAACCAGAATTGTAAGTCAATGGCTAACTCAAATACCCGCTTACCTTAGCCTAAATCTGACACCATACCAACCAACTGTTCCTCCTTTATGTTCCCATGGTAACTGTTATTGAAGCATGTGATGTGTCCAATTATAGACATCCATATGTTACAACAATTGACTAAGTTTGAACATAATTGATCCATTTTACAAAACCAGTGTATAGTGACCTGATTATCATGGCAACCAAACTTTTGGTAAGCCAATACATGCACTATACATGGTCTGTAACATTGCTGTCAAGTTTCATTGAATGTAAACCAGTAGTTAAGGAGGAGTTGTTTGTAAAATTTCTTCTATGGAAAGACAGATAGATAGTTTATCTTTGTCTGCACAAACTTTAATTTGTCTGAGAAAAAATTAATGTTAACAATCCAGCATCAAAATAGAAACCACTGTAATACTGTATAGTCCATCACTAGGGTTGGACGTGTGAACCCACTGTAAATACTGTATAGTCCATCACTAGGGTTGGATGTGTGAACTCACTGTAAATACTGTATAGTCCATCACTAGGGTTGGATGTGTGAACCCATTGTGAATACTGTAAAGTCCATCACTAGGGTTGGATGTGTGAACCCACTGTGAATACTGTATAGTCCATTACTAGGGTTGGATTTGTGAACCCACTGTGAATACTGTATAGTCCATCACTAGGGTTGGATGTGTGAACCCATTGTAAATACTGTATAGTCCATCACTAGGGTTGGATGTGTGAAACCACTGTAAATACTGTATAGTCCATCACTAGGGTTGGATGTGTGAACCCATTGTAAATACTGTATAGTCCATCACTAGGGTTGGACGTGTGAACCCACTGTGAATACTGTAAAGTCCATCACTAGGGTTGGATGTGTGAACCCACTGTGAATACTGTATAGTCCATCACTAGGGTTGGATGTGTGAACCCATTGTAAATACTGTATAGTCCATTACTAGGGTTGGATTTGTGAACCCACTGTGAATACTGTATAGTCCATCACTAGGGTTGGATGTGTGAACCCATTGTAAATACTGTATAGTCCATCACTAGGGTTGGATGTGTGAACCCACTGTGAATACTGTATAGTCCATCACTAGGGTTGGATGTGTGAAACCACTGTGAATACTGTATAGTCCATCACTAGGGTTGGATGTGTGAACTCATTGTAAATACTGTATAGTCCATCACTAGGGTTGGATGTGTGAACTCACTGTAAATGCTGTATAGTCCATCATTAGGGTTTGATGTGTGAACTCACTGTAAATACTGTATAGTCCATCACTAGGGTTTGATGTGTGAAACCACTGTAAATACTGTACAGTCCATCACTAGGGTTGGATGTGTGAAACCACTGTAAATACTGTATAGTCCATCACCAGGGTTGGATGTGTGAACCCACTGTAAATACTGTACAGTCCATCACAAGGGTTGGATGTGTGAAACCACTGTAAATACTGTATAGTCCATCACTAGGGTTGGATGTGTGAACCCACTGTGAATACTGTATAAAGTCCATCACTAGGGTTGGATGTGTGAACCCATTGTAAATACTGTATAGTCCATCACTAGGGTTGGATGTGTGAAACCACTGTGAATACTGTATAGTCCATTACTAGGGTTGGATGTGTGAACCCACTGTGAATACTGTATAGTCCATCACTAGGGTTGGATGTGTGAACCCACTGTAAATACTGTATAGTCCATCACTAGGGTTGGATGTGTGAACCCACTGTAAATACTGTATAGTCCATCACTAGGGTTGGATGTGTGAACCCACTGTGAATACTGTAAAGTCCATTACTAGGGTTGGAGGTGTGAAACCACTGTAAATACTGTACAGTCCATCACTAGGGTTGGATGTGTGTGAACCCACTGTAAATACTGTATAGTCCATCACTAGGGTTGGACGTGTGAACCCACTGTAAATACTGTATAGTCCATCACTAGGGTTGGATGTGTGAACCCATTGTAAATACTGTATAGTCCATCACTAGGGTTGGATGTGTGAACCCACTGTAAATACTGTATAGTCCATCACTAGGGTTGGATGTGTGAACCCACTGTAAATACTGTATAGTCCATCACTAGGGTTGGATGTGTGAACCCATTGTAAATACTGTATAGTCCATCACTAGGGTTGGATGTGTGAACTCACTGTAAATACTGTATAGTCCATTACTAGGGTTGGATGTGTGAAACCACTGTAAATACTGTATAGTCCCATCACTAGGGTTGGATGTGTGAACCCACTGTAAATACTGTATAGTCCATCACTAGGGTTGGACGTGTGAACCCACTGTAAATACTGTATAGTCCATTACTAGGGTTGGATGTGTGAACCCACTGTAAATACTGTATAGTCCATCACTAGGGTTGGATGTGTGAACTCATTGTAAATACTGTATAGTCCATCACTAGGGTTGGATGTGTGAACCCATTGTAAATACTGTATAGTCCATCACTAGGGTTGGATGTGTGAACCCACTGTGAATACTGTATAGTCCATCACTAGGGTTGGATGTGTGAACCCATTGTAAATACTGTATAGTCCATCACTAGGGTTGGATGTGTGAACCCACTGTGAATACTGTATAGTCCATCACTAGGGTTGGATGTGTGAACCCATTGTAAATACTGTATAGTCCATCACTAGGGTTGGATGTGTGAACTCACTGTAAATACTGTATAGTCCATCACTAGGGTTGGATGTGTGAACCCACTGTAAATACTGTATAGTCCATCACTAGGGTTGGATGTGTGAACCCACTGTGAATACTGTATAGTCCATCACTAGGGTTGGATGTGTGAACCCATTGTAAATACTGTATAGTCCATCACTAGGGTTGGATGTGTGAACTCACTGTAAATACTGTATAGTCCATCACTAGGGTTGGATGTGTGAACCCACTGTAAATACTGTATAGTCCATCACTAGGGTTGGATTTGTGAACCCACTGTGAATACTGTATAGTCCATCACTAGGGTTGGATGTGTGAACCCATTGTAAATACTGTATAGTCCATTACTAGGGTTGGATGTGTGAAACCACTGTAAATACTGTATAGTCCATCACTAGGGTTGGATGTGTGAACTCATTGTAAATACTGTATAGTCCATCACTAGGGTTGGATGTGTGAACCCATTGTAAATACTGTATAGTCCATCACTAGGGTTGGATGTGTGAAACCACTGTAAATACTGTATAGTCCATTACTAGGGTTGGAGGTGTGAAACCACTGTAAATACTGTACAGTCCATCACTAGGGTTGGATGTGTGAAACCACTGTAAATACTGTATAGTCCATCACTAGGGTTGGATGTGTGAAACCACTGTAAATACTGTATAGTCCATCACTAGGGTTGGATGTGTGAAACCACTGTAAATACTGTATAGTCCATCACTAGGGTTGGATGTGTGAAACCATTGTAAATACTGTATAGTCCATCACTAGGGTTGGATGTGTGAACCCACTGTAAATACTGTATAGTCCATCACTAGGGTTGGATGTGTGAACTCATTGTGTGTTGTTGATTTTAAGGGTGACCCTATAAGGTTAATTACATATGTAAACTTACTGTGTTTTGTCAGATTTAGGCAGTGAAGCTAAATTACACTGTTCAATCTGAATCCACTCCAACAGCATGTCACTACATATCAACTGCAAAGTAAACAAAAAGTATATAATAATAAGAATTTTACTGCTTGTGTTAATATGTTTATGACAATCGTAAAACAAAAAAATATAATATACCAGTACTAGGGCATCTATGACTGTTTAATTTCTGATATATTTGATCCTTTTTGCTCTAATGCAAATCTGTCCTTGAAATGTAGCTATAAGTCAATAACAGAGACCAATAATTTTTCAGTATAAGTGTATCACATTATCACATAGTATAACATAAAAATTATGTATATTCATTTGATTAAACCATTATCCATAAAGGATATATTTTATAATCTAATTATTGCTTCCTTTGAAATTGTAACAAACAAGAGGCCCATGGGCCTTAACGGTCATCTGACTCATTGCACAAAACAACAAAGTCACAGTATAAAGTATTGGTTAACGATTAATATAAACAATACAAGGAACTCCTTAGTTGAATATGTAAGTTACTGAAATAGGCAAATGTCATTTGTTGAACAATCTTGGTAGCCCTTCATCCATATATGGTTGTAACCCATTCACAGATTAATATAAGGAGGAATCAGATCTTAAAGCCAAATTTCAGCAAAGCTTCTATTTTGGACATCCGCTGTACTATCCCAATTAGTCTTAGCTCGGTCCTTTATAAAATATGATTGTCCACACCTAAAGTTCCCCCTTCTGAATCAATTAAAACCCCTATAGACCAAATTTCCTTGAGATTTGAGACTGAAACCTGAAAACAGGAAGTGGGCCAGCGGCCATCTTGGAATACCAAAATCTTTACGAAAATGTTTGCATGTTGTCCAGCATCAATTTAAACCCCTATAGACCAATTTTCCGAGATCGGAGACTGAAACCTGTAAACAGGAAGTGGGCCAGCTAAAATTAAGAAAATTTGCCCTTTTGGGGCCCCATCCCTCAGCCCCTGGGGTTCGGACCAGGCTCATTTATATAAAATATGATTGTCCTTCCCCAATGATGTTTCACACCAAATATGGATGAAATTCATCCAAGGAGGAGTAGGATTTAAAAACTTAATTAAGAAATTTTCCCCTTTTAGGGCCTTGCCCCTCTGCCCCTAGGAGTCCGACCTATCTCATTTATATAAAATATGATTGTCCTTCCCTAATGATATTTTACACCAAATATAGATGAAATCCATTCAAGGATGAAGGAGGAGTAGGATTTTAAAGCTAAAATTAAGAAAATTTGCCCTTTTGGGGCCCCATCCCTCTGCCCCTAGGGGTCAGACCTATCTTATATATATAAAATATGATGGTCCTTCCCCAATGATATTTTACACCAAATATAGAGGAAATCCATCCATGAATGAAGGAGGAATAGGATTTTAAAGCTAAAATTAAGACAAGAGATCCTAGAGGGATCTTGGCGCCCACCAAAGAATGATTTATGTCTGACAAACAAAAGAGGGATCTTTTCTCTGCTTTTCAAACTTTTCGTACAGCTGTACATATTACTACATATGAAATTTGAGAAAGATCCTTCTAGTACTTTCTGAGAAACAAACTTTATTATCAAATTCCAAGATGGCTACCTGTCGGCCATCTTTTTGACTGATGCAATAGGCACAAATAAGGTCCTAGGGGAACTCACATATAAAATTTGAGACAGATCACTTCAGTACTTTCTGAGCAAAAGTGGTAACAAGTTTCAACTATCAAAATCCAAGATGGCGGCCTATCGGCCATCTTGCTCATCAATCGTTCCCAAAATACAATATGCACAACTAGACCCCTAGGGGAACCTGCAAATGCAATTTGAGACAGATCCCTTGAGATACTTTATGAGAAATAGCGTTAACAATTTCAATTGTCAAAATCCAACATGGAGTCCTGTCGACCTTCTTGTTCACTGATCGGTCCCAAAATGCAATATGCACAACAAGACTCCTAGGGGAACCTACATGTAAAATTTGAGAGCGATCCCTTCAGTACATTCTGAGAAATAGTGGTAATAAGCTTCAACTATCAAAATCCAAGATGGCGGTCTGTCAGCCATCTTGTTCATCGATCAGTCTGAAAATGTGATATGCACAACTGTACGCAAAGGGGAACCTGTACATGCAATTTGAGACAGATCCCTTCAGTACTTTATGAGAAATAGCGGTAACAAACTTCATTGTCAAAATCCAAGATGGCTTCCTGTTGGCCATCTTGTTAACCGATCGGTACCAAAATGCAACATGCATAACCAGGGACCTAGGGGACCATGCACTTGAAATTTGAGACAGATCCCTTCAGTACTTTCTGAGAAATAGTGGTACCAAACTTCAATTGTCAAAATCCAAGATGGCGTCCTGTCGGCCATCTTGTTGACTGATTGGTCCCAAAATGCAATATGCATAAACAGGGACCTAAGGGACCATGCACATGAAATTTGAGACAGATCCATTCAGTACTTTTTGAGAAATAGTGGTAACAAACTTCAATTGTCAAAATCCAAGATGGCGTCCTGTCGGCCATCTTGTTGACCAATTGGTCCCAAAATGCAATATGCACAACTAGACTCCTAGGGGAACCTACATGTAAAATTTGAGAGAGATCCCTTTTGTACTTTCTGAGAAATAGCGGTAACAAACTTTAACTATCAAAATCCAAGATGGCTGCCTGGCGGCCATTTTGTTGATCGATTGGTCCCAAAATGCAATATGCAAAACTAGACCCCTAGGGGAACCTACATGTAAAATTTGAGAAAGATTCCTTCAGTACTTTCTGAGAAATAGCGGTAACAAGAATTGTTAACGGACGGAAGGACGGAAGGACGGAGGGACGGAAGGACGGAAGGACGGAAGGACGAACGGACGGACCACGGACCACGGACGAAAGGCGATTTGAATAGCCCACCATCTGATGATGGTGGGCTAAAAATTTGCCGTTTTGGGGCCCCATCCCTCTCCCCCTAGAGGTCGGACCTATCTTATTTATATAAAATATGATGGTCCTTCCCCAATGATATTTTACACCAAATATAGATGAAATCCATTCAAGGATGAAGGAGGAGTAGGATTTTAAAGCAAAAATTAAGAAAATTTGCCCTTTTGGAGCCCCATCCCTCAGTCCCTAGGGTTCGAACCAGGCTCATTTATATAAAATATGATTGTCCTTCCCAAATGATGTTTCACACCAAATATGGATGAAATCCATCCAAGGATGAAGGAGGAGTAGGATCTAGCTTAAATTAAGAAAATTTGCCCTTTTGGAGCCCCGCCCCTCTGCCCCTAGGGATAGGATCTATCTCATTTATATAAAATATGATTGTCCTTCCCCAATCATGTCTCACACCAAATATGGATGAAATCCATTCAAGGATGAAGGAGGAGTAGGATTTTAAAGCAAAATGGGGCCGCGGTGGCCGAGTGGTTAAGATGTCCCGACATATTACCACAAGCCCTCCACCTCTGGGATGCGGGTTCGAATCCTATGTGGGGCAGTTGCCAGGTACTGACCGCTGGCCGGTGGTTTTTCTCCGGGTACTCCGGCTTTCCTCCACCAACAAACCTGGCACGTCCTTACATGACCCTGGCTGTTAATAGGACGTAAAACTAAACAAACCAAATTTGGGTCAGCTAAAATTAAGACAAGAGGCCCAGAGGGCCTGTATCGCTCACCTGGTTTTTTGTTAGTAATTATCACAAGACTCAGACAATTAGAAAAATAAGCAAAATTGACTCCCAAAGTTTAATTTTGAATCACAACCATACAATGATGCTATTGATACCATACAAATATGCTATCCAATACATAGGTTCAGAGACAAAGTAATTTATATGAAAATAGTAGCCTAATTGACCTTTTGACCTCGCATCTATTGCCGTCTAAGGCCCCGGGGGTCAGCCCTATCATTTGTACAATTTCAAATCCCAACCCTATAAGGATGCTACCATTGCATTATAAATGCTCTTCCATTCTTAGTTGCAGAGAAGAAGTCGTTTATATGGAAATAGCTAAATTGACCCCTTTTGACCCCACCCTTCAGGCCCCCGGGGGGTCAGCCCATCATTTGCAAAATTTTGAATTCAAACCCTAAAGGATGTAACCATTGCATTATGAGCGTAATCCCATGTTAAGTTGCAGAGAAAAAGTTATTTATATGGAAATTGACCACTTTTGACCCCGCCCCTCAGGCCCCCGGGGGGTCAGCCCTATCATTTGCACAATTTTGAATTCCCACACTATAAGGATACTACCATTGTATTATGGGTGCTATACCATGCTTAGTTTCAGAGAAGAAGTCGTTTATATGGAAATAGCCAAATTGGCCCCTTTTGACCCCGCCCCTCAGACCCCCTGGGGGTCAGCCCCATCATTTGTACAATTTTGAATCCCCATCCTATAAGGATGCTACCATTGCATTATGGGTGCTATCCCATGCTTGGTTTCAGAGAAGAAGTCGTTTATATGGAAATAGCCAAATTGAACCCTTTTGACCCCGCCCCCTCAGGCCCCCCGGGGGTCAGCCACATCATTTGTACAATTTTGAATCCCCAACCTATAAAGATACTACCATTGCATTATGAGTGCTATCTCATGCTTAGTTTCAGAGAAGAAGTCGTTTATATGGAAATAGCCAAATTGACCCCATTTGACCCCGCCCTCAGGCCCCAGGGGGTCTGCCCCATCATTTGTACAATTTTGAATCCCCACCCTATAAGGATGCTACCATTGCATTATGGGTGCTATCCCATGCTTGGTTTCAGAGAAGAAGTCGTTTATATGGAAATAGCCAAATTGAACCCTTTTGACCCCGCCCCTCAGGCCCCCGGGGGGTCAGCCCCATCATTTGAACAATTTTTAATCCCTACCCTATAACGATACTACCATTGCATTATGAGTGCTATCCCATGCTTGGTTTCAGAGAAGAAGTCGTTTATATGGAAATAGCCAAATTGAACCCTTTTGACCCCGCCCCTCAGGCCCCCCGGGGGTCAGCCACATCATTTGTACAATTTTGAATTCCCAACCTATAAAGATACTACCATTGCATTATGAGTGCTATCTCATGCTTAGTTTCAGAGAAGAAGTCGTTTATATGGAAATAGCCAAATTGACCCCTTTTGACCCCGCCCCTCAGGCCCCCGGGGGGTCAGCCCCATCATTTGTACAATTTTTAATCCCTACCCTATAACGATACTACCATTGCATTATGAGTGCTATCTCATGCTTAGTTTCAGAGAAGAAGTCGTTTATATGGAAATAGCCAAATGGACCCCATTTGACCCCGCCCTCAGGCCCCCGGGGGGTCAGCCCCATCATTTGTACAATTTTGAATCCCCACCCTATGAGGATGCTACCATTGCATTATGGGTGCTATCCCATGCTTGGTTTCAGAGAAGAAGTCGTTTATATGGAAATAGCCAAATGGACCCCATTTGACCCCGCCCCTCAGGCCCCCGGGGGGTCAGCCCCATCATTTGTACAATTTTTAATCCCTACCCTATAACGATACTACCATTGCATTATGAGTGCTATCTCATGCTTAGTTTCAGAGAAGAAGTCGTTTATATGGAAATAGCCAAATGGACCCCATTTGACCCCGCCCCTCAGGCCCCCGGGGGGTCAGCCCCATCATTTGTACAATTTTGAATCCCCACCCTATAAGGCTGCTACCATTGCATTATGGGTGCTATCCCATGCTTGGTTTCAGAGAAGAAGTCGTTTATATGGAAATAGCCAAATGGACCCCATTTGACCCCGCCCCTCAGGCCCCCGGGGGGTCAGCCCCATCATTTGTACAATTTTGAATCCCCACCCTATAAGGATGCTACCATTGCATTATGGGTGCTATCCCATGCTTGGTTTCAGAGAAGAAGTCGTTTATATGGAAATAGCCAAATTGACCCCTTTTGGCCCCGCCCCTCAGGCCCCTGGGGGGTCAGCCCCATCATTTGTACAATTTTCAGTTAGTAGCCCATAAGGATGCTACCAGCCAAATTTTGTTGAAATCCGACCAGCGGTTATGGAGAAGAAGTCAATTGTTGACGGACGGACGGACGGACGGACGGACGGACGACGGACGACGGACGACGGACGCCGGAGGCCACGGTATGGCATAAGCTCACCTTGGTCCTTCGGACCAGGTGAGCTAAAAATTTGCCCTTTCGGGGCCCCATCCCTCAGCCCCTAGGGTTCGGACCAGGCTCATTTATACAAAATATGATTGTCCTTCCCCAATGATATTTTACACCAAATATAGATGAAATCCATTCAAGGATGAAGGAGGAGTAGGATTTTAAAGCTAAAATTAAGAAAATTTGCCCTTTTGGAGCCCCATCCCTCAGCCCCTAGGGGTCGGACCAGGCTCATTTATATAAAATATGATTGTCCTTCCCCAATGATATTTTACACCAAATATAGATGTAATCCGTTCAAGGATGATGGAGGAGTAGGATTTTAAAGCTAAAATTAAGAAAATTTGCCCTTTTGGAGCCCCGCCCCTCAGCCCCTAGGGTTCCGACCAGGCTCATTTATATAAAATATGATTGTCCTTCCCCTATGATGTTTCACACCAAATATGGATGAAATCCATCCAAAAGTGAAGGAGGAGTAGGATTTTAAAGCTAAAATTAAGAAAATTTGCCCTTTTGGAGCCCCGCCCCTCAGCCCCTAGGGTTCCGACCAGGCTCATTTATATAAAATATGATTGTCCTTCCCCTATGATGTTTCACACCAAATATGGATGAAATCCATCCAAAAGTGAAGGAGGAGTAGGATTTTAAAGCTAAAATTAAGAAAATTTGCCCTTTTGGGGCCCCATCCCTCTGCCTCTAGGGGTTGGCACTATCATATTTATATAAGATATGATGGTCCTTCCCCAATGATATTTTACACCAAATATAGATGAAATCCATTCAAGGATGAAGGAGGAGTAGGATTTTAAAGCTAAAATTAAGAAAATTTGCCCTTTTGGAGCCCCGCCCCTCAGCCCCTAGGGTTCCGACCAGGCTCATTTATATAAAATATGATTGTCCTTCCCCAATGATGTTTCACACCAAATATGGATGAAATCCATCCAAGAATGAAGGAGGAGTAGGATTTTAAAGCTAAAATCAAAGTACTGAAAGTACTAAATGGCTCGGTCTCGATGATAGGAGGAATATATTTCTAAGGTCAATACTACTGTAGTTTTGTACAATAAGAAATAAATTTGGCAGGTGTTCCTTCCAGTTTGGACTTTTGAGGATTCCTTGGACACCAAGGTGTAAAATAAGAGACACATACTAAAATCTTGGAAGCCCATTCTAATATTTCCTATGATGTTATATGTCAAATGATTTTATAACAGCTTTAGCATTTTCCTTGTTATTTTGATGTTAATGAAAATATCCATTCTTAATGACTATTGTCATCAAGTTCCTGGGACCACAGAATCAGTTAACAAGTATTGTTTTGCAGCAGAGAAAGACAAGAGGCATACTTTTCTATGCCAAAATGTCTTAAATATAGAATATGTCTGTCCTCTAGAAGACTTATCAATATCACCATGTGATTTTTGAATAAATTGGTCAATTGGTCTACTTATAAAGTTTTGTAATTATTCTTTTGTAAAACAGCAAGTTGATTGATATACATTGTATCCTTCAATTCAAACCGGATAACTTGACCATAGACCATGAAATTGTTTGTACACTTTCTTAACTTCAGGATTGTTTTACAAAATTACAAATGAATTTTTCTACAACATTTTTTATTTTCAAATCCCCATACCTCTGATGAGTGTAATAAAACTGTCATTACAAGTGAATCAAATATTTTCAGTTTAAGATGAACAGGAAGAGATACATTCCTTTATTTCTTATAAATAGCAAACACCGATTTAATTGTTTGTTCAGCAGGGTTTTTCCCCTTTCTTTAAAAACGCTACCATTAACATTATTTTCTGTACCTAGATATTTAACAATTCTTATAAATCTAATTCTGCATTCCATTAACATCAACTGTTTTTGTTGTACCGATTTACGTCTTGAGAATATCATAATTTTTATCTTTCTGATATTAAGTTCTAAATTCATGTAACATATTTGTTGTAGACCATCAGATATTTCTGATATCATAACAGTGTTATTGGCAAATAATATGATAAAAAGTTTGGGATACATTCCAATATCATATACATGTACCGTAAAAACTGGTATAATTTGCGCAGGTACTTTTTAGGGCTGAAATGCTTAAAAAATCTACTATCAGTATATTTTGCGCATCAAAAAATGGGGAAATACAATGTCCAGGGAGTCCCAAAACCGATGTATGAAGGTGACAATTTCAATGCCAAATATTCCCCATAAATGCTTGACAACTTGCACAAAAAGTGTTGTATTTAGAAGAAATAACATATGAAAACCGCATTGTTTGTTTTCTTTTATTGACCACCGTAACCTGAAACTGAAATATCTAGCAGATGTCCAAAACAGCGACTGTCTAGTCCGCCGTACTCCGTGCACATGTCAATGTTTTGAGATATTACACATGAATAGTAATCAGGAATATTTGAAAAGAGTAGAATATTTTACTTAAATTGGCACAATAAGTAATCAGTGTGTTTGAGATCATTAACAATTAACAGCAATCAGCTAGCGGATACGTAGTTTAGCTTGCAACAATCACAGTGTGCATAATTTGTCAAGATTTGTAAGACGAATATTTTAAGTCATAAAGGTAGATTGAAAATAGGAAGGGAGATAAAATAACCAGATAAATATTTGTAGCGGGATCAGCCTTGGTTGATTATCGGTGATCAGGTAGCTCTGTCGGAAGAGCTACATTTTCTTCTCTCCTGTTACAGAATTGGCACCCAACTAAATAACCAACGGTTGTGGTGTTTGAAAGGGTCTCGTATGTATTAAAAAAAAGGAGGGAGGAGTGTAGCGGGACTGGACTGGGTCGATTATCGATGACCAGGTAGTTCAGTCGGTAGAGCACTCAGCTAGTGTTCGGAGAGTCGCGGGATCGAATCCCGGTCTTGCCGCTACATTTTCTCCTCTCCTGTTACATATGGTACCATACTATGCATGTAGATATTCAAGGTAAATCAACAATGTTCGCTGATCTTGCAGAATTGTCTTACAGTGTGATAATTAATGCAGTAAATGTATGTCTCATTGGTGTGATTGATTTAAAGGCAGTTCATGTGGTGACCGAAAAAAAGATAAAATCAAGACTTTCAGAGTGATCAGGGAACATTGGTAGTCAAGGCGGGGAAAACATAAGACGACCTGTGTTATACAAATTAATGTTTAATTGATTTTCATTAAATTGCCTCGAAGGTGATGATTAGTGTGTTATGAACGATAAACTTAATATGTTTTCTGTCCCCTGGCCGAGACACACCAAAGTCTATAAAAGCGGTAGTTTCTGCTCTCGCTTAGCGTTCAGCATACAGGGAGTGGGACGACTGGTTCGCCTGTTGTCAGTATAATGTGACCGGGTGGGGTGCGTTGCTTGGTGTCTTCGGCGGCATGCTTCAGTGATATAGCACTATAAAAAGGGCAAAAGTTCCACTATACAAGAAGACACTACATGAATATACCGCAGTCTCCCAAAACACGCACCTCGTACAACATACACGCAACACACAGCATACATGGGAGGCCGTCCTTACATGACCCTGGCTGTTAATAGGACGTTAATTAATCAAACAAACAAACAAACAAACAAACAAACAAACAAAAAATATACACAGCTAATGTCATATTGTGTTTTAAATTTAAATAATATTTTATTTATTCATTTCATTTCAAGCATGTACATGTCATAGAATATAAACAAATATCAGGTATATGCTTAAATCATATTACAGTTAAATTCACAATAAGGAATTTGAAGATGATGATAGTAATTATTTTCGGATTGAAAATGATTACAATATTAAGCTTCCACAGTTGAAAATTACTTCTTTTTGTTCACACAATTCTTCTCCTATACTGTTTCTAGTTGAAATGATACATGCATGCTGACATTCTGTAAAAGATAAGGAAACAATAAATGTATTAACAGAGTAATTACTGAAAATGTTAATATCATATAATTAAACATTTTAATCATTAATAGCAATACCAGCATAGAGGAAACATTATTGAAGTCTAATTCCCGCTGTTCTTCAGTCCTCCTGTTCTTACATGTAAGAGTTTTGTCCTTCATAAATTGATTGTAATATAGCAGTTGTTATATAATGTGCACAAAGAAGTATAAATATATATATATATACACACACGTATGCATGAGTACAGTGGTAAATTAATAAGTTATACAGAAAATGATGGTGCTGATCATGAAAAGCGTAAAGTCTATTTTGTTGAGTAAAAAGTTTAAAAAAAACTAACAAAACATTGTTCACACCCTATGATGTAATCGCACTAAAACAGTGATCATGTGGGCTTTTGTGCGATTGCATTTGTAAGACTGTGCCAGGTAGTAGAGATTAGTTCCGCTAGAGTGATCACACAATGCCAGTGAGAGTCGGGAATATGTTTATGTAAGTTTTAATTGCTAATCTCTGATGCTTGTTGGTAAAATATAACTCAGGATAATTGCTTAACAATTAACAGTTTTCTCTACATTTGTTACAGATTGAAACAGCTTTTAAGTGCCGTTTTACGGAAGAATTATGAAAAAGAAATTGGTATTTTCGTCGATCTAGTAGTCCAAAAAATATCACTTCGAGTTATATGAACATTCCATATATGATTTATGTCATTCGGCCAAAAATTTACTTCGTATTACCTAGTTTAATGAATATGCTGTATGCATATGATCAGAACGTCAAGCTCCTGTGGTGAAAATAACAAAAATGTTTTAAAAGTATGGTTTAGTGGTAATCTCTGAACGTGCTTTAGTATATAGATATAATCTGATATTTATACATGTGCTTATAAAATTATCGATAATTATGGATGTGGTAAATATTCATACCTTATTAACTGCCGTTAGTTTTAAGATTACGCCACCTTGGACATTTACAAAATGTTCACCGTCTGTCACGTGCTATTTTATCAGTAGACCAAGTTTGTCCAAAATTTTGTTAGAGTTGTCTTTCTTCCATTCAGTGTAGTTTTACGTCCATGTCATCCTGAACTCATCGGGTATTATCGGGAGAATCTATTCCCCGAGGAGTTCCGGATGAAGGCCATGTGCCATAACACAGCCGTGATAAATGCATCTCCATTTCGCCATGAAATTTATTTGCTCCGAGACAATTTTGATTCAAATTACAAAATTCATTATGGTATCAGTTTTGATGTTCGAGGTGAAATATTGATTTCATTTTTTTCCGTTGCGGGATAACTGTCACTAATAGGGAGTAAACGTCTGGGGGGAACCAGCTTCGGAGCGAAGCATTTTTGGGACGAAACGTCTTCATTCATTGTAAACACCATTTTGGGGACGAAAAGTCTAGATACTTTGTAAACAATGCAGATGAAAATTTTCAAACAGAAGATCTTTTGGATAGTGTATATAGTTAGGATATGAAAGCCGTAATATACTATTCCTATTTCAACGTTACAGATACGTTTATTTCAGTAACTTTCATATTCAAAATTTGCTATTTAAAATTCCCGGTAAAATCAAAGTTGTTGAATACACTGCCGCTAGGAGCGCTAGTATCTGCGAGCAATTTCTAAGCCAATCATATTGAGGAAATTGACTGTAAGGAATTTTGGAACCACGATCACAATGGCGAGGTGACCCTCGCCAATTAAGAAAATTTGCCCTTTTGAGGCCCCATCCCTCTGCCCCTAGGGGTCGGACCTATCTTATTTATATAAAATATGATGGTCCTTCCCCAATGATGTTTCACACCAAATATGGATGAAATCCATCCAAGGATGAAGGAGGAGTAGGATCTAGCTTAAATTAAGAAAATTTGCCCTTTTGGAGCCCCACCCCTCTGCCCCTAGGGATCGGACCAGGCTCATTTATATAAAATATGATTGTCCTTCCCCTATGATGTTTCACACCATCCAGGATGATGGAGGAGTAGGATTTTAAAGCTTAAATTAAGAAAATTTGCCCTTTTTTGAGCCCCATACCTCAGCCCCTAGGGGTCGGACCAGGCTCATTTATATAAAATATGATTGTCCTTCCCCAATGATGTTTCACACCAAATATTGATGAAATCCATCCAAGGATGAAGGAGGAGTAGGATCTAGCTTAAATTAAGACAAGAGGCCCATGGGCCTTAACGGTCATCTGACCCATGGCACAAAACAACAAAGTCACAGTATAAAGTAGTGGTAAACAATTAATATAAATAATACAAGGAACTCCTTAGTTGAATATGTAAGTTTCTGAAATAGGTAAATGTCATTTGTTGAACAAACTTGGTTGCCCTTCATACATATATGGTTGTAACCCATTCAAGGATTAATATTAGGAGTCAGATTTTAAAGCCAAATTTCAGCAAAGCTCCCAGTTTGAACCTCCGCTGTACTATCCCCATGGGTCTTAGCCTGGTCCTTTATAAAATATGATTGTCCTCACCTAAAGTTCCCCCTTCTGAATCAATTAAAACCCCTTTAGACCAATTTTCATTGAGATCTGGAATGAACCCTAACACAGGAAGTGGGCTAGCAGCCATCTTGAAATACCAAAATTTTTACGAAAATGTTTGCATGTTGTTCGGCATCAAGTAAAACCCCTATTGACCAATTTTCATTAAGATCAGAGACTGAAACCTTAAAACAGGAAGTGGGCCAGCGGCCATCTTGGAATACAATAATCTTTACGAAAATGTTTGCACGTTGTTCGGCATCAATTAAAACCCCTATAGACAAATTTTCATTGAGATCAGAGAGTGAAACCTGAAAACAGGAAGTGGGCCAGCTAAAATTAAGAAAATTTCCCCTTTTGGGGCCCCACTCCTCAGCCCCTAGGGGTCGGACCAGGTTCAGTTATATAAAATATGATTGTCCTTCCACAATGATGTTTAACACCAAATATAAATGAAATCCATCCAAGGATGAAGGAGGAGTAGGATTTTAAAGCTTAAAATAAGAAAGTTTGCCCTTTTGGGGCCCCACCCCTCAGCCCCTAGGGGTCGGACCAGGCTCATTTATATAAAATATGATTGTCCTTCCCCAATGATGTTTCAAACCAAATATGGATGAAATCCATCCAAGGATGAAGGAGGAGTAGGATTTTAAAGCTAAAATTAAGAAAATTTGCCCTTTTGGGGCCCTGCCCCTCTGACCCTAGGGGTCGGACCAGGCTCATTTATATAAAATATGATTGTCCTTCCCTAATGAAAATTTCCACCAAATATGGATGAAATCCATCCAAGGATGAAGGAGGAGTAGGATTTTAAAGCTAAAATTAAGAAAATTTGCCCTTTTGAGGCCAAGCCCCTCTGACCCTAGGGGTCGGACCAAGCTCATTTATATAAAATATGATTGTCCTTCCCTAATGAAGTTTCACACCAAATATGAATGAAATCCATCCAAGGATTAAGGAGGAGTAGGATTTTAAAGCTTAAAATAAGAAAATTTGCCCTTTTGGTGCCCCACCCCTCAGCCCCTAGGGGTCGGACCAGGCTCATTTATATAAAATATGATTGTCCTTCCCCAATGATGTTTCAAACCAAATATGGATGAAATCCATCAAAGAATGAAGGAGGAGTAGGCTTTTGTATAAATAGTCTTACGCACGACGCACGGCGGACGGCAGACGGCGCAAGACGACAGACGAAACGCGATGACAATAGGTCATCCTGACCTTCGGTCAGACGACCTAAAAATTTGCCCTTTTGGAGCCCCACCCCTCTGCCCCTTGGGATAGGATCTATCTCATTTATATAAAATATGATTGTCCTTCCCCAATCATGTCTCACACCAAATTTGGATGAAATCCATTCAAGGATGAAGGAGGAGTAGGATTTTAAAGCTTAAATTAAGAAAATTTGCCTTTTCGGGGCCCCATCCCTCAGCCCCTAGGGGTCAGACCAGGCTCATTTATATGAAATATGATGGTCCATCCCCAATGATGTTTCACACCAAATATGGATGAAATCTATTCAAGGATGAAGGAGGAGTAGGATTTTAAAGCAAAAATTAAGAAAATTTGCCCTTTTGGGGCATGATCCCTCAGCCTCTAGGGTTCGGACCAGACTCATTTATATAAAATATGATGGTCCTTCCCAAATGATATTTTACACCAAATATAGATGTAATCTGTTCAAGGATGAAGGAGGAGTAGGATTTTAAAGCTAAAATTAAGAAAATTTGCCCTTTTTTGAGCCCCATCCCTCAGCCCCTAGGGGTCGTACCAGGCTCATTTATATAAAATATAATTGTCCTTCCCCAATGATGTTTCACACCAAATATGGATGAAATCCATCCAAGGATGAAAGAGGAGTAGGATTTTAAAGCTTAAATTAAGAAAATTTGCCCTTTTGGGGCCCCACCCCTCAGCCCCTAGGGGTCGGACCAGGCTCATTTATATACAAGAGATCCCAGAGGTCTGACAAAGGCAAGAGGGATCTTTTCTCTGCTTTTCAAGCTTTTACTACATATTACTACACATGAAATTTCAGAAAGATCCTTTGACTGCTTTCTGAGATATATAACGGTAACAAACTTTAATTATCAAAATCCTTGATGGCTACCTGTCGGCCATCTTGTTCACCGATCAGTCCTAAAATGCAATATGCCCCCTAGAAGAATCTTCACATACAATTTGAGACAGATCCCTTCAGTACATTCTTAGACATAGCTGAAAAAAACTTCAATTGTCAAAATCCAAGATGGCGTTCTGTCGGCCATCTTGTTTACTGATCGGTACCAAAATGCAATATATATAACCCAGATCCCTTGAGTACTTTCTAAGAAATAGTGGTAACAAGCTTCAATTATCAAAATCCAAGATTGCGTCCTGTCGGCCATCTTGTTCACCGATGGGTCTGAAAATGCAATATGCACAACTAGACCCCTAGGGGAACCTGAACATGCAATTTGATACAGATCCCTTGAGTACTTTCTGACAAATAGTGGTAACAAGCTTTAACTATCAAAATCCAAGATGGCGGCCTGTCGGCCATCTTGTTAATCAATCGGTCCCAAAATGCAATATGCACAACTAGACCCCTAGGGGAATCTGCACATGCAATTTGAGACAGATCCCTTCAGTACTTTCTGAGAAATAGCTGTAACAAAGTTCAATTGTCAAAATCCAAGATGGCGGCCTGTCGGCCATCTTGTTCATCGATCGGTCCCAAAATGCAATATGCACAACTAGGCCCCTAGGGGAACCTGCACATGCAATTTGAGACAGATCCCTTCAGTACTTTCTGAGAAATAGCGGTAACAAACTTCAATTGTCAAAATCCAAGATGGCTGCCTGTCGGCCATCTTGTAAACCGATTGGTCCCAAAATGCAATATGCACAACTAGGCCCCTAGGGGAACTTACAAGTGAAATTTGAGAAAGATCCCTTCAGTACATTCTGAGAAATAGCGGTAACAAACTTTAACTATCAAAATCTAAGATGGCTGCCTGGCGGCCATTTTGTTGACCGATTGGTCCCAAAATACAATATGCACAACTAGGGCCCTAGGGGAACCTACATATGAAATTTGAGAAACATCCCTTTAGTCCATTCTGAGAAATAGTGGTAACAAGAATTGTTAATGGACGGAAGGACGGACGGACGGACGGAAGGACGGACGACGGACCGCGGACAAAAAAAGATTTGAATAGCCCACCATCTGTTGATGGTGGGCTAAAAATATGATTGTCCTTCCCCAATGATGTTTCACACCAAATATGGATGTAATCCACTAAAGGGTTAAGGAGGAGTAGGCTTTTGTACAAATAGTCTTACACACGGTGGACGGCGCACGGCGGACGGCACACGACGATGGACGAAACACGATAACAATAGGTCATCCTGACCTTCGGTCAGATGACCTAATAAAATGCTCAAAAAGGAAGTTAAAAATAAACTATATCAGATCTTTAACTCTCTCCTCATAACTAAAACTAGAATTATGTCAGTATGACATAAAAAGCCACTGCAACAACAAATTTTGATTGCTTCATCTTAAAACTGCCGAAATTGTGTACTGGTACGCCAGACAAGTACACAACAAATTTTTTGCATTTGATTAATTCACAGGAAACTGACCGACTGAAACGTGGTTGTTTACAATCTTAACACAATCATGCGGACTCATTTTCTGTAGGATTGTTGGCGAGAAATAATCAATTTGCCATTAAAATTATAAAATATCCTATCAAATAAGAGGTATTTGTAATAATATATGTGCAAGAAATGTTTACCCGCAATGAAAAATGGTGTTATGAATGACTACAGTATGTTGATCGGTCAACAGACCTAGGAATAACATATTTAAAATTTAAAACAAGAGATCCCAGCGCCCACCAAAGATTGATCTATATCTGACAAATGAAAGAGGGATCTTTTCTCTGCTTTTCATACTTAAAGTTCTTTTTTCTGCTTTTCAAACTTAAACTTCTTTTTTCTGCTTTATAAAATTAAACTTCTTTTCTCTGCTTTTCAAACTTTATACTATCAAAATCCAAGATTGTGGTCGGCCATCTTATTGACCAATCGGTCCCAAAATGCAATAGGCACAACTAGGGCCCTAGAAGAACCTTCATGAAAATTTGAGAACGATCCGTTCAGTACTTTCTGAGAAATAGCGGTCACAAAATTTAACTATCAAAATCCAAGATGGCCGTCGGTTGGCCAACTTGTTGACCTATCAGTCCCAAAATGCAATATGCACAACTAAGGTCCTAGGGGAACCTACATATGAAATTTGAGAAAGATCCCTACATTACTTTCAGAGATATAACGGTAACAAATTTTAACTATCAAAATCCAAGATGGCCGCCGGTCAGCCATCTTGTTGGCCGATCAGTCCCAAAATTCAATATGCACAACTAGGGTCCTAGGGGAGGGGAGCCTAGATATGAAATTTGAGACAGATCCCTTCAGTACTTTCTGAGAAATAGCGGTAACAAACTTTAACTATCAAAATCCAAGATGGTGGCTGGTCGGCCATTTTGTTGACCGATCAGTCCCAAAATGCAATATGCACAACTAGGATCCTTGGGGAACCTACATATGAAATTTGAGAAAGATCCCTTTAGTTCTTTTTGAGAAATAGTGGTAACAAGAATTGTTAACGGACAGACGGACCACAGACGAAAGGCGATTTGAACAGCCCACCATCTGATGATGGTGGGCGAAAAATTGAAGCTTTGGTTCGGTTTGATTAGTTTAATATCCTATTAATAGCCATGCAGGGTCATTTAAGAGCGTGCCAGGTTCAATTTAGATGGTGGAGGAAAGCTGAAGTACCCAGAGGAAAACCATCGACCAGTGGTCAGCACCGTACGACTGCTCCACATGGGATTTAAACTTACAACCCAGAGACTTGTGGTAAATATGTCAGAATATAAATATGTCCTAAGTTTGTGGTTGAGAGCCAACATGTAATCATTAAATGTTATACCTTTTGATCTTCAAGCACATGAAAATGTTGAAGACAAACTTTTAGTGGTAGAGCCTTTTGTAATTTCTGATTCTTCAATCTGCACAAGAGGTTAGAGAGTGAAACTGCTCCATTCTCTGGAAAATAAAACCAAAATTAGCTCTTTTATATGTAAGTTGTGGATTTGTATAGCTAAACCCAATCAGTGATCATGATCAAGCTTATATACATACTACATGCTGTGAGCCATGCGGTGGGCATAGGAAGATGAAACGGGGGGGGGGGGGGGGGGGGGGGGGGGGGGGGGGGGGGCAAAGGTCCTCAATATTTTGTATTAGCGGTCTCGCTCCATGAGCGGGTGAATCTACTCTACGAGCGAGCAGGCGAACAAGCTCTACAAGCAGGCAAATCTGCTCTATGAGCGAGAGAATAGCAGGCGGATCCGCTCTGTGAGCAAAGAAACATCCTCCTGTCCCGCCGTGATCCCGCTCCAACCCCGCCGCGATCCCGCTCAAAGCTCGAACGATTTTCGCCTGCGGAGCGATTTAGTGCTAAATCACCCTTCGGGTACTGTATATACATATGTATACATGTTTCTGTTTAAACACTCTAAAAGAAACAACACTATATCTATTATATACTGTAACTTCCCGAAACCGAATCTTCTCAAAACCGATCACCTCTAGAAACCGAACATGGATGTCATGTACGGAATGAATTCCTCTTTATAGGAGATTTCAGAAAGATGGCGTGACGTCACAGAAAATTTACATCCGGGTCCTCAAAGGTACAAACACTGTATGTCGACTAATGAAAACAATAACAGATACGTATAGCCCTGCTACACAATCGATACTGTGGCAAAAGTATACACTTTCATACTTGCAAATTCTGATTTTAAAATGGTTTCTTATTGTTTAAGAGGCTACAGACATTTATATTTTGATATTTACAATTGTTTATTGCTAAATATATTTCTGTAGATTTAGTGTTGAAGCCCGCTTGCGAAGCGGTGCCGGGTCGTCACATCACACGTACCCGTTTTTTGTTTACACGTAGAAATCCATATTGTGAAAAAGTTATGAATAGATAATTGATTTTATTGTCATGTTTCTGTTGTACATGAAAAAGCTGCTCACAACACTATATAACATAACAAAAGGTGGACCATATCTGGCTAGACCACGGCCGCTCGTGCATGGCTTCGTCGCTGGTAGATCACCGCAGGCCACAGCATCGTTTGGAAAATAAATCATATTAATAATTACCAACACTTTTATCTCAATAAGGACTTGTTTAAGATATATATTTTGTTATTTAATATGTACATGTTGTTTTAATGGAATGCTCTTGTATTGTAACAAAATGACGAATAGTAATTAAACTACTGTGTTACACGTATACGTATGGCTGCCGATCTCGAAAAATAAAATGGTGAAATCGTTCAGTTTTAATGCTGCAGATTTCATTTTTAATATTTCATTTTCAGCCGCTTTTATCCCATAGACTGCTATGTTAAGTCTCAAATTGAAGTGATATTACTTTTAGAAAATTTGAATACATATTAGTTAGACTTCATTTAAATTGATATAAATTACAGATCGTAGTACTGTAAATGCCGACCAGGATACATTGCGCACGGCTTCGAGAATCATAAATACTCTAGTTTTGTTTAAAAAATGTGATAAAATGAACCTACAAACTGACTCATTTGTATGTTATAAACTAATTCCCAAAATTGATGACAAAAAAATTAACCAGAATACGTATTTTTTTGACACTGAAAATGGACGAAATTCGGGTTCTCGGCTGTACTGTAATGGCTGCCGTGGGCGGTGACCGCCTTATATCCCTACGGCCCAATAGTCCGAAGGCCCGTCAGTCCGAAGGCCCATTAGTCCTAAGGCCCGTTAGTCCGAAGGCCCGATAGTCCGAAAACAGATAATACAATCGGGATTTATATGCGAATAGTACTTGAAATGAAACAAACGTTTATTACAGTTTTCGATGCAAAATATTTGTTGTAAGCTTGCTAAGGTATACTTACATGTATGTGACTATAGAATTGATACGGAAAATGATATGAAACAACGAAATGTAGCGTATTTTCAAAAAGAGCATAATCTTGAAATACATAAACGTATCTGATATTAAAGAGTATTATTTTGTATATGTACAATGTGATCCTGTTTAATATTTACCCGAAAAAAATATCATTATGCGGACCATTTCCATCATTATGGGTAGAATAAACAATTCAAAGAATGGGGAAGCAAAAATAAGTCCTTAAATACATGTAAATATTGTACAAAATAACGACGTTTACAGGTATAATAAAACTCATTTTTCGATAAGAATTGATTATATACATCATTTATTCATGAAGCAATGTTAATCCTAATGCAATACAGTGTACAAAAGGCTAACAATCTGATATTTTAAAGCTTGCATGTTTGTAAGATAATCCATGGAATGTATGCTTGTGAGATATCCTATAAAATGTAAGATGTTATTTTATTATTTTTTTTATCTTTTTTTTTTTTTATTTTGATGTAATTTTGACCTGGCATTGCTCATGAAGAAATGACAACTTGCTGTCCATAGAAATTGTCAGATCATCAGTGCCGAAAAATGTTTTCGTCAAAATACGTTAATTATAACCACTCTCTAACTTGCAATATTTACTAATTTTCGGACTAACGGGCCTTCGGACTATTGGGCCTTCGGACTAACGGGCCTTCGGACTATTGGGCCGTAGGGATATAAGGGTGTCACCGCCGTGGGCTTGGGGTAATCTACGAAAGCAAATGTTTAATTTTGCACTAATCATACATTGTAAGGTGTTTTATCAAGTAACACTTCGAAAACAGTAATAACTTATAATAATATTTTGGGTGACTTTGAATTTAATTTGTAATTTCAAGTTGATAGTTGCAATATGTCTGTCAATGTTATACGTAATGGCGACCGTGTTTTCTCGTAGCGGTCGAAAATGGAGTATAAACAGAGTAAAATATATGAATGATGTGATGATTTTCGGTTAGAGTTACGTCCCTTGCGACGGAGTTTTCTATTTTCTATTAGAGTTATTCCGCTTTGCACTACGTTAGGTAAACGTATGGAACATATGTTATTTTGTTACTCTACTAATTATATTTGATTGTAATAGGACATTTAATTAGTGATAATTGCCGATCACACCTAATGATAATATCATGATTCTACAGAATTATTTGATTTAATAGTTTGACGGGAGATCGATAAAAGGGCAGTCATTATTTTATATCTTTTAATTGTAATATGCAAATCAGCGTCACGAATGTTTAATACTCCAGACCCGAAATAAATATAAGTGAGATAGATTACATTGGGTTGGATTTTTTTTGCTGAGGACGCCGGACATAGAAATCTATTTAACGACAACAGGTAAGCCACTGTACAAAGTGCTGTGCCAGTAGCTCCTGAACAAGGGGTTGCCTGAAAAGGCTACATTGGTTAACGGTACGTTGTGTATTGTCGCTGGAAGCTCCTGAATAAGGGGTTGCCTGCAAAGGCAGTCTGGTGGCGTGCACGTTGTGGGGTGGTGTCGGTGTCAGTGTGTGAAAGGTCCTGGGTACGCCAGTAGCTCCTGCATAAGGGGTTGCCTGAAAAGGCTACACTGGTACGCTCAGACCAGCAGCATACTGGTACTGGTGGTCGTGATAAGTGTGTGTCAGAGGTATTGTAGATAAGTTTGCCTCGGAGCAGGACACTGTCCGTCAGACGTGTACTGGCAAGCGTGCCAGGGGTTTATTCACTACAGTAACAAGGTAATAGGTTTACCTTGGAGCCGGACACTGTCCGTCCGGCTCGTGCTGGCAGTTGTGCCAGGGGTAGTCACAGCCGTGACAGGTTATAAGTTAACCTCGGAGCGGGACACTGTACGTCCGGCTTGTACTGGCAGTTTTGCCAGGGTTTGTCACGGAGTGGGGACTGTGGTAGTGGTCCTTAGAGACATGTGGTTGTAGTGAGTTAAGGTTGCTGGCGAGTTGTAAAGCCAGTGTTAGTGGGCACGACACCTAGGCAGTGTCGTGCATATCGCAGGACGCGGTACACGTCGTAGGTACGACGGGTGGCTAGTAGGACAGAGGCACTGTCCAAGCCTGTATTTTGTATATAGTCATTTTTGATATTGTTGTAAATATTGATCAACTGTCCGACCAGGTAGTCGGGGATCCAAATCGCTTCTGGAGCAGGTAGCTCAGTCTAAATTGAGAGGTTGCACGTTACAAATACCATATGTTTAAATTAGTATATTATTGTAAAATATTTTTATTTACACTTTTTGAAATTAAAATAACGCAATAGTTCTCGGTTTGCCGTACTATTTATTACAATAAAATGTAAACAAACATCGCAAGCGGCTGTGTTCCCACCATGTTAATGTGTACAGATATACGGAGTTGTACCTTTGAGCGCCCGGATGTACCTTTGTGTGACGTCATCGCCATCTTTTCTGAAATCTCCTATTATTAGTAAATAAAACTTGGCAAAACCGATCCCTTTTCGATTCTGAATACCGGACCGATTTTGAGATCGGAATAGCCAAATGTAACTAAAATACACTTCTGAAAACCGGCCTTAAATTATCTGTATGAAGAAGCCGAAGCCATGTATTGTTTTAGAAAATGACTATGTCATATAATGACCAGCATTGACTGATCATTGTGTAATTAGACCATATTTAATTTGATTCTTGACGTAACAGGAAGCGATAATTTACGTTATCTGACAGCTTCATATGTAAATAAATAACCCGTGTGAGACCCTTAAATTGAATACAAAACTTTCTCTGCTTGTTTTCCTACAGTAAACAAACCGCCAATGCACATGGTAGACCTTCGTTAAATATCTAAACAATAGACATGATTAAATAATTACACCACCATCTATGGTATAATTATCGTGTAGATATATATCTATAGCCTTCAAACCTGTATACATTCCCCATGGCATGCAACAATTATGGATACAGGTACGTGTGTATTTCACGGTCAGTTGATCAGACCTCAATGCAAGCTATTGGTGTTGCTCAAGTAAGGCCGGTTTTCAGAAGTGTATCTTAGTTACATTTGACTATTCCGATCTCAAAATCAGCGCGGTATTCCGGATTGGGAGGGATCGGTTTTGGGAAGTATTATTAACTAACAATAAAGAGAAATTCATTACGAACATGACATCCATGTTCAGTTTCTAAAGGTGATCGGTTTTGAGAAGGTTCGGTTTTGGGAAGTTACGCTGTATCACTTAAATTCAAGTAATACAATTTCTTCACTAATTACAATTGTGTTACCTCATTTCGGGGTATCCCGGAAATCAGGGTATTTTTGTTTAACTTGCGCAAACGCACAGCATACTCGTTACGTAGGTCATACTAACTTCCGTGGTTATTTATTTCTGTTAGTTGCCGAGGGTAAATCCAGTAAATGAAAATAGTTGCTCTTGGCCACATAAGTATTTTTTCAGCATGAAAATCATTCGCAAATGTAAATTTACACATTTTAACCAATACTTATTTTTGCTTCAGTTCAAACGCCCGGCTTAATGTTAAAATCATCGAAAATCCAAAATATGAACAGACGGCACAAGTAAAGTGACCTTTACCCTATCGGATTTGACCAATCATCGAGCAGATTTGCCGGCAAAATTTTATTTTATATGTGCAGTAGCACTGAAGCTCTGCCAGTTATATACTTTTTCGGCGTTTGAGGAAATGCCAACACGAAATGTTGTAATACCATGAAACGTGGGGACGGACCGGTAAATGTCAGAAATGCGCTCTTAGAAGGCTTTGCCTTAATTCATATCAATGTACTAAGTTATGTAAGTAATGGTGCCATGTCAAAAGCATAACGCCTTTTTTTTATAAAAAAAGTATAAACCAAATTCATGCATTTTTCTTTCACAAAATCCTGCATTTGGATAACTTTTTAATTACTCAAATGAGTACTGTAACTTCTCTTATTTTCTCAGTTTAATCATCTTTTTATTTCACTTCTAAATCCAGATGAAAATTTTATAAAACATTTTAACACAATTCAATTTTCTTTGGAATAGTAACTCAGATAAAGTTAAGCGAGATGTAGTTATCCAGAAATTATATAGATGGAGGTTTGAAAATGATTCATCTCTCATCGTTTATAGATTCGTTAACAATAGGCTGGATAAGAAGAATATTTAGATCAAATGGTAAATGGCATATGATTCTAAAAAATAAAGTAAAAATTTTTAATTTGGCAAACTGTGGAAGTGAATATCTGAACAAAATTTTATCTAATTGTAAGAATGATTTTTGGAAGGATGTATTTACAGCATGGTTCAAACTAAGATTAAAGAATAACCAATTGATATAAAAACACTCTGTTCTTAAGACACGAATTTGGTACAATAAAAACATTATTGTTGGAAATAAAACTATTTTCTACCAATCATGGTTTAGAAAAGGAATTTCAATTACCGTATTTGACTCAATATAGGCGCCCGTGTCCCTATAAGCGCCGTTCCCCCATTTTGAAGCCTCGATTTCAATTGCCCAGGCATAAATAAAGACATGCAAAAACTTCACAAAATTGTAAAGGTTTGCAATAACTTCGTCTTATTAGCACCTTTTCATTTTTTAAACGCCCTGGGCGATTATTGGGTCAAATACGGTATACAATATCTGTTAAAAAGTGTTTCTCCATGTTCATTCCTTACATATGATGAATTTTGTAATATTTATGGTGTAATAAGTAATTATCTTCAATATCATGGACTGATATCCGGCATCAAAAAGTATCTGAAGAATGAAAATTTACTAAATGAAAAATCACCGTTAGTTGAATGAACCTTTAAGGGATTGTTAGATTGCATTTATTGGATATAAATGCATTCTGGGTGGCAGATAAATATTCATAGCGCCCTAACGGGCGCTATTCTATTTATCTGCTTCCCAGATTGCATTTATATCTCCAATAAATGCAATCTAACAATCCTTTCATTGTTAAATAAGTCACTAAGCGATAGCCGATAGGCCTCGTAATTCAATATTTGAGGCGAAAGTGATATTCTGGTATTAAGGTTCATGTAATGGCTTTAACCAGTGATATTTTGCAAGCCTAAAACTCATTACTGTGATGCAATTGAACATAACTAATTTCATTAATTGTTGGTATGTACCCTGGCTAACTGTCAGTCTCATGTAATTTGTGAAGCTGCTTGTAAATTTCAGTAAAATAAGAGAAAAATGTATATTTCTGGAGAAGACATAGAACTCGTGTGAATTGCATTGATGGCACCAAATAAACATGCTATCGTGTTCAGTAGTGACTATGCCAGGTACTCCAACAGTTTGTTTGGCAAAATCGGACCAGCGAATAGCGCAGGAGCCTATTGTTGTAAATGCAAATGGCTGCTTTAAATGGCGGATCACAAATATAGCATATAAGAAGACATTTTAATTGATACAAGTGCTCTTATATACACTATAAGGTACTCTGAACATGACAAGAAGAATATTTACGAAAAAAATAGTTAAAATGTGGACTTTGAGGCTCTTTCCGGAAATTTGCATTTTTCGCCCCAAACAGATTGTTTGAACTATTTTTTTCGTGAAGAGTCTTCTTGTTATGTTCAGAGTACCTTATGGTGTCTATAAAAACATTTGTATCAATTGAGATGGCTTCTTATATGCGATATTTTTGATCCGCCATTTATAGCAGCCATTTGCATTTACTACACTAGGCTCCTGTGCTATTTGCTGGTACGATTTTGCCAAACAAACTGTTTGAGTACCTGGCATATTCACAACTAAACACGATGGCATGATTATTTGGTTCCATCAATGCAATTCACACGAGTTCTATGTCTTCTCCAGAAATATGCATTTTTCTCATATTTTACTGTATTTTACACGCAGCTTCACAAATTACATATTAACAGTAAGACTGACAGTTAGCCAGGGTATATACCAACAATTAATGAAATTAGTTCTGTTCAATTGCAGCACATTAATGAGTTTTAGGCTTGCAAAATATCACTGGTTAAAGCCATTACATGAACCTTACACATAATTAGCAAAGGGCGAAACGACCCGTCCCTCTGTTTACGAAATGGACAGTCTCTTATCATGCTCGTTGGACAAATTGAACTGATCATAATAGTTAATCCACTCAAAGCACACTTTAATGTTAACATTACCAGAACAATAGAGAGCAACTATTTGCCTGACTGGTCCAGTGGGTTTTGTCATTATCAGCAGTTTCAAACTTGGCGGGATACGGCGAGGCTCTGATGTTTACTTCGCCATTTTGGCCCCGGTTAGCAAGGCGCAAGTAGGCCTAGTTACATATCGTCTAACGTTAGGGCAGTTTTCATTTATTCTGAACAACCGGTTCGACCGTTGGTTAAAGTCATTATTTCAAGTATAAAACCGGACGGACCTGCAGTATTTGATACAGGCCTGTGAGGGCTTTGTCAAGGCTCGTCTGAAAACAATATAAAATCACCAGGTCCGTCTTAAACAAGTCAAACCGTATTTAATCGAAAACGGCCTATCTTTCAAATGCGGTGGCTAAATCTTGTATCCCGTGCCGCGCCCGCGCCGGGGACCCGCGCCGGAGCTGTGGTTATTTTCATATTTCTCCTTAACGACTGCATACATTAAAATAATATTTTGCACAATTAGTCTTTGTGTTAATTTTTATCTTTCCGTGTAAGTTATGTTATTTAGGATGATTCGAAACTTTGTAAAATCGACGATTTCAGTTGGCGAGTCGAGTTTGTTTACCCCGCGCTCAAGCGTTGGGTTTTAAGGTTTTATGCAGATCCTTTAAAAATAAGCATTTATTGCATGAATTGTTATTATCCCAACAACAAGTAAACCTAGCTGATAACAAATTTGTATATTTCAACATAAAGTACAAATCTTTTCATAACAAATTCTGTCTTTTTATTAACCGTGTCCACTGGCGCGGGCCTCGCCGATCTCGCCTGTCTACCCGAGCCCGCGCTCGCGCTAAGGGCAGACAACTCTATTGACCTTATACACTAAGCTAGCTATATATGCTAGTGGAGCAGATAAGTGCAGAAATATGGCCAAATTGTGCACATTATGATAAAAGCATGAAACTTGGCATAAATGAAGTTTAGGGCAAAAGAAAACTTTTTGGCCTCTGGGCCTTCGCGAATTAGCCTTTTGACGTCACTGGCGGCCATTTTCCAACATGGCGGCCAAATTTTTCAAAAACCTCAATTTAGATCAATAGTAAGCAATATTTCTGATTTTTTTTACCTTTATTCATTCCTAAATGAGGTATGAATGAAAAATAAAACATTTGCGACATAATTTTTTTTTAAATTGATAGAAGTTACATAAATTCTATATTAATCTGACGTCATTGGGCGCCATTTTCCAAGATGGTCACCAAGTTTTTCCAAAAACCTCATTATAGATCAATGGCAAGCGATTTTTATTCATTTTTTTCATTTTATACATCCTTAATTGAAGTATGAATGAAAAATGAAATATTTGCGACTCTAATTAAAAAAAATAATAGGAGTTTAAAAAATGTTATATCTATTTGACGTCATTAGGTGTCATTTTCCAAGATGGCCGCTAATCTTTTTTTTTCAAAAACCTCATTATAGATCAATTGTAAGCAATTTTTCTGATATTTTCATTTTATTTATTCAAATTTTATGTATGAATGAAAAATAAAACATTTCCAAGATGGCCGCCAAAACTTTTCAAAAACCTCATAATAGATCATTTGTAAGCAATATTTCTGATTTTTTCATTTTATTAATTAAAATTTCATGTATGAATGAAAATGAAAACATTTGCGACACTCATTTTTTTTTTAAATTTATATAACATTAAGAAATTTTATATCAATTTGACGTCAATAGGTGTCATTTTCCAAGATGGCCGCCAAAACTTTTCAAAAACCTCATTATAGACCAATGGTTAGCAATTCTTCTGATATTTTCATTTTATTTATTCCAATTTCATGTATAAAATAAAACATTTACGATACTAATTAGTATAATTTTAAGAAATTTTATATCAATTTGACGTCAATAGGTGTCATTTTTCAAGATGGCCGCCATTTTTTTTTCTTCAAAAACCTCATTTAAGCTCAGTAGTAACTATCAACAAAATTTCAAGTTAAATTCGACTCCGATATTGTTAGTATTTGTAGATGTAGTTGAAATTAAGATATATTAAAGAATATTTGTAATGATTTTTTTAATAACTTTAGTACAGCAGTTGCTGAAAGTCGATACATGTAAACATGCCTTCATTTTAAACTGGTCGCCATAGAAGTTACGATTATTACCGAACGGAAGTCGGAAAGTTCATAACCCGTTTTCGGAAGAGTTCGGACAGACAGTTCTCGGCAACGACGTTACAATGTCGGCTAACTTCGGCTTGTTTGACTAAATGGGAGTAGACTGGTTCCCTTCCCTTAGTTCTCTACTCTCCGCCAGGCTGCGCTCCGCTCACTAGTGAAGCGTACGCAAGGGAGGTAACTGAGGCGGGAACCAGTCTAAAGTGGGAGCCACCTAGCGATGTTTAATATTTATTTGATTTTTATCAAAGTATTCCGAATCATAATCGCTCATCTTGACTTCGATTTAGTCCTGTCTCTGCATGATTTACAACAGGATTTTTTTCAACATTCTCCTTAATCATGAAAAAAATAAGAAAGATGCGGATATTGGGCCTTTAAATTTGAATTTTTTTTTTTTTTTTTAAGGCATTTCTGCATATAATAAATTAAATAAAGTTAATGGTTTGTAAAATACATGTAAGTATATCGTTATAGAAGTTACTATAGTTAAAGAATATGTTCATAAATATACATAATCTAAAATAATAATAGTAAAATATATGGGCTCTTTGTAGAACTGCGTCTACGAGTTGTCTGCCCTTAGCGGGGGCGCGGGCTCAGGAAATGAGATCGGCGAGGCCCGCGCTAGTAGACATGGTAGAATTTGTTATGAAAAGATTTGTACTTTATCTTGAAATATACATATTTGTAATCAGCTGGGTTTACTTGATGTTGGAATGATAACAATTATTACAATAAAAGCTTACTTTTGAAATAATCTGCATAAAACCTTGAAACTCAACTCTTGAGCGCGGGGTAAACAAATGACACTTGGTAAACTGAAATCGGCGATTCATAAAGTTTCGAGTCATCTCATGTAACGTAACTTACACGGAATGATAAAATATTACTCAAAGAATATATGTACAAGAAAGTGTTTTAATGTAGAATGTCGTTGAAGAGAAAAACGAAAATAACCAAAGCTCCGGCGCGGGTCCCCGGCGCGGGCGCGGCACGGGATACAAGATTTAGCCACCACCCCTTTCGAACGTTTTAGTAGGGCAACTCTCGTCGTCTGTCCAAAATGGAACAAGCAGGTGGTCGGTAGATCGTAGACAAGTGTCTTCAAACCCATGTATTCACAGATGTCACTAAGAACTGGCATACAATCCAAGATTTTGCATACAGAATTGTGAGTACACGCTCTTTCAATTCACAACTTGGGTAAACCGGTGTTTATTATTACATTCGAATCCCAGTTAAAACGGCCCCACTGTTAAAACGGCCCCAGTCAGAACGGCCCCACTGCAATAACGGCCCCAGTCAAAACGGCCCCGTTACAAGAAATGTTTTAAAAAAAGGAACACATGTTTATTTCAGCTTATATTCAGCGTTGATTTCGTTTATTTTATTTATAAGAATTTATATATTGTCTTGTACATTATAATGATAGAAAAATACGAAACACGGCACCAAGGACGTATATGAGACATATAAATCCTTGACGGCACTAATTTGTAACTAATCATTTCATTATACATGTAGAATTTATGCCTAAATATTCTACAATGCTTGTTACAGTGAAATTGTTTAATATCTTTGATAGGTTTTCTTGCTGTGTTTTGTTCTTTCTTTTGTACAACGTATTTTTTTCAAATTGGA
This sequence comes from Argopecten irradians, assembly GCF_041381155.1. Classification (NCBI taxonomy): domain Eukaryota; kingdom Metazoa; phylum Mollusca; class Bivalvia; order Pectinida; family Pectinidae; genus Argopecten; species Argopecten irradians. Next base: position 57,898,397 of record NC_091135.1, read on the forward strand.
AACTATTTATTCTAACAACACTACATTGTAAATTATACACCTCTGTAAAACATTTCTTTGGCAGAATAAATGTTAAATTATGGATACTTTTGTTTCTGATATTTTATTATTAGATCAACGAATGATCAAATTGGACGCAAATAGCCGTGAAATTGGTCACGGTTCTAGCGATGTACATTTAGTCTTTTAATATAGTCAATGAAATATACGTGTTTATCACGGAGACTAAGAACGGACTGTGGGTCATAGACACAATCATATTTCATTCGAAAGCTTTAATTTTATTTTTCCATAGCCTCGGTAAAAAAAACAAAAACATTAATACAGATGGCTTTTGCTGGAAATACTTTCGAATTAACTTCATACAAACATCTTATTATTGCATACATCTCGGTTATCTGCATAAGGTGTAAATATATATAGAAAGGAGAAGAGAAAGGAGAATATTGCATTTTGCAATAACGATAGTGAGGGTGAATTTTATTTCCTTAAAAGTGCAAAGTGTATGAAGATTTCATATTAGAAAACCATTTTTTTTGTCCGATATTCCAACATGTTTAAGTTGGTTCAATTACTTAATGCTCAATTACTAAATGCACAAAATATAAAAGAATAAAATAATCTTTGTAACTATATTTCATTAGCCCTAGAAAAGAACATTACTGTAATTAAGATTAAGACCAAGTTTTGTGCTCTCTTTCTCTACTACAATACATTTCAATTTTATGAAGAATGTATGTTTTTATCAAAGTTGTGTGAGTGTGGCGTATATCGTCACTGTAAACCCAAAGCAAATAGAGAATCTGAACCCAAAACAAGTTATGATTGACAGTTGTCACCACAAGATGAATTAGCCGTGGTCAGTGTATACCTAATTATATGGTAATTATATAGTGTATACGGTGTAATTGTAATTGTATCCCACAAAATTACGGTAAACTGTACGGGAAAGAACAAATCAAATCATGAATATTAGTAAATCAATACATGTCTATATATAAAGGATACAATTCAATTCTGCCTCATACATTCTGTTGGTCTCATGTAAAACTCAAGCCGTTCTCTTCGAAATTTCAGTACATGTAATTATAATTCACATAATTAAAACTTATTTTAACGTCTTTCATAACTAAGAACAAACATTTGCTCAAATTCACTAAATTTTTGACACATGTACATTTGATTTCTAATAGTTTAACAAAATGTTTCACATACTATCATTTGGACGTTTTCTATTTAATTAATGAGAAAGATAATCTATTTCTTGTAATTTCTTAGATACTGATATGTGAGCTACATGTAATTCGTTTTGTAAGATAATGTTACAAGCAAAACTTACCACATATTTTACAGTGAACATTTAGAAGACAAATGTATATAATCAACACACTGAACATATTGAAAAAAATTACAATAATTAAAGATTTGAATATGTTTATTACTTTAACTGCATTCTCAATATTTTTCGTTTGTCAAAATATCAAAAACTCCTACTAAATAAGTACAAGTAATTTCCCAGTTAAATGCTAGCACTTCCCTTTTCAACAATATCTTCGTCTCAACCATACATGAATCGACGAGAAATCAATACTAAAAGTATTTTGAAGACATTTCAAATTGATTTCTTACTTGAATATTAGATCTATCAAACGCTGCTAGAGATCGTGAACGTAAAGAAAAATCATCATTTGAAACATCATTTACTTGTATATGTAGGTATACAGTATTAACCTAACCAACCATCTTTAATAAGATAGACAACAAACATGTTCATTCATTTAAATTTACTTTTAATTAATCTCAATGTGTTCCGTCATAAGCTTTGTCTTATATCTGCCTACATAAAAGTGAGGCCGTTTCGACTGGGGCCGTTATTGCAGTGGGGCCGTTTTAACCGAACTCCATTACATTCTACTAGGCCTAAGTGTATATGATCGTTGATTGTCAGCTGATTGTAATCTTAACAGGTTAGGCCTGAAATGAGGGAGACCAGTCATTCCCTATTGAGAGCGCCTCCCCTAATAAGGGCGCCCACGACTTTTTGTAGAAAAAAAAATGTTTGCAAAGAACAAAAACAAGATGCTTACCTTTTGAGAATTTAATTATCCACTTTTTAACAAGAAATACACACAAAAGTTGTAAATCCAAATGTTGTAAGTCTACTCCATGAAAACGATGTCTCGTTTTAGGCTATCAAAACACGTTTAACTATTAAGACAATTTCTTAGCTTAATGACCTTGGCTTTCGTAATCCGATGCCTCCTCCATATCACTGTCAATTTCACTCTCGCTTTCGGTGTCCAGTTCCATTGCAGTACTAGCATCATTTTTAGCTCACCTGGCCCAAAGGGCCGGTGAGCTTATGTCATGGCGCGGCGTCCGTCGTCCGTCCGTCCGTCCGTCGTCCGTCCGTCAACATTTCCTTAAATCGCTACTAGTCATAGAGTTCTGGATGGATTGTAACCAAATTTGGCCAGAAACATCCTTGGGGGAAGAGGAACAGAACTTGTATAAATTTTGGCTCTGACCCCCTGGGGGCAGGAGGAGCGGGGCCCAATAGGGGTAATAGAGGTAAATCCTATAAATCGCTACTTGTCCTAGAGTTCTGCATGGATGTAACCAAATTTGGCCACAAACATCCTTGGGGGAAGGGGAACAGAACTTGTATAAATTTTGGCTCTGACCCCCAGGAGGCAGGAGGGGCGGGGCCCAATAGGGGAAATAGAGGTAAATCCTATAAATCGCTACTTGTCCTAGAGTTCTGCATGGATTGTAACCAAATTTGGCCAGAAACATCCTTGGGGGAAGGGGAACAGAACTTGTATAAATTTTGGCTCTGACCCCTCGGGGGCAGGAGGGGCGGGGCCCAATAGGGGAAATAGAGGTAAATCCTATAAATCGCTACTTGTCCTAGAGTTCTGCATGGATTGTAACCAAATTTGGCCACAAACATCCTTGGGGGAAGGGGAACAGAACTTGTATAAATTTTGGCTCTGACCCCCGGGGGCAGGAGGGGCGGGGCCCAATAGGGGTTAATAGAGGTAAATCCTATAAATCGCTACTTGTCCTAGAGTTCTGCATGGATTGTAACCAAATTTGGCCAGAAACATCCTTGGGGGAAGAGGAACAGAACTTGTATAAATTTTGGCTCTGACCCCCTGGGGGCAGGAGGGGCGGGGCCCAATAGGGGAAATAGAGGTAAATCCTAAAAAAATTCTACTTGTCTTAGAGTTCTGCATGGATTGTAACCAAATTTGGCCAGATACATCCTTGGGGTTAACAGAATTCGTATAAATTTTGGCTTTGACCCCCCTGGAGGAGAAAGAGTGGGGCCCAAAAGGGGAATTAGAGGTAAATATCCAAATTTCTTCAGAAAAGAAACAATGAATTTATATTCAGAACATTACTTGGCATTACAAACCAGGTGAGCGATACAGGCCCTCTGGGCCTCTTGTTCACATTTTCATGGACATTTTCTGCAATTTCAACATCTTTCTGATTAAAACCTTGAAATTCTTCCTCATCGTCAGACATCAGAAACATATCATCTTCCGACCCGTCAAGGGCATTACTAATGCCGCATTTCTTGAATGATTTACGAATCATTTCTGGGGTCACTTTTGACCAGGACTCTTTGATCCACTTAAGCATCAGGGCCTTAGTAGGGGGTCGCCTATTTCCATGTGCGGTGATGCTAACTTCCCCCTCGTAACACCACTCGTCATATTTCTCGGCAAAATGTGCTTTGATAGGACACGTCCGCTGGTTGTAATTTACTCGTGCACCCTCCGGGTTACTCCCATAACATGAGAGTCGACTGGTCAGCCGTTTTTTTACCGGACGTTATTTTGCTGACTGTCGACTCTCATTTCCGAAGGCCTATTTCTTTGATGCAGTTTCCGACGTCAAATGAAGGCGGAATGAAAAGTGCAATAATATCAATTTTTACAGCTCTAACAGTGATAACATCGATGTGTACTTACAGTTTATGTATTATTTATCCCATTTATATAAGTAAACCATAACTTGAGGCCTCATAAAATACTATTATAGCGGATTAGAACTGATGAATCCCTTCCGTAACATTTTGACCTAGTTTTAAATATGGCGGCTGGTTACTACAAAAAACGGAACGTGAATTCAAGCGGGCAGAATGCAAGTAAAAGTAAAGGCAAATCAAGCGTTTTGGGGACTTTACAATTCGTTTTTTCTATTTAACGGCCGGATCGCTTTCATCATGAAGTTTTGTCTGGGTCATGAAAGTTTACGTTAGGAGATGTTAATATATGTTTTAGATGGATTTTACGGCTGATTTTGTCAAAAAACTTGTTGATTTATGAAAAAGAGGTAGGTATTTGACATTGATAACGATTTTAAATATGATTTAAACGTTTTTTTTTGTCACAATCCAAACTTTGAAAATGTTACCCTCAGCATCGGGTAAATGGGCTATGGGAAGTTACACGACGTAATGTTCCAAAAGTGTCTCGTCGTGCTATACCTCTAACATTGTTGGAGTACCTCCGGGTATGTAGGCAATATCGGTGTTACAGATTCGTCGGGTAACATCCGTCATGTGACCTCTAAATGTATCCCAAACAAGTAACCTTTTTTGTGAGCTATTTCTTCCCCACATTTTTTTTAGCCAAATTTTGATTACATTTTCATCAGCCCACCATCGTTTACCGGATCCACACATATGAACAACAACACCGCTCGGTAGATTGGACTAATTTAGGCAATGGTCTGACTCCTGGCAAAAGTACGAATGGGGCTAGTTTTGTTCCGTCTGCTAGGGCGGCTAAAATTACAGTTACTCTTTCCTTTTCGTGGCCCGTTGACATCACATTTACACTTTGGCACCTTTGACATCCAGTGTGGATTTGCCCGGCATTTCTAACCATATTGGCGTCTCGTCCATGTTGCCTATGAGATACGGTTCATAGTTGCGTAGTCTTCTCACGGGTTTACAAATTGTAAAAAACTGTCAACACGATCGTCTACCGCTGTCACACTTTTTTGAGCCACGTGAGTGGTCCTTCTAAACGAAATATTGTTCCTCTTTTTAAATCTAGAGAACCACCCGCAGGAAGCTTTAAATGACTGAGTGCCATTTTCTCTATGCAGACGAAGGGCCTCGGCCCGGAGAGCTTTTTCCGTAACTCGTACTCTTTTTTCTCTTCGCTCCATGAACCATTCTAACATTTTTTTCTCAATATCGATGTTCTGAACCTTTCGTCCACCACCGGGTAACTTTTTACATTTTTAGGTCACCTGAGACGAAGTATAAATATCATGCACGGAATAGGAAGAGCGAAGCTCTACTTGTTTATTTTATTTTCTATCTCGTGTAGAAGACATAATTTAGAAATAAAAGGACACACTTTAAACTAAAGAAGTATATGATGTAATAATTGTCTAGCATAAACTCAAAGAAATTAACTCAAAGATTGGGATTTCTCTGTGTCCATTCAAGGCCTGGAGTGCCGGGTATGCGAATATCCTATGATTTCGAGCCATTTGTTGACGTTATGTGATGTCATGATTCCTTGTGCTCATCTTCGCCTTGGTGGATATTTTGATTGCATTCTATAGCTTTTAATTTTCAAAGAGTTATTATTATTATTTTCAAAATGATAAAAAATGTTTTGGCGAATTTCACCGTATGGAAACGTCTGTAGTGGGAAGAAAACTTTGGGTTCATGAAAAATTATTCTTTCGCCAATGCTGTTTTTAAATCGCCAAATGTATTTCAAATTCACCATTGGCGCCTATGGCGACTGACAGCGCGAGCCCTGATTATATTGGTGCTTTCATGGATCTGAACTATCACATATAGCATCTGTTTTATGAGAGTTTGTGATGGTGAAAATTACAAGAAATACAACTTTAAAGTAAGCCATTAATCAATTTGCAAATGAAATTAAATAGAGAAAACTACATGGTTTGCATAGTTTCAGTCTGTATTAATAATGATGTCAAGCTAATTTAAGTGAAATTGAGGCCTCAAAAAGGAGGAGACCCCGGGGCACTTACATAGGGATGGGGACGCTTAGTAGGTAAATATGTACATATCTCAAGGACTTTATTGCTAGTTGATATACAAAATGACCATTTGCTACTCAGCAGGTAGGTTATCTCCATGCTGAGTAATGTATTTTAATATACCTCTACTTTATTTACACTATATAAAAGATACTTTGTTAAATTTACTAGCTCCCTGCTTTTTCCAAAAACCTCTCTAAGCTGTGTGTTAGTCATAGAACTAGCACACCTCTGGAAGCTAGCACACCCTTGTACTCGGGTATTTCCGTTTAACCAATCAGATTTGAGGTGGGCGGGACTTGTTTCCGATCACGCCATCAGTTGCTAGGTGACGTAACAATTGGACTGAGCTAGTTTCCGATCACGCCATCTCCGTTGACGTACTCAGACGACGTTAGTATCGATCGGAAACTGTTACCGAACACGTCGCCATGTTTATCTTGTAAGTGAGAGGCTTGTGAAAAAATGTAATGGGGTCAGAGGACAATACCTTTTATACATGTATATAGGCTACCTGTAAGTGGTTAACGTCTCGGAATTTCAACAATATTTATATACAAATTTAAGTATTTTGCCTAGTGGTATAAATGTTGAAATATCGAGAAACCATAGCGGAATCAAATTTTAACCTGCGGTTTGAATAGAAGCAAAACAAAACGGACATAGAATCACAGTTATCATCTCAGAATAATTTGTATGTTTGAAGATAAGATTACGTAGATCGATTACAATGTAAAAGTAGGCCTATCTCAATCTCCAATGGCCATTATTGTACGCGACAGGAATAGAGAGAACGTTAGCGTATAAAAGAAATATAGTTTTAGTCTTATCATAGCTTTTGTAGGTATCGGTATATTAAAACAGTTAAAGTATGGGATTGAGTGATATAACAAGTTTCCGGTTTCCCTCGAACTTGCCTATTTCCCTCGGCTCCGCCTCGGGAAATAGACAAGTCTCGGGAAACCAGAAACTTGCTATATCCCTCAACCCCATACTTTAACTGTATAATAACACTTAGGTGGTTCTCATTTTATTGGCATACTGCTCATGACCATGCAGCATCAAAATAAATACCACCTCATACACTACAATTACAAACACACACACACACTTCCCCCCCCCCTCCCCCATGCATAGACTTATGGAGAATGTATGCTTATGGATCTTCAACCTATGTTGTACAAACAGAGCTTAATATTTTGTATATTTTCTATCTTTCACCTTGATTGTTATGGAATTTAATTAGCAGACTCAACAAAGCCTTGTGGGAATTTTCATTAAAATATTTGGTACACAGTTTAGCTGACACACACATTTTCATTGATCACTGATGACATTTAGAGTTTACATCATGTCCAATTAGTTTATATATGAATACATTACACATGAATATGTAAACACAGATGTAGACTATAAACCGACGACATGTCTGTACACCTAGGAAATTAGCTAGGGTTTAATATTAAACAATGATGTTTCACACAGCAAGTCAACTTTGACAATTCATGTTTAGTTTAAATTTTCATGAAATTAGTACAAAGGTTTATCTTGGTCTGATGAAAACTGTAATTATATATAAGAACTTTATTTTAAACAAATGAATTTCAGTTTATGGGAATTCTTGAAAGATCTGGTCAGATTCAATTATAAATACGGAAACAATATCTTTCATTTTAACCTGTAATATATTCTATAAAGTATCCTTCATAAACCAAAGATTATCCTTCCTTTTATCCCACCATCGTGCTGCTATTCAAATCACTTTGTCTACGTGTCAAGTCATTTTTTGTCGGTACAATTGGTCTGTTGTCGATTGTCTGTTGACAATTTTGGAGAAAAAGTTCTTGTTTTCTTGCTATTTCTCAAAATTTATTTTAGAGAAACAAGATAATGGACATGCAACAGGCAGCCATCTTTGATTTTGATAATGATGATTAATTAAATTTTTTTAAAGAACTTTGTTATTGCTATTTCTCAGAAAGTCATGAAGGGATTTCAATGAGATTTTGGTTCATTTATATGTTTCCAATTTTTAACCAAGTTGTTGTGGCTATTACATTTTGGGAATATGATACCAATACAAGTTTAGTTCAATTAAAGTAATTAGTTTGTTATCACTATTTCTTAGAAAGTACTGCAGGGATCCTCCAGATTTAATAATGAGGTAACATTCCAGTCCTCGGGGCCCTTAATTATATGGACCAGTCATTTTCTTCATTCTTTCTTCATTCTCACAAATAGAAGATCTTTCCTGCCAGAAGCACATCAGAAGAGCTACAAATTGAGTGATCTGAAATTGTATTCTTTAAATAAAAGAGGGTAAATCGAGTAAGGCTCTGACTGATCTCATACTGAATAATATGTTAAACACTTTCTATAGAAATAGTATTAGCCTGAATGTCTTCATACTTCTGAGAAATCTATAGCTAAGACTGAATAATATGTTAAACACTTTCTAGAAATAATACTTTCTAGAAATAGCATTTGCCTGAATGAGAATCAGCTAGCCAATTGTCCTCCCCCCCTGACAATCGATTGTGAGGGGAGGGGGGTCAGCTAAACTATAGTCCCCCCCCACCCACCCACCCATCCACCTGAAAATATATTGAGAGGGGAAATAAGAAGCTAGCCAAAATTTTCCGTCCTGGATGTAATCAAGAGGGGGGGATCAGCAAGCCAATAGTCCCCAATCCCCACACTAGAAATAAATATACAGGGAAGGGGGGAAAAAATCAGCTAGTCAATAGTCCCCCCCATAGATACAAATTGACAGGGAAGGGGGGAAAGAATTAGCTAGCCAATTCTTTCGCTGGGGTATAAAAGTGTAGAACAGGGAAATATACACATTCCTGTCATGACCCGACCAGGAATAGAACCCAGGTCTCCGGTCTACGGCTCCACTCCACTCCACGGCTCCACGCTCCACCGGCTCCACGCTCCACCGACTGAGCCAAAGAAGCATGCTCTGTCAGCTGAGTGACAGAGACCATTTTTAACACTATTTACAAAGCACACCAACCCACTCCTTTATTATATGGGGCCGCGGTGGCCGAGTGGTTAAGATGTCCCGACATATTACCACAAGCCCTCCACCTCTGGGATGCGGGTTCGAATCCTATGTGGGGCAGTTGCCAGGTACTGACCGCTGGCCGATGGTTTTTCTCCGAGTACTCCGGCTTTCCTCCACCAACAAACCTGGCATGTCCTTACATGACCCTGGCTGTTAATAGGACGTAAAACTAAACAAACCAAACCACTCCTTTACAAAAGTAACTAGGGTGGAGGAAAGTATCAGCTAGCCAATTCTTTCCCTGGGAAGACTATAGCTATCAGAGGGAGAAAGAAATGGCTGCTACACAGGACTCCAAACACTACGTATACCCAAACATGAGTGCTCTACAGACTGAGCCACCTAGTCACTGATGATCGACCCAGTTCAATACCGCTACAATATGTTAAACACTTTCTAGAAATAGTAGTGACCTGAATGACTTCATACTTTTGAGAACTCTAAAGCTTATTAGTCACAACACAAATTCATGTGGAATAACATCATACCCTTTGTTACAAATTTCCCTCAATCCATGTGTTATTTGGTTTAGCCTGAATTACAGTTCCAATTCCAATACCCTTATGACATTCTGGGTCAGAAACCATTTATAGTCGCTATGCAGTAATGTTATGATGTACTTTTATAGTTTCAGTTTCATTTCATAAACAATCATAAAATTGTTGATACTATATGTGACATGTTTCTACATGAATTGGTTCTGTATAACAGATTACTGGTATTATATTTAAGTGTGGGATTATTACTTCTCTGTCTAAAGCAGGTAAGATTAGGCTTAACAGATTGTCTTAATGCTGCAGAGCTATAAAGATACAAAGATATCATCTCTATCTAATTAAAGTAAGATCTTTCATTGTGTATAAGTTATGGAGATAAGCCAAAAACTGCAATAACTGGAGAACTGAATGGAGGCCAGTCAGGACCAAGATGGAGATCTCTTTTCTCTCCCACATATTGTACAGTTTGCGATATATATATATATATATATATATAAAACACAAGTACGAAAAAATGCATACAACCGTTTTAAAAATGGTTTGCATAATCATAACTTTGCTCCATTAGCACGTTATTTCCTGCATATTGTCCGCACTCTTCACGATTTTTAACAAAAAAAATGTCTTATGCGGGCTATCTGTGGAAAATATTACGAAAATATAAAGATATGTAGGCTATACCTTGTAAGCTATATTAAAGATGCACAAAATAACAAGTGAAAAGCTGAGGTACCCTCCTACTATACTAAATTATTTTCATATGAGCTTATTTTCTTGAATTTGAAACTTACTATTAAACAAATAGTATGCTTATGACTGACTTCATATGTCTAGAATAACCTATGTCATCCTCTCCAAATGAAAGCATTATAATATATAGACTCACGTGTCATTATTAGCACATAGTGCATACTACATATATGTATGTGATTTGTAGGACTCAAGAGTTAGAAATAAAAAAAAAATATCGGAATAGTATGAGTATGAATTTGAAGAACATGTAAGGAATGTTAATGGGACATTTCCTGTTTTCTGTATGCATGTCCATAGTTTATAGTACTGATAGCACACGGGAACATTTGATACAAACACATACTTGTAACAGTTACGTGTGTTATAAAAGTGTAGCAAAGTTATATAACTAATGTTATACATGTACTATCATATGCCTTTGGTAAATACATCCAATATTTGTTGTACAATTTACAGTTTTGAACATTCCGATGACATAGCAATGTACTAAACAACTTAGAACACATGATCAGTGTGCAGTTGTAGCTTTTACGATATTCATAATTATATTATTATTAAACTGTCAAGAAACTCGTGTTGGTCAAATCAAATAGAAAAAAATGGTTTCAAACTTGTGACATTATTGTCAGTGCGTGTGCATATATTCCGAATTTAACGATAGCCAGAAACGTTGTTATGTATTTGCTCCTAAGGATGAATTTATGGATTCGGTACATATATTAGTTTTACTATTTTGTTTAAGTTTCACAATTTGTTGATGTAATGTCCGTAATATAAGTGAAATTTGACGTCACGTTCGTGTAACGTTGTATCATGAGTATCTTTGTGACGCGTTAATTAAATGGATACCTTAATGATTGAAACAAGTGATGCGACTCTACATGTATACATGCTAATAAAGTCTGTATAACCTAACGTTTACAATACAGTATATATGTGTTTGTAACCACCAAAATCCGGAAATAATGTTATGTTTCAATACGAAACGGAACGATTACAACATTATATATAGATCTACGTGAAATCAGCGACCATCGCTCTGACAAAGTATGCGAATATCGGGATTTAACCCATGTTTCTTTTGAAAAAGTATTCTCAAAGCTCAGCACTCGGACATGATCAATTAAGATGAAATGAAAATAAAAAGCAATTAACACGTTGTAAAAGTACCCAAAAAAATACAAAATACCGTCGCCGATATCAAAATTTCCGCATCGACAATCTAAGTGAGAAAACTTTAAAAGTTATGTAATTTGTTTGGCTAAATTTTTCAATTGGACATATTCATGAATAACACAAACTTACATTTGTTCAGAGACTTTAAATATGCCAAACAACAACGATTTTGTGACTTTTATCATACTTACGTGGGGTTTACGGGTGGTATTTTTTGGCATAAGTTACGTACGGTTTTTGACGTTATTTACGTGTACCCGTAAGTGATTTATGGGTACCCGTAACTTATGTGTGCTTTGTGAAATGGTCAAAATAACTTACGAACAGGTTACGGGTACCCGTAAAGTTACGTGTGCTTTGTGAAACGTTACCCAGGGCTCTAATGGGTAGCTCAAAAACATTTTCATTCCAATAAGTGTTTGGAATCAGAAATTAAAAATTTAAATTTAAATTAAATTAAATGCATGATGATTTGATTATTATTAGCTCACCTGGTCCAAAGGACCGAGGTGAGCTTATGGGATACCGCAGCGTCCGGCGTCCGGCGTCCGGCGTCCGTCAACAATCGACTTCTTCTCCATAACCGCTGGTCGGATTTCAACAAAATTTGACTGGTAGCATCCTTATGGGCTACTAACTGAAAATTGTACAAATGATGGGGCTGATCCCCCGGGGGCCTGAGGGGCGGGGCCAAAAGGGGTCAATTTGGCTATTTCCATATAAACGACTTCTTCTCTGAAACCAAGCATGGGATAGCACCCATTATGCAATAGTAGCATCCTTATAGGGTGGGGATTCAAAATTGTACAAATGATGGGGCTGACCCCCCGGGGGCCTGAGGGGCGGGGTCAAATGGGGTCAATTTGGCTATTTCCATATAAACGACTTCTTCTCTGAAACTAAGCATGAGATAGCACTCATAATGCAATTGTAGTATCGTTATAGGGTGGGGATTCAAAATTGTACAAATGATGGGGCTGACCCCCGGGGGGCCTGAGGGGCGGGGTCAAAAGGGGTCAATTTGGATATTTCCATATAAACGACTTCTTCTCTGAAACTAAGCATGGTATAGCACCCATAATGCAATGTTACCATCCTTGTAGGCTGGGGATTCAAAATTGTGCAAATGATGGGGCTGACCCCCCGGGGGCCTGAGGGGCGGGGTCAATTTGGATATTTCCATGTAAACGACTTCTTCTCTGCAACTAAGCATGGTATAGCACCCATAATGCAATGGTAGCAACCTTGTAGGCTGGGGATTCCAAATTGAGCAAATGATAGGGCTGACCCCCGGGGGCCTGAGGGGCGGGGTCAAAAGGGGTCAATTTGGATATTTCCATATAAACGACTTCTTCTCTGAAACCAAGCATGGGATAGCACCCATAATGAAATGGTAGCATCCTTATAGGGTGGGGATTCAAAATTGTACAAATAATGGGGCTGACCCCCCGGGGGCCTGAGGGGCGGGGTCAAAAGGGGTCAATTTGGATATTTCCATATAAACGACTTCTTCTCTGAAACTAAGCATGGTATAGCACCCATAATGCAATGTTACCATCCTTGTAGGCTGGGGATTCAAAATTGTGCAAATGATGGGGCTGACCCCCCGGGGGCCTGAGGGGCGGGGTCAATTTGGATATTTCCATGTAAACGACTTCTTCTCTGCAACTAAGCATGGTATAGCACCCATGCATAATGCAATGGTAGCAACCTTGTAGGCTGGGGATTCCAAATTGAGCAAATGATAGGGCTGACCCCCGGGGGCCTGAGGGGCGGGGTCAAAAGTGGTCAATTTCCATATAAATGACTTTTTCTCTGCAACTTAACATGGGATTGCGCTCATAATGCAATGGTTACATCCTTATAGGGTTTGGATTCAAAATTTTGCAAATGATGGGGCTGACCCCCCCGGGGGCCTGAAGGGTGGGGTCAAAAGGGGTCAATTTGGCTATTTCCATATAAACGACTTCTTCTCTGCAACTAAGAATGGAAGAGCACTTATAATGCAATGGTAGCATCCTAATAGGGTTGGGATTTGAAATTGTAAAAATGATAGGGCTGACCCCCGGGGCCTTAAACGGCAATAGAAGCGAGGTCAAAAAGGTCAATTAGGCTACTATTTTCATATAAATTACTTCCTCTCTGAACCTATGTATTGGATAGCATATTTGTATGGTATCAATAGCATCATTGTATGGTTGTAATTCAAAATTAAACTTTGGGAGTCAATTTTGCTTATTTTTCTAATTGTCAGAGTATTGTGATAATTACTAACAAAAAACCAGGTGAGCGATACAGGCCCTCTGGGCCTCTTGTTAATTAATATGACAGTTGAAAAATCAGAATAAGTTTCATCAAAAGAGTTCAGAGAAAGCAATTAAGTAATTACGGTAGTTAAAACTATTAACAATAGAGAAAGGAACAGGACACACATAGAGTTAGATTTCAAAGGAGAGAGAGTGTGGGAGTAAGGATGGAGGACACACAGAGGACAATGGTGTGTGGAAACATGGTCAATTTAATTAAAGCCATTGATAGTTTCAACCAAGGTCCAGAGACAGCATATTGTCACCTAAGACTTCAAAAGGATAGATGAAGACCCGCCTCCAGATAGATAATAAAACTAGCCAATAGAAATAGTAGATTTTGTTAGAGTAGAAGTAGTAGTTTAGTCAGGTAGCTTATAAGGGATAGGATAGAAATAAAAGAGAGACAGAGTTGAAGTGAGAGATAGAAGTTGAAAGTTAAGAGTGAGAAGTTGTTGGTCAGAATTGGACAGAGGATTATAGAGTGGTCGAGAATTAGAACTAAAGGAATTGATTCATACAATAATAAGGGAGAGAGAAAGACAGAAGGCAAATGTTTCCATGGAGCAATATGTATAAGGATATTGTATATGTATATTAGTAATAGTAATAAAAGGAAGTGGAACCAACGTGGTGTTGAGTGTATTTCTAACAGTGAAATGATGACAACAAACGGCACCCAAAGTAAACGGTGATACTTAATTGAAATTTTCGGGATATGCCGTAAATTGTGATATTTTGGTGTCAGGAAATTTTGGCGTTTTTGTATCAAAATAGGATGGTTAAAGTTTGGTAGGTTTTAATTTGGTGTTTCCGTATGCCGTGTAATATTTTGGCTCATAACCTTTATCTGAATGAAAGCTAAACATTCTGAAGTCTGAAGATTTACTTTGTCTATATAGATCCTGCAACAGTGCAAAATGACATGAATAGTTTTGAGGCCATATCGATACAATGACAGGCCTTTGAATTATTCGTCTTCAATAAAAGTGATTGATAGTTATATATCTATTACCAAGTCTATAATTTACATGTACATATTTGCACAAAAGAAAGACTCTTACAGGTAATATTGTTGTGTTCCAGTTGACTGAACATAACTATATGATTGGGTAATTTACCAGAGAGTAAAATAGCTTATAATGATAATAATAAAAACAATTGTAGATGTATTGGTTGTTATATATACAAACAAATCAATACCGTTTTGACGACATCCTAAATATTCAAATTCATGTACGGTCTCTCATCAGAGACTTAATCAGAGACTTAATAGTCTCTGATTTTCAAGCACATTATATTTTCAATTAAGTGATACAAACATATTTTTTTTCCAAAATAACCCTTAATTTACATGCAAGTAATTTTCGTATTCCATAATATGCTAGAAAAATTTCTAAAATATCAGGCAGTACTCTCGATCAGTTCTTCCTGTCGGTTTAACCTGGCTGTGGTAACGCCTGATTTGAGCTAATTTACTTAAGATATATGTTCATTTTCACTTCGCTCCGCCTCAATGAAACGAGTAAACTCCAATCACTTCATTTCCCAATGAAGATGCTCGGTCACGCGCTGACCTCTGACCGGCGTGAGAATACATTTTGACATTGTTTTCATTTTGACCTAGTTTTACGCCGCTTCAGTTTTGAATTAACTTTCTGCGAAGTGGCCTATTGTTGTACATTTTAGAAACATAGAAATGCTTAATAAAGAGATATTAGAAATTGCCAGTAATATTATACAGATATTTTACAGGTAGTTTGATGAAACGCTGACTTATAGGCTCAAGCGCCGGAAAAATGCTGAACATAGGCTACCGAACGCAGTGAGGTTCACCATTCATCGCAAGTTTATGTAGGCATAATCGAACGTAAATAGTTACGATAATGTTTGCAATATATATGAAACAGTGAAATACATGTAAGCTTGGAAATGATAGTTTCCATGAAAATACGCTAAAATAGCAAACAAGCTGATTTCAGTGACATTAAGCATGACGAAACGATTCTGTGAGTGTCAAAACCCACGGCATTGGAGGGTCGTGGGAAACTGCCAACATTTCAAACCAATGTTTCTCTACTTTCTTTAAACAGAATTTTAATCCAAAAACTCCAGTTGACAGAGAAGTTATCACATTTCAAGAATAACACAGAAGTCTTCCAGTGATCTGCGACTAAATCCCATGGCTATTGGTGTCGGCGTCAGGGAAACGGTTTCCATACGATGACTTAAGTATTTATTGTCTGATTTCAACCAAATTTGGTATATTGCTTTATATCCATGTGATGTCATATGAGCTTGGCAATGGTCAAAATCCATCAATATTTGCAAGAGTAATTCGACTTTAAAATCGTCAAAACAGATAAATCCATAGTTTCCGCTTGATAACGTATATATTTGTGGTCCGATTTCAACCGAATTTGGAATATGCATTGCTTGACATCAAT
The DNA here is from genome assembly GCF_041381155.1 of Argopecten irradians. Classification (NCBI taxonomy): domain Eukaryota; kingdom Metazoa; phylum Mollusca; class Bivalvia; order Pectinida; family Pectinidae; genus Argopecten; species Argopecten irradians. Next base: position 57,914,691 of record NC_091135.1, read on the forward strand.
AAGATCTTAGATGGGTTCGATACTGGTCAAAATCCGTCAATATTTGCAAGAGTTACGGGACTTTAAAATCGTCAAAACAGATAAATTTATGGTTTCGGCTCGATAACTTTTGTATTTATTGTCCAATTTTAACCAAATTTGGTATATTGCTTTATTATTAATAAGATCTCGGATTGGTTTGATAATGGTCAAAATCCATCAATATTTGCAAGAGTTACGGGACTTTAAAATCGTCAAAACAGATAAATCCATGGTTTCCGTTCGATAACTTTAGTATTAATTGTCCAATTTTAACCAAATTTGGTGTATTGCTTTATTATTAATGAGATCTCTGAGTGGTTTGATACTGGTCAAAATCCATCAATATTTGCAAGAGTTACGGGACTTGATAATATAACTTAATTATAAAAAAATTTCCAACTGTTAATAACTATTTTTAGGTCATCTGACCAAAGGTCAGGATGACCTATTGTCATCGTGTTTCGTCCGTTGTCATGTGCCGTGTGTCATGCACCGTCCGCCGTGCGTCGTGTGTAAGACTATTTATAAAAAAGCCTAATCCTCAACCCTTGAGTGGATTACAGCCATATTTTGTGTGAAACATCATTTGGGAAGGACAATCATATTTCTTATAAATGAGTAAGGTCCGACCCCCTAGGGGCAGAGGGGCGGGGCCCAATAGGGGAATTCGAGGTAAATCCTATAAATTGCTATTTGTCCTAGAGTTTTGCATGGATTGTAACTAAATTTGGCCACAAACATCCTTGGGTGAAGGGGAACAGAACTTGTATAAATTTTGGCTCTGACCCCCCCGGGGGCAGGAGGGGCGGGGCCCAATAGGGGAAATAGAGGTAAATCCTATAAATCGTTACTTGTCCTAGAGTTCTGCATGGATTGTCACCAAATTTGGCCACAAACATCCTTTGGGGAAGGGGAACAGAACTTGTATAAAATTTGGCTGTGACCCCCCCCGGGGGAGGAGGGGCGGGGCCCAATAGGGGAATTAGAGGTAAATATTCAAATTCCTTCAGAAAAGAAACAATGAACCTGTAGCCAGAACATTACTTGGCATTACAAACCAGGTGAGCGATAACTGAAGAAATATACTAAATCGTCTGCTCCTGTTTTTGATAGAGGAAAATAACCATTTGTCAGCCATGGAGCACCTTTGATAATTCATTCCATATATTATCCAACCACTTACAAGTCCCTACCCAATCATATCCATATAGCAGGCTTTTTGATAATCTTGAAACAACTTCAAATAACTAAGAGGCCTAGAGACCTGATATTTGGCCTGCAGCATACTATGATGAAGGGCTACAAAATTTGTTCAGGTGAAGGAACTTTACCTTCTGTCATCAAATGTTTCAGAAATTTACAGTTTCAGCTAAGGAGTTCCTTGTATCACCTTAATTGTTAGCCAGCTGCCACTACTGTATACTGTGACTATGTTGTTTTGTGCCAATAGTCAGATGACCCTTAAGGCCCATGGGCCTCTTGTTTATTAAAAGTGCAGCTTGTGTACCTTTCAGTGACAATGAGTAGACAATGAGTAGCAAAAGGTATCAGGTTGTGACTCCCCTGTTGCAGATGTTATCATGCATGAAGGGAGAGGCTCAATAAGGGGAGTCTGTTCTATATAAAATTTCACTATCGAGCAATACACCATCAATTAAAATTTACTATGTATTTGGTTGTGACAATTATAATAGAGTTTAATAAACTGACAAGGTAAAATCATATTGGTTTTCTGTGTTATTATATGTAAAGGTGTCATGGCATTTGCATAATATGATATATAAAATGTATAAATTTTATTTATTTCTGACTTGATCTGTTTTAGGTATGATGTCCACAGGCCCTATATCACAGAACACTGAACCGCCACCTTTTCTTTATTACCCACTGGACAAATGGACATCTGAAAATATAGCCGAGTATTTCATGTGGAAAGGACACACAGAGCTTGCAAAGAAACTGAAAGGTACATCTTGAATCAATCTTGACAATCTAATAGAAAATTTTGGCACAAATAAGACAGTAGCAGTTGATGGAATGCAAACTCACTAACAAATAAATATGAATCAACTTCCAAAAGCGACTTCAGGCCCATGTTATCAAACAGATGTATATAAAACACCAGATCTTTCTGTTCTCAACAAAACCAGATCCAGAATTATATGTGACCCAATTTCTTTTTTGCAGATAGCAAAATTTCCAATAGACATTTGCTGGATTTAACTGACCAAGATCTCCTGACGATTAGTATAACGTCGTAAGTGTAATGCATTAATGACACATACAACTACTGCAAGATAATTAAAAAAATCAAACTTGTACTTTATCCATTAGTACGATTTGTGTGAATTTGTTTCACATGTAACAAAACTTTTTCTATATTGACCCCAAACTGTAACCTTTTGGTGATTATAATGTCATTCAGTCCCACCACAATGGGACATCACTTCATCGGAATGACGTCACTTTTATGATATTAAAACCTCTGTAATGTGGTGTTGTCTTTTTTTGGCTCATGACACAGGTATTAAAATTTTTTTGATGGGTAATTATTGATTTTTTAGCCCACATCATCAGATGGTGGGCATTTCAAATCACTTTTCCTCAAGGGTCCGTCGTCCATCAGTCAGTTAATAATTCTTGTTATGGCTATTTCTCAGAAAGTACTGAAGGTATCATTCTCAAAATTCATATGTAGGTTCCCCTAGGGCCCTAGATGTGCATTTTGTGTTTTGGGACTGATCGGTCAAAAAGAAGGCCGCCAGGCAGCCATCTTTGATTTTGATAGTTAAAGTTTTTTATCGCTATTTCTCAGAAAGTACGGAAGGGATCATTCTCAAATTTCATATGTAAGTTCCCCTATGGCCCTATATGTGCATAGGTATTGCATTTAAAGACCGATCGGTCAATAAATATAAGATGGCCGCCAGGTAGCCATCTTGGATTTTGGTTGTTAAAATTTGTTATCCGTATTTCTCAGAAAGTACTAAAGGGATCATTCTCAAATTTCATAAGTAAGTTCCCAAAGCTTGGGCCCTAGTTGTGCATATTGCGTTTTGTGACTGATCGGTCAACAAGATGGCCGCCAGGCAGCCATTTGGATTTTGATAGTTAAAGTTTGTTATCACTATTTCTCAGAAAATACCAAAGGGATCTGTCTCAAATTTCATATGTAGGTTCCCCTAGGGCCCTAGTTGTGATATATTGCATTTTGGGACAATCAGTCAACAAGATGGCCGCCATATATATATATGATATATATTTATCAAAATGTTTGGCAAAGTGAATATACATAATCTCTATGTATCATAGCATATGATTATATTTTGTCTTATTTCTTACTTTATTTTGAATTTGGATGATTTTACTATTCATTCATTATATTTTTATCTTTAGCGAAACAGATTGCAAAGAAACAATGAGGATCATAAAAGAAATACGAACCACTGCAATGCCAGAATATCTAAAGGTAAATATAGACGTAAAGTAAACATATAGAAGTTAATTATGCCAGTACAATAACTAAATGTTCTAATGTAAACATATAGAAGTTATGCCAGTACAATAACTGAATGTTCTAATGTAAATATATAGGAGCAATGCCAGTACAATAACTGAATGTTCTAATGTAAATATATAGAAGTTATGTAAGTATATATAAGTTATGCCAGTACAATAACTGAATGTTCTAATGTAAATATATAGAAGTAATGCCAGTACAATAACTGAATGTTCTAATGTAAATATATAGAAGTAATGCCAGTACAATAACTAAATGTTCTAATGTAAATATATAGAAGTTATGCCAGTACAATAACTAAATGTTCTAATGTAAATATATAGAAGTAATGCCAGTACAATAACTAAATGTTCTAATGTAAATATATAGAAGTTATGCCAGTACAATAACTAAATGTTCTAATGTAAATATATAGAAGTAATGCCAGCACAATAACTAAATGTTCTAATGTAAATATATAGAAGTTATGCCAGTACAATAACTAAATGTTCTAATGTAAATATATAGAAGTAATGCCAGTACAATAACTGAATGTTCTAATGTAAATATATAGAAGTAATGCCAGTACAATAACTAAATGTTCTAATGTAAATATATAGAAGTAATGCCAGTACAATAACTGAATGTTCTAATGTAAATATATAGAAGTAATGCCAGTACAATAACTGAATGTTCTAATGTAAATATATAGAAGTAATGCCAGTACAATAACTGAATAATGTTCTAATGTAGAAGTAATGCCAGTACAATAATGAATGTTCTAATGTAAATATATGAGTAATGCCAGTACAATAACTGAATGTTCTAATGTAAATATATAGATGTAATGCCAGTACAATAACTGAATGTTCTAATGTAAATATATAGAAGTAATGCCAGTACAATAACTGAATGTTCTAATGTAAATATATAGAAGTAATGCCAGTACAATAACTGAATGTTCTAATGTAAATATATAGAAGTAATGCCAGTACAATAACTGAATGTTCTAATGTAAATATATAGATGTAATGCCAGCACAATAACTGAATGTTCTAATGTAAATATATAGAAGTAATGCAGTACAATAACTGAATGTTCAGTAATGCCAGTACAATAACTGAATGTTCTAATGTAAATATATAGAAGTAATGCCAGTACAATACTGAATGTCATAAGTCTAATGTAAATATATAGAAGTAATGCCAGTACAATAACTGAATGTTCTAATGTAAATATATAGAAGTAATGCCAGTACAATAACTGAATGTTCTAATGTAAATATATAGAAGTAATGCCAGTACAATAACTGAATGTTCTAATGTAAATATATAGAAGTAATGCCAGTACAATAACTGAATGTTCTAATGTAAATATATAGAAGTAATGCCAGTACAATAACTGAATGTTCTAATGTAAATATATAGAAGTAATGCCAGTACAATAACTGAATGTTCTAATGTAAATATATAGAAGTAATGCCAGTACAATAACTGAATGTTCAATAAATATATAGAAGTAATGCCAGTACAATAACTGAATGTTCTAATGTAAATATATAGAAGTAATGCCAGTACAATAACTGAATGTTCTAATGTAAATATATAGAAGTAATGCCAGTACAATAACTGAATGTTCTAATGTAAATATATAGAAGTAATGCCAGTACAATAACTGAATGTTCTAATGTAAATATATAGAAGTAATGCCAGTACAATAACTGAATGTTCTAATGTAAATATATAGAAGTAATGCCAGTACAATAACTGAATGTTCTAATGTAAATATATAGAAGTAATGCCAGTACAATAACTGAATGTTCTAATGTAAATATATAGAAGTAATGCCAGTACAATAACTGAATGTTCTAATGTAAATATATAGAAGTAATGCCAGTACAATAACTGAATGTTCTAATGTAAATATATAGAAGTAATGCCAGTACAATAACTGAATGTTCTAATGTAAATATATAGAAGTAATGCCAGTACAATAACTGAATGTTCTAATGTAAATATATAGAAGTAATGCCAGTACAATAACTGAATGTTCTAATGTAAATATATAGAAGTAATGCCAGTACAATAACTGAATGTTCTAATGTAAATATATAGATGTAATGCCAGACAATAACTGAATGTTCTAATGTAAATATATAGAAGTAATGCCAGTACAATAACTGAATGTTCTAATGTAAATATATAGAAGTAATGCCAGCACAATAACTGAATGTTCTAATGTAAATATATAGAAGTAATGCCAGTACAATAACTGAATGTTCTAATGTAAATATATAGAAGTTATGCCAGTACAATAACTGAATGTTCTAATGTAAATATATAGAAGTAATGCCAGCACAATAACTAAATGTTCTAATGTAAATATATAGAAGTAATGCCAGTACAATAACTGAATGTTCTAATGTAAATATATAGAATGTAATATGCCAGTACAATAACTGAATGTTCTAATGTAAATATATAGAAGTTATGCCAGTACAATAACTGAATGTTCTAATGTAAATATATAGAAGTAATGCCAGTACAATAACTGAATGTTCTAATGTAAATATATAGAAGTAATGCCAGTACAATAACTGAATGTTCTAATGTAAATATATAGAAGTAATGCCAGTACAATAACTAAATGTTCTAATGTAAATATATAGATGTAATGCCAGCACAATAACTAAATGTTCTAATGTAAATATATAGAAGTTATGCCAGTACAATAACTAAATGTTCTAATGTAAATATATAGAAGTAATGCCAGTACAATAACTAAATGTTCTAATGTAAATATATAGAAGTTATGCCAGTACAATAACTGAATGTTCTAATGTAAATATATAGAAGTAATGCCAGCACAATAACTGAATGTTCTAATGTAAATATATAGATGTAATGCCAGTACAATAACTAATGTTCTAATGTAAATATATAGAAGTAATGCCAGTACAATAACTGAATGTTCTAATGTAAATATATAGAAGTAATGCCAGTACAATAACTGAATGTTCTAATGTAAATATATAGAAGTAATGCCAGTACAATAACTGAATGTTCTAATGTAAATATATAGAAGTAATGCCAGTACAATAACTGAATGTTCTAATGTAAATATATAGAAGTAATGCCAGTACAATAACTAAATGTTTCTAATGTAAATATATAGAAGTAATGCCAGTACAATAACTGTAATAATGTTCTAATGTTTAATGTAAATATATAGAAGTAATGCCAGTACAATAACTAATTTCTAATGTAAATATATAGAACTGCCAGAATGTTCTAATGTAAATATATAGAAGTAATGCCATACAATAACTGAATGTTCTAATGTAAATATATAGAAGTAATGCCAGTACAATAACTAAATGTTCTAATGTAAATATATAGATGTAATGCCAGTACAATAACTGAATGTTCTAATGTAAATATATAGAAGTAATGCCAGTACAATAACTGAATGTTCTAATGTAAATATATAGAAGTTATGCAAGTACAATAACTGAATGTTCTAATGTAAATATATAGAAGTAATGCCAGCACAATAACTAAATGTTCTAATGTAAATATATAGGAGTAATGCCAGTACAATAACTAAATGTTCTAATGTAAATATATAGGAGTATTGCCAGCACAATAACTGAATGTTCTATGGTAAATATATAGATGTAATGCCAGTACAATAACTGAATGTTCTAATGTAAATATATAGAAGTAATGCCAGCACAATAACTAAATGTTCTAATGTAAATATATAGAAGTATTGCCAGCACAATAACTGAATGTTCTAATGTAAATATATAGAAGTAATGCCAGTACAATAACTGAATGTTCTAATGTAAATATATAGAAGTAATGCCAGCACAATAACTAAATGTTCTAATGTAAATATATAGAAGTTATGCCAGTACAATAACTGAATGTTCTAATGTAAATATATAGATGTAATGCCAGCACAATAACTAAATGTTCTAATGTAAATATATAGAAGTAATGCCAGCACAATAACTGAATGTTCTAATGTAAATATATAGAAGTAATGCCAGTACAATAACTGAATGTTCTAATGTAAATATATAGAAGTAATGCCAGTACAATAACTGAATGTTCTAATGTAAATATATAGAAGTAATGCCAGACAATAACAATTTCTAATGTAAATATAATGTTCTAATGTAAATATATAGAGTAATGCCAGTACAATAACTGAATGTTCTAATGTAAATATATAGAAGTAATGCCAGTACAATAACTGAATGTTCTAATGTAAATATATAGATGTAATGCCAGTACAATAACTAAATGTTCTAATGTAAATATATAGAAGTAATGCCAGTACAATAACTGAATGTTCTAATGTAAATATATAGAAGTAATGCCAGTACAATAACTGAATGTTCTAATGTAAATATATAGAAGTAATGCCAGTACAATAACTGAATGTTCTAATGTAAATATATAGAAGTAATGCCAGTACAATAACTGAATGTTCTAATGTAAATATATAGAAGTAATGCCAGCACAATAACTGAATGTTCTAATGTAAATATATAGAAGTTATGCCAGTACAATAACTGAATGTTCTAATGTAAATATATAGAAGTAATGCCAGTACAATAACTGAATGTTCTAATGTAAATATATAGAAGAATGCAGACATAACTAATGCCAGTACAATAACTGAATGTTCTAATGTAAATATATAGAAGTAATGCCAGTACAATAACTGAATGTTCTAATGTAAATATATAGAAGTAATGCCAGTACAATAACTGAATGTTCTAATGTAAATATATAGAAGTAATGCCAGTACAATAACTGAATGTTCTAATGTAAATATATAGAAGTAATGCCAGTACAATAACTGAATGTTCTAATGTAAATATATAGAATGTAATGCCAGCACAATAACTAATGTTCTAATGTAAATATATAGAAGTAATGCCAGTACAATAACTGAATGTTCTAAAGTAATGCAGTAAATAACTAATAGAAGTTATGCCAGTACAATAACTGAATGTTCTAATGTAAATATTATAGAAGTAATGCCAGTACAATAACTGAATGTTCTAATGTAAATATATAGATGTAATGCCAGTACAATAACTGAATGTTCTAATGTAAATATATAGAAGTAATGCCAGTACAATAACTGAATGTTCTAATGTAAATATATAGAAGTAATGCCAGTACAATAACTGAATGTTCTAATGTAAATATATAGAAGTAATGCCAGTACAATAACTGAATGTTCTAATGTAAATATATAGAGTAATGCCAGTACAATAACTGAATGTTCTAATGTAAATATATAGAAGTAATGCCAGTACAATAACTGAATGTTCTAATGTAAATATATAGAAGTAATGCCAGTACAATAACTGAATGTTCTAATGTAAATATATAGAAGTAATGCCAGTACAATAACTGAATGTTCTAATGTAAATATATAGAAGTTATGCCAGTACAATAACTGAATGTTCTAATGTAAATATATAGAAGTAATGCCAGCACAATAACTAAATGTTCTAATGTAAATATATAGAAGTAATGCCAGTACAATAACTGAATGTTCTAATGTAAATATATAGAAGTAATGCCAGTACAATAACTGAATGTTCTAATGTAAATATATAGAAGTTATGCCAGTACAATAACTGAATGTTCTAATGTAAATATATAGAAGTTATGCCAGTACAATAACTGAATGTTCTAATGTAAATATATAGAAGTAATGCCAGTACAATAACTGAATGTTCTAATGTAAATATATAGAAGTTATGCCAGTACAATAACTGAATGTTCTAATGTAAATATATAGAAGTAATGCCAGCACAATAACTGAATGTTCTAATGTAAATATATAGATGTAATGCCAGTACAATAACTGAATGTTCTAATGTAAATATATAGAAGTAATGCCAGTACAATAACTGAATGTTCTAATGTAAATATATAGAAGTATGCCAGTACAATAACTGAATGTTCTAATGTAAATATATAGAAGTAATGCCAGTACAATAACTAAATGTTCTAATGTAAATATATAGAGTTAATGCCAGCACAATAACTGAATGTTCTAATGTAAATATATAGAAGTAATGCCAGTACAATAACTGAATGTTCTAATGTAAATATATAGAAGTAATGCCAGTACAATAACTGAATGTTCTAATGTAAATATATAGAAGTAATGCCAGTACAATAACTGAATGTTCTAATGTAAATATATAGAAGTAATGCCAGTACAATAACTGAATGTTCTAATGTAAATATATAGAAGTAATGCCAGTACAATAACTGAATGTTCTAATGTAAATATATAGAAGTAATGCCAGTACAATAACTGAATGTTCTAATGTAAATATATAGAAGTAATGCCAGTACAATAACTGAATGTTCTAATGTAAATATATAGATGTAATGCCAGTACAATAACTGAATGTTCTAATGTAAATATATAGAAGTAATGCCAGTACAATAACTGAATGTTCTAATGTAAATATATAGAAGTAATGCCAGTACAATAACTAAATGTTCTAATGTAAATATATAGAAGTAATGCCAGTACAATAACTGAATGTTCTAATGTAAATATATAGAAGTAATGCCAGTACAATAACTGAATGTTCTAATGTAAATATATAGAAGTAATGCCAGCACAATAACTAAATGTTCTAATGTAAATATATAGAAGTAATGCCAGTACAATAACTGAATGTTCTAATGTAAATATATAGAAGTAATGCCAGTACAATAACTGAATGTTCTAATGTAAATATATAGATGTAATGCCAGTACAATAACTAAATGTTCTAATGTAAATATATAGAAGTAATGCCAGCACAATAACTGAATGTTCTAATGTAAATATATAGAAGTAATGCCAGCACAATAACTGAATGTTCTAATGTAAATATATAGAAGTAATGCCAGTACAATAACTGAATGTTCTAATGTAAATATATAGATGTAATGCCAGTACAATAACTGAATGTTCTAATGTAAATATATAGAAGTAATGCCAGCACAATAACTGAATGTTCTAATGTAAATATATAGAAGTAATGCCAGTACAATAACTAAATTGTTCTAATGTAAATATATAGATGTAATGCCAGTACAATAACTGAATGTTCTAATGTAAATATATATAAAGATGTAATGCCAGCACAATAACTGAATGTTCTAATGTAAATATATAGAAGTAATGCCAGTACAATAACTGAATGTTCTAATGTAAATATATAGAAGTAATGCCAGCACAATAACTAAATGTTCTAATGTAAATATATAGAAGTTATGCCAGTACAATAACTGAATGTTCTAATGTAAATATATAGAAGTAATGCCAGTACAATAACTGAATGTTCTAATGTAAATATATAGAAGTAATGCCAGCACAATAACTGAATGTTCTAATGTAAATATATAGAAGTTATGCCAGTACAATAACTGAATGTTCTAATGTAAATATATAGAAGTAATGCCAGTACAATAACTGAATGTTCTAATGTAAATATATAGAAGTAATGCCAGTACAATAACTGAATGTTCTAATGTAAATATATAGAAGTAATGCCAGTACAATAACTGAATGTTCTAATGTAAATATATAGAAGTAATGCCAGTACAATAACTGAATGTTCTAATGTAAATATATAGAAGTAATGCCAGTACAATAACTGAATGTTCTAATGTAAATATATAGAAGTAATGCCAGTACAATAACTGAATGTTCTAATGTAAATATATAGAAGTAATGCCAGTACAATAACTGAATGTTCTAATGTAAATATATAGAAGTAATGCCAGTACAATAACTGAATGTTCTAATGTAAATATATAGAAGTAATGCCAGCACAATAACTGAATGTTCTAATGTAAATATATAGAAGTAATGCCAGTACAATAACTGAATGTTCTAATGTAAATATATAGGAGTAATGCAGTACAATAATGAATGATAATCTAATGTAAATATATAGATGTATGCCAGTACAATAACTGAATGTTAATGTATGCAGACAATAACTAATTTAATGTAATAATAAGTAATGCCAGTACAATAACTGAATGTTCTAAATGTAAATATATAGAAGTAATGCCAGCACAATAACTGAATGTTCTAATGTAAATATATAGAAGTAATGCCAGCACAATAACTGAATGTTCTAATGTAAATATATAGATGTAATGCCAGCACAATAACTGAATGTTCTAATGTAAATATATAGATGTAATGCCAGACAATAACTGAATGTTCTAATGTAAATATATAGAAGTAATGCCAGTACAATAACTGAATGTTCTAATGTAAATATATAGAAGTAATGCCAGTACAATAACTGAATGTTCTAATGTAAATATATAGATGTAATGCCAGTACAATAACTGAATGTTCTAATGTAAATATATAGAAGTAATGCCAGCACAATAACTGAATGTTCTAATGTAAATATATAGAAGTAATGCCAGTACAATAACTGAATGTTCTAATGTAAATATATAGAAGTTATGCCAGTACAATAACTGAATGTTCTAATGTAAATATATAGATGTAATGCCAGTACAATAACTGAATGTTCTAATGTAAATATATAGAGTAATGCCATACAATAACTGAATGTTCTAATGTAAATATATAGATGTAATGCCAGTACAATAACTGAATGTTCTAATGTAAATATATAGAAGTAATGCCAGTACAATAACTGAATGTTCTAATGTAAATATATAGAAGTAATGGTACAATAACTGAATGTTCTAATGTAAATATATAGATGTAATGCCAGTACAATAACTGAATGTTCTAATGTAAATATATAGAAGTAATGCCAGTACAATAACTGAATGTTCTAATGTAAATATATAGAAGTAATGCCAGTACAATAACTGAATGTTCTAATGTAAATATATAGAAGTAATGCCAGCACAATAACTGAATGTTCTAATGTAAATATATAGATGTAATGCCAGTACAATAACTGAATGTTCTAATGTAAATATATAGAAGTAATGCCAGTACAATAACTGAATGTTCTAATGTAAATATATAGAAGTAATGCCAGTACAATAACTGAATGTTCTAATGTAAAATATATAGAAGTAATGCCAGTACAATAACTGAATGTTCTAATGTAAATATATAGAAGTAATGCCAGTACAATAACTGAATGTTCTAATGTAAATATATAGAAGTAATGCCAGCACAATAACTGAATGTTCTAATGTAAATATATAGAAGTAATGCCAGTACAATAACTGAATGTTCTAATGTAAATATATAGAAGTAATGCCAGTACAATAACTGAATGTTCTAATGTAAATATATAGAAGTAATGCCAGCACAATAACTGAATGTTCTAATGTAAATATATAGAAGTAATGCCAGTACAATAACTGAATGTTCTAATGTAAATATATAGAAGTAATGCCAGTACAATAACTGAATGTTCTAATGTAAATATATAGAAGTAATGCCAGTACAATAACTGAATGTTCTAATGTAAATATATAGAAGTAATGCCAGCACAATAACTGAATGTTCTAATGTAAATTATAGAAGTTATGCCAGTACAATAACTGAATGTTCTAATGTAAATATATAGAAGTAATGCCAGACAATAACTGAATGTTCTAATGTAATATATAAGTAATGCCAGTACAATAACTGAATGTTCTAATGTAAATATATAGAAGTAATGCCAGCACAATAACTGAATGTTCTAATGTAAATATATAGAAGTTATGCCAGTACAATAACTGAATGTTCTAATGTAAATATATAGAGTAATGCCAGTACAATAACTGAATGTTCTAATGTAAATATATAGATGTAATGCCAGCACAATAACTGAATGTTCTAATGTAAATATATAGATGTAATGCCAGCACAATAACTGAATGTTCTAATGTAAATATATAGAAGTAATGCCAGTACAATAACTGAATGTTCTAATGTAAATATATAGATGTAATGCCAGTACAATAACTGAATGTTCTAATGTAAATATATAGATGTAATGCCAGTACAATAACTGAATGTTCTAATGTAAATATATAGAAGTAATGCCAGTACAATAACTGAATGTTCTAATGTAAATATATAGAAGTAATGCCAGTACAATAACTGAATGTTCTAATGTAAAAATATATAGAAGTAATGCCAGTACAATAACTGAATGTTCTAATGTAAATATATAGAAGTAATGCCAGTACAATAACTGAATGTTCTAATGTAAATATATAGAAGTAATGCCAGCACAATAACTGAATGTTCTAATGTAAATATATAGATGTAATGCCAGTACAATAACTGAATGTTCTAATGTATAATATATAGAATGTAATGCCAGTACAATAACTGAATGTTCTAATGTAAATATATAGAAGTAATGCCAGTACACAATAACTGAATGTTCTAATGTAAATATATAGATGTAATGCCAGTACAATAACTGAATGTTCTAATGTAAATATATAGATGTAATGCCAGCACAATAACTGAATGTTCTAATGTAAATATATAGAAGTAATGCCAGTACAATAACTAAATGTTCTAATGTAAATATATAGGAGTAATGCCAGTACAATAACTGAATGTTCTAATGTAAATATATAGAAGTAATGCCAGCACAATAACTGAATGTTCTAATGTAAATATATAGATGTAATGCCAGTACAATAACTGAATGTTCTAATGTAAATATATAGGAGTATTGCCAGTACAATAACTGAATGTTCTAATGTAAATATATAGAAGTTAATGCCAGTACAATAACTGAATGTTCTAATGTAAATATATAGAAGTAATGCCAGTACAATAACTGAATGTTCTAATGTAAATATATAGATGTAATGCCAGCACAATAACTGAATGTTCTAATGTAAATATATAGGAGTATTGCCAGTACAATAACTGAATGTTCTAATGTAAATATATAGATGTAATGCCAGCATAGCACAATAATGTAACTAATGAATGTTCTAATGTAAATATATAGATGTAATGCCAGCACAATAACTGAATGTTCTAATGTAAATATATAGAAGTATGCCAGCACAATAACTGAATGTTCTAATGTAAATATATAGATGTAATGCCAGCACAATAACTGAATGTTCTAATGTAAATATATAGAATGTAATGCCAGTACAATAACTGAATGTTCTAATGTAAATATATAGAAGTATTGCCAGCACAATAACTGAATGTTCTAATGTAAATATATAGAGTAATGCCAGCACAATAACTGAATGTTCTATGGTAAATATATAGAAGTAATGCCAGTACAATAACTGAATGTTCTAATGTAAATATATAGAAGTAATGCCAGTACAATAACTGAATGTTCTAATGTAAATATATAGAAGTAATGCCAGTACAATAACTGAATGTTCTAATGTAAATATATAGAGTATGCCAGTACAATAACTGAATGTTCTAATGTAAATATATAGAAGTAATGCCAGTACAATAACTGAATGTTCTAATGTAAATATATAGAGTTATGCCAGCACAATAACTGAATGTTCTAATGTAAATATATAGAAGTATATGCCAGACACAATAACTGAATGTTCTAATGTAAATATATAGATGTAATGCCAGTACAATAACTGAATGTTCTAATGTAAATATATAGAAGTTATGCCAGTACAATAACTGAATGTTCTAATGTAAATATATAGAAGTAATGCCAGCACAATAACTGAATGTTCTAATGTAAATATATAGAAGTTATGCCAGTACAATAACTGAATGTTCTAATGTAAATATATAGAAGTAATGCCAGTACAATAACGAATGTTCTAATGTAAATATATAGAAGTTATGCCAGTACAATAACTGAATGTTCTAATGTAAATATATAGAAGTAATGCCAGTACAATAACTGAATGTTCTAATGTAAATATATAGAAGTTATGCCAGTACAATAACTGAATGTTCTAATGTAAATATATAGAAGTAATGCCAGTACAATAACTGAATGTTCTAATGTAAATATATAGATGTAATGCCAGCACAATAACTGAATGTTCTAATGTAAATATATAGAAGTAATGCCAGTACAATAACTGAATGTTCTAATATAAATATATAGAAGTTATGCCAGTACAATAACTGAATGTTCTAATTTAAATATATAGAAGTTATGCCAGTACAATAACTGAATGTTCTATGGTAAATATATAGAAGTAATGCCAGCACAATAACTGAATGTTCTAATGTAAATATATAGAAGTATTGCCAGTACAATAACTGAATGTTCTAATTTAAATATATAGAAGTTATGCCAGTACAATAACTAAATGTTCTAATGTAAATATATAGATGTAATGCCAGCACAATAACTAAATGTTCTAATGTAAATATATAGGAGTATTGCCAGCACAATAACTGAATGTTCTATGGTAAATATATAGATGTAATGCCAGTACAATAACTGAATGTTCTAATGTAAATATATAGAAGTAATGCCAGCACAATAACTAAATGTTCTAATGTAAATATATAGGAGTATTGCCAGTACAATAACTGAATGTTCTAATGTAAATATATAGAAGTATTGCCAGCACAATAACTAAATGTTCTAATGTAAATATATAGGAGTATTGCCAGTACAATAACTGAATGTTCTAATGTAAATATATAGATGTAATGCCAGCACAATAACTAAATGTTCTAATGTAAATATATAGGAGTATTGCCAGTACAATAACTGAATGTTCTAATGTAAATATATAGGAGTATTGCCAGCACAATAACTGAATGTTCTAATGTAAATATATAGAAGTTATGCCAGTACAATAACTGAATGTTCTAATGTAAATATATAGAAGTAATGCCAGCACAATAACTAAATGTTCTAATGTAAATATATAGGAGTATTGCCAGTACAATAACTGAATGTTCTATGGTAAATAAAATAAAATATTGGAATGTTATGGTTAAAGTCCCATAAACAAGTGCCAAGTCTCTGAACCTATTTATACACTGTATTGACCATAAAAGAAGCATTCTTATTTACAGCATGTATGGTATGATATTGAAATTAACATGCATATTTGTTTCAGATATTTAACGACCCAATTCATGGCCACATTGAGCTTCACCCATTGTGTGTAAAGATCATTGACACCCCAGAGTTCCAGAGACTAAGATTTATCAAACAACTTGGGGCTTGCTACTTTGTTTATCCTGGTGCTGCACACAACAGATTTGAACATAGCTTAGGGTTTGTATTTTAATGGCTGCTATACCCCAAGGATGTGTACATGGAGGTTATACAACTTTATATATTTATATGCATATACATTTATTGTATATACACTGGAATAATTTTGATATAGAAATATCCGAGAGAATTGTGCCCTCTTCTCTCTTTCTCTAATATATAATAATTATGTTGTGTATTTTTGATGCTGTGAAACAGCAATTATAGGTACGCTAAGTAAGCCTGAGCACATCAAAACAATAATAAGAATCCGCGATGAAAATTAAATGCTGTTTTGTTACTTTAACACCCTAATTCAATGTATAAAATAATAAAACACACATGTACAATAACTGTCACAACGATAATCGATGTATACAATTATGCAATCAGTGATGTTTTCCGATGTTTACTTGGAACTATTTCGTTTTGATGTTGGTTCAGATCTTGTGTATTCCCGAAAATCACAGACAACGCCTTCTTAATTTATTCCTCCGCAGTAGATTTTCTTAGTTTATCTATCTAGTTGAATGGTACAAAATTGATGCTATAAATGATGATAAAATATATTTGTTTCAATGATTTATACAAAAAATAAGATTTAAATGTGTTTGCAAATGTCTTTTATTTGGTTGACGTTGCATACTATATCTGTTGAAATTACTACGCTCTCTTCCATCTGGAGATGTGAAATCTCTAGTTGCCTCGATCCTTTTAAACATCATTGCTATTAGGCCTTTCATTGCAGGAATTTATTATTTATAGCTACCTTTTAATTATTTAACTAAGATCAAATCAAACAAATCCATATAGAAATGATACATGAGGTGTCAATCTTTAGTCAACATTAATTCCATCTTTCTTTTTTCTGAAAACAATTACGGTAGTAAACCTAACTATATCTGATGAAATTACTACGCTCTCATCCATCTAGATATGTGAAAGCTCGAGTTGCCTCCCTTTAAACCTCATTACTGTATTACCGTAGTCAAAGTGCACTGCATAGCACTTGCTGTTCAACTTGCTTAAGCGGTGTTTAAACAAACATATTTGCAACAATGTTTCATAACATCAAAGGATTGTTGTGAAAGGTTAAGCGGTGTTTAAATTTAAACAAACGTATTTGCAACAATGTTTCATAACATCAAAGGATTGTTGTGAAAGGTATCCAAATTATGACTTTTTATTTGACAAAAGTATCTGGCCATGATTTATAAGTCAAAAGTCGGCAAAGCAAAGTGATACACATGTAAACAGCCATGTTAGTCTTTCTAACAAGGAATTCACTACATAATCAAGAAATCACAATATTTCGGTTAAAATTGTTATTAAATGGATATTAATTAACTTCTTTTCTTTTCTTTTAAAGAGACATTGATCAAATTGATAATTTCAGTAATTATTATGTGTATATAGATTACTTCCATGCATTAAACGAAAATAGCACTTAGATTTTTACCAGATTCATTGGTTTAATAATTCTACTTATTTCAGAAATAAGAAATTTTAATGTATAAAATAAATTTCAGTCATTCAAAAAACCTATTTATCTTATGGTGGTTGAATCAACTTTAATTATAATAAAATAATCAATATCTTTTGTTTAACTCCAAAATTCAACATTGTACATTAAATAAATACAATGTTCTACAACATATAAACTAAATTAAATATAATGATAAACCAATTATTTTATTCCTTTGTTTGAGTCATTCATTCACAGCATCTATGAGTGGCCTTGGCACTTTGATTTTGTGGGTTGTGTTGCTTGGTGTCTTCTGCAGCATGCTTCAGTGATATGGCACTATAAAAAGGGCAACAGATCCATTATACAAGAAGATTATTTTTCGGGTCGATCCGAAATCCAAGATGGCCACCACAGCCGCCATCTTGAAAACACATTTTGAACTTCTTCTCAAGTTCTACTGGTGCAATTTGGCTGAAACTTGCATGAAATGATCCTGACATGGTCCCAACAAAGTGTTCTTATTTTTCGGGTCAATCCGAAATCCAAGATGGCCGCCACAGCCGCCATCTTGAAAACACATTTTGAACTTCTTCTCAAGTTCTACAGGTGCGATGTGGCTGAAACTTGCATGAAATGATCCTGACATGGTCCCGACAAAGTGTTCTTATTTTTCGGGTCAATCCAAAATCAAAGATGGCCGCCACAGCCGCCATCTTGAAAACACATTTTGAACTTCTCAAGTTCTACCGGTGCGATTTGGCTGAAACTTGCATGAAATGATCCTGACATAGTCCCGACAAAGTGTTGTTATTTTTCGAGTCGATCCGAAATCCAAGATGGCCGCCACAGCTGCTATCTTGAAAACACATTTTGAACTTCTTCTCAAGTTCTACCAGTGCCATTTGGTTGAAACTTGCATTAAATGATCCTGACAAGGTCCGGACAAAGTGTTGTTATTTTTCAGCTTGATCTGAAATCCAAGATGGCTGTCACAGTCGCCATCTTGAAAATACATTTTGAACTTCTTCTCAAGTTCTACAGGTGCGATTTCGCTGAAACTTGCACGAGATGATCCTGACATGGTCCCGACAAAGTGTTGTTACATCTCTGGTTGATCCCAAATCGAAGATGGCTACCATGACACTATATCTAATTAATTTCCTATATGATTATTGCCAAGGTAGTCAGATGACCGTTAAGGCCCATTGGGCCTCTTGTTTTCTATCTTTCTCTGTCTTTTCGTAATTTTGTACATACTATTTCATGTTATTACCATGTATATTATTATTAATATGTACTCTTATGGAACCTAATGTGTGTTGTAGAGTGTGCCACCTGGCTGGAGAACTAGTGCAGGCGATCAAGGACAGACAACCCCAGTATCACATCTCCAGTATTGATATCCTCTGTGTACAGATTGCTGGCCTCTGTCATGACCTCGGTAATTATTTAAAACCTTTTGTGTAACTGCATTTCAAAATAGTTTTTTTTAACAAATCCATTTTTAATTGTAAAATTGGTTTCAATTTTAATAAAACAGAGCTTGACATACATCAAGTATAAACTTCTTAAATAAGAATGCTTGTAATCATTTCAAACAGTTTTTAAGATACAATACCAAATTACCTAGTAGCTTCCATTTCAGCATCATGATCTAATAATGGGGGAGGTAATCTAGCACTATAAATACCGACCTTTTCTCCTTCCTAATGTGTACTGCATTACTTTAAGGTCATGGTCCTTTTTCCCACATGTTTGACAGAAAGTTCATCCCTCTGGCCTATCCTAATGGAGATAAGTGGGAGGTAAGTTAAACACATAAGGTTCCTCTTGTTCCCTAGAGTACTTCCAATAGAATGATCAGGAAACAACATGGCTGATAAGCAGTCTACCATCTTAGATTTTGATACTTTCGCAGAAAGTATTGAAAAGGTCTTCCTCAAATTAAACTGTAGGGTTTGCTTGGTCCTTAGTTATGCATATCTATTTTGGAACAAATCAAACATGACATGTTTATGGAGGACAATGGCAATGAGAAATTTATATAAACTTTATTTATTTTACATCGATTGAGAAACAAATTATACAACTTGTATAATGAATTTGACAATTAAAGTCTTTGCGACGTGTATTAAATATTTTAAAGGAATAGTAGAGATCCTTCTATCCATTGACTGACATAGATCTTTACCGTTATATGGTGGGCGCCATCTCGTTGTTACTAGTCTTTAATAAACATGTTTTTTGTCTTGTATAGCATGAACAAGCATCTGTTGATATGTTTGATCATCTGGTGAAGAAAAATGGACTGGAAGCAGATTTTGCAAAATACGGACTCACTGATGTTGATCGTATCTTCATCAAGGAGCAGATTAAAGGACCTTCAGAAGATCAATCCCGGCGTAGAAAGAGTTGTGACGTATGTATACCTGTACTATGTCGAAAGAGTCATAATGTGAATAAGCTTAAACATTCTGTTGAAAGAAGTTTTTTGGCCTCATATTGATATGAGAAATATTTTACTGATTGTATCCCACACAATCTGTCCATTTATCCCTCCATGTGTCTGTATAAGGCAATTATACTCAGAGTCCCACACCATGCCCCGATGATATTTATGGATCACCATTTCATTTTTTTTTTAATCTTTTCGGTTTAAAGGGTCAGGATGACCTATAGTCATCATGTTTCGTCCGTCGTCGTGCGCCGTCCGCCGTGCGCCGTGCGCCGTCCGCCGTGCGCCGTGCGCCGTCCGCCGTGCGTTAACTTTTCACATTTTGAACTTCTTCTCAAGTTTGACCAGTGGGATTGAGCTGAAACTTACCTGAAATGATCCTGAGATGGTCCCGACAAAGTGTTGTTATTTTTCGGGTCGATCCGAAATCCAAGATGGCCGCCACAGCCGCCATCTTGAAAACACATTTTGAACTTCTTCTCAAGTTCTACCGGTGCGATTTGGCTGAAACTTGCATGAAATGATCCTGACATGGTCCCGACAAAGTGTTGTTATTTTTCGGGTCGAACCGAAATCCAAGATGGCCGCCACAGCCGCCATCTTGAAAACACATTTTGAACTTCTTCTCAAGTTCTACCGGTGCGATTTGGCTGAAACTTGCATGAAATGATCCTGACATGGTCCCGACAAAGTGTTTGTTATTTTTCGGGTCGATCCGAAATCCAAGATGGCCGCCACAGCCGCCATCTTGAAAACACATTTTGAACTTCTTCTCAAGTTCTACCGGTGCGATTTGGCTGAAACTTGCATGAAATGATCCTGACATGGTCCCGACAAAGTGTTGTTATTTTTCGGGTCGATCCGAAATCCAAGATGGCCGCCACAGCCGCCATCTTGAAAACACATTTTGAACTTCTTCTCAAGTTCTACCGGTGCGATTTGGCTGAAACTTGCATGAAATGATCCTGACATGGTCCCGACAAAGTGTTGTTATTTTTCGGGTCGATCCGAAATCCAAGATGGCCGCCACAGCCGCCATCTTGAAAACACATTTTAAACTTCTTCTCAAGTTCTACCGGTGCGATTTGGCTGAAACTTGCATGAAATGATCCTGACATGGTCCCGACAAAGTGTTGTTATTATTCGGGTCGATCCGAAATCCAAGATGGCCGCCACAGGCGCCATCTTGAAAACACATTTTGAACTTTCTCAAGTTCTACTGGTGCGATTTGGCTGAAACTTGCATGAAATGATCCTGACATGGTCCCGACAAAGTGTTGTTATTTTTCGGGTCGATCCGAAATCCAAGATGGCCGCCACAGCCGCCATCTTGAAAACACATTTTGAACTTCTTCTCAAGTTCTACCGGTGCGATTTGGCTGAAACTTGCATGAAATGATCCTGACATGGTCCCGACAAAGTGTTGTTATTTTTCGGGTCGATCCGAAATCCAAGATGGCCGCCACAGCCGCCATCTTGAAAACACATTTTGAAATTATTCTCAAGTTCAACTCGTGCGATTTGGCTGAAACTTGCATGAAATGATCCTGACATGGTCCCGACAAAGTGTTGTTATTTTTCGGGTCAATCCGAAATCCAAGATGACCGGCACATCTGCCATATTGAAAACACATTTTGAACTTCTTCTCAAGTTTTACTGGTTCGATTTGGCTGAAACTTGCATGAAATGATCCTGACATGGTCCCGACAAAGTGTTGTTATTTTTCGGGTCGATCCGAAATCCAAGATGGCCGCCACAGCCGCCATCTTGAAAACACATTTTGAACTTCTTCTCAAGTTCTGCCTATGTGATTTGGCTGAAACTTGCCTGAGATGATCCTGACATGGATCGACAAAGTATTGTTACATCTCTGGTTGATCCCAAATTGAAGAAGGCTACTATGACACTATATCTAATAAAATTCCTACATGTTAAGGCCCTTGGGCCTCTTGTTTGAAATAAAATTTGTTGAAGGAAATGGAAAATGATCCTGACATGGTCCTGACAAAGTGACACCATATGAAATTAATTTTACTATTGCCAAGGTAGTCAGATGACCGTTAAGGCCCTTTGGGCCTCTTGTTTTTTTAATCTTTTCGGTTTTAAAATTTCAGACCGTTAAGTACACAGTAAGCATTGTATATCTTACTTGCTTTGAACCTAAAACCTGCATAATAACTATAAACTTCAGTGGTTTTGTGTGTAAATTATGGTTTTCATTTTCATATTTTTAAACAATGTTATGGAGATTTCACAAACTAATATAAAAATGTTGGGAGGTTATACCCATGTGTTATAATTGGGTTTTTCATTATTTTACTAATAAAAGCTCATATTATCAATATAGAATTTTTTAACATTTTTAAACACTGAATGTTTTAATTTACATTTTAGTTCTTTAATTTACCTGTGTTGTCAAAATTATTAGATGAATGTTGTAGATTTGTGCAGTAAGTTTCTGTGAATTTAAATAACCAACTAAGGTCAATAGCTGACAAATAATGATACACCTCCTATAGTTATTATCAACATTTTGGTTTTTAATCTGTTTTTTTGAAGGCCTCTTGTACTGACTCACATACAGTAGAAACTCTTATTCCATTTACCAATCCTTTTTTATAATTTATATTTGATTAAGTTTTTCATCAATACAACATACTATACAGATGATGATTATAATTATTGATTATGCCTACAATTGACTCTTTCTCATTTGTATAATTAATTTCATTCATCACACCCTTAACCTCGAACATAGCACTTTCATATTTAATTGGTATAATTTCATCCATCTATACACTTACATTCACACACAACACTCTTTTACTGTAATTTTATTCACCTATACACTAACATTCACACACAACACTCTTTTACTGTAATTTTATTCACCTAAACACTTACATTCACACACAACACTCTTTTACTGTAATTTTATTCACCTATACACTTACATTCACACACAACACTCTTTTACTGTAATTTTATTCACCTATACACTTACATTCACACACAACACTCTTTTACTGTAATTTTATTCACCTATACACTTACATTCACACACAACACTCTTTTACTGTAATTTTATTCACCTATACACTTACATTCACACACAACACTCTTTTACTGTAATTTTATTCACCTATACACTTACATTCACACACAACACTCTTTTACTGTAATTTTATTCACCTATACACTTACATTCACACACAACACTCTCTTACGGTAATTTTATTCACCTATACACTTACATTCACACACAACACTCTCTTATGGTAATTTTATTCACCTATACACTTACATTCACACACAACACTCTTTTACTGTAATTTTATTCACCTATGCACTTACATTCACTCACAACACTCTTTTACTGTAATTTTATTCGCCTATACACTAACATTCACACACAACACTCTTTTACTGTAATTTTATTCACCTATACACTTACATTCACACACAACACTCTTTTACTGTAATTTTATTCACCTATACACTTACATTCACACACAACACTCTTTTACTGTAATTTTATTCACCTATACACTAACATTCACACACAACACTCTTTTACTGTAATTTTATTCACCTATACACTTACATTCACACACAACACTCTTTTACTGTAATTTTATTCACCTATGCACTTACATTCACTCACAACACTCTTTTACTGTAATTTTATTCGCCTATACACTAACATTCACACACAACACTCTTTTACTGTAATTTTATTCACCTATACACTTACATTCACACACAACACTCTTTTACTGTAATTTTATTCACCTATACACTTACATTCACACACAACACTCTTTTACTGTAATTTTATTCACCTATACACTTACATTCACACACAACACTCTTTTACTGTAATTTTATTCACCTATACACTTACATTCACACACAACACTCTTTTACTGTAATTTTATTCACCTATACACTTACATTCACACACAACACTCTCTTACAGTAATTTTATTCACCTATACACTTACATTCACACACAACACTCTTTTACTGTAATTTTATTCACCTATACACTTACATTCACACACAACACTCTCTTACGGTAATTTTATTCACCTATACACTTACATTCACACACAACACTCTCTTACGGTAATTTTATTCACCTATACACTTACATTCACATACAACACTCTCTTACTGTAATTTTATTCACCTACCGGTATACACTTATGTTCACATGCACACAGTACTTTCTTACTTGTTAAGTATGTAATTTTATCCATTCATACATTTTTAACCCACAATCATTCAAATTGCCTTTTGTCTGTGGTCTATCCGTCCGTTAACAATTCTTGTTACCGCTATTTCTCAGAAAGTACAAAAGGTATCTTATTCAAATTTCATATGTAGGTTCACCTAATTTTGGGGCTGATCAGTCAACAAGATGGCCGACAGCCCACCATATTAATTTTGATAATTGAAGTTCCTTACTACTATTTCTCATGAAGTACTTAAAGGATCTGGCTCAAATTTCTTATATAGGCTTCTCTTGGGCACTAGTTGTGCATATTGCATTTTGGGACCGATCAGTCAACAAGATAGCCGACAGGCCGCAATCTTGGATTTTGAAAGTTGAAGTTTGAAAAGCAGAGAAAAGATCCCTCTTTCCATTGTCCGACATAGATCATTGTTTGGTGGACATAGATATCTTGTTATTCAGCTATACACTTGCATACATACAGCACTTCCTTACTTGCTAAATATGTAATTTCATTCGTTTATGTACTTACATTCACACACAACACTGCATAATCTAATTGTTACTGTTTTCAAATCACACATATGTATTTTGCATATACACAGTAAATAGAAGATGTGATGACAATTTTGAAAGTGTACACATATATAAACAGTAAATACGTACTGTGAGTATTTAGTTTTTTAGCCCAGCATCATCAGATAGTGGGC
Source organism: Argopecten irradians (assembly GCF_041381155.1). Lineage (NCBI taxonomy): Eukaryota > Metazoa > Mollusca > Bivalvia > Pectinida > Pectinidae > Argopecten > Argopecten irradians. The sequence goes on from NC_091135.1 coordinate 57,940,310, forward strand.
TATTCAGATTGCCTTTCGTTTATGGTCCATGTCCGTCCGTCTGACTGTTAACATTTCTTGTCGACGCTACTTCTCATAAAGTACTGAACAGTCTTTCTCAAATTTCATATGTAGGTTCCCCTAGGGCACTATATTAAGTGACTGGTTAGGCTATACTGTCTGTTGTCACTGGGTAGCTGCAAGTTGCTTGACATAATGATGTATTGTATTAAAAAGACATAACCAGTCTTGTGAAAACTTGTCAGAAGTAACAAGTTGAGTGTGAGTAGGTAGTTTGTAGCTATTTTCCCGTTTTTGGTAGCTGAAGGCCGTAAGGCGGCAGAAAATGGATGGATAGTGTTAGCCGGTATTTGTAGCCGGTATAGTGGTGTTTCAGCTTCTGCTGGCATGTTGCCAGCGGTTAATAGCTGATACGGTATCTTTTGTTAGAGTATGCATCCATTCATAATTACATATGGCGGCTAGCTAGTAAATAGGGGGATGTTAAGATTTGATGATGGTGGGCTATTCAAATCGCCTTTCGTCCGTCCGTCCGTCCGTCCGTCCGTCAACAATTCTTGTTACCGCTATTTCTAAAAAAGCGCTAAAGGGATCTTTCTCAAATTTCATATGTAGGTTCCCCTAGGACCCTAGTTGTGCATCTTGCATTTTGGGACTGATCGGTCAACAAGACGGCCGACCAGCCGTCATCTTGGATTTTGATAGTTAAAGATTGCAACTGCTATTTCTCAGAAAGTACTGAACAGATTGTTCTCAAATTTTCATGAAGGTTCTTCTAGGGCCCTAGTTCTGCCTATTGCATTTTGGGACCGATTGATCAACAAGATGGCCACCAGGCAACCGTCTTGGATTTTGTTAGTGTAAAGTTTGAAAAGCAGAGAAAAGAAGTTTAAGTTTGTAAAGCAGAAAAAAGAATTTTAAGTTTAAAAAGCAGAGAAAGATCCTTCTTTCATTTGTCAGACATAGATCAATCTTTGGTGGACGCCAAGATCCCTCTGGGATCTCTTGTTTAAGGAATGATTTTTCTTTTTTGTTGTTTACTGATGTGTAAACTGCATTTTTTGAACAGATATTTTAAATGACGTGCGTCAGCGCGTCATGTTGAAATATCTGTACAAAAAATGCAGTTTACACACCAGTAATCAACAAAAAAATAAAAACATTCCTTATATTTACATTTCGACCAACCATTTCATTTAAATTTAGTGTTCCAGTGAAATAAACCTTCGTTTTTTCAACGCTGTACGATTGATGGAACAGCTGAGTAATTGATGGAATCGCGAAACAGCTGACTCCAATTTGGCGGGAAAATATGTCAAGTTCCGGGAGTAAATAGAATATAGTTCCACAATAATTTTATCGTTTTTAATCCATTTATTACATATGTTTTCATTTTTTTTGTTTAATATTAACACAATGCTTTCCATTGCATTCAAACTGATGTTGATATCGAACCTTTGTCATGGCATATATATTTTGGCCTAACCGGATGCGCATTGGCGGAAGTCAGTGTTTCGGTTTGTGTTCTTGTGCAGCAGCCCCTCTGCATTTACGCAAGTGTAAACGATTGCCCAGTTAGTAAGGTTATATTGGAAAGTGAAAACGGAAATGTAAATAAATTTTGATAAACTAAGGAATCTTCATTTGTAAGGGGACAAAGGATAATGACTCAACCAACAATATTGATAAAATAGACAATATCTATTTTAGGATATGCTATGCAATGATCTTTCAATTGTATGTTAGAATTCATGTTTTATGCAATTGATGATTGACACAAGTGTTTTAAACACTATATGTATGTTTAAGAGTATGACAAACGCATTGCAAGATCATGCATCTAGACTCGATCATGGCAGCAATTTGGTATTTGATCTGTTGTCAATGTTCTATACTGCAGTAACATTTGCTGCATGTAGTGCAGTGGACTCTGGTCTGTATAGGTAGTCCAGATGGGGCAGTGCACCCGTATATATAGGGTCAACAAGATGGCAGCCAGGCATCCATCTTGGATTTTGATAGCTAAATGTGTTACTGCTATTTCTCAGAAGGCATTAAAGGGATCTATCTCAAATTTCATTTGTAGGCTCCCCTAGGGTCCAGTTGTGCATATTACATTTTGAGACTGATCGGTCAACAAGATGTCTAACCAGCCACCATCTTGGATATTGGTAGTTAAAGTTTGTTACTACTATTTATCAGAAAGTACTGAAGGGATCATTCTCAAATTTCATATGTAGGTACCCCTAGGGCTCTAGTTGTGCATATTCATTTTACGACCGATCAGTTGACAACATGGCGGACAGGCGTCCTCTTGGAGTTTGGTAGCTGAAGGTTGTAACCGCTATTTCTCAAAAAATGCTGAAGGGATCTGTCTCAAATTTCATATTTAGGTTCCCCTAGGTCTCTTGTATACATATATACAGTAGTTAAAATAACAATGAAGTCAATCTGACGATTTATTGTTTTTTATACAATAATGTGCAAAGTGTTATAAAGGTAGGTTTCACCCAATGAAATATAGACTAGTACTACGAAATTGAAATTTATCCTGTACATAGATATAATCTTCAGATCATTTTCAATGCATACAGCGAACAGTATGGGTGGTCAGTTGCCTAGCTTGACCAGGAAAACATTTCTCTAAAAATAGAGCGAAGTCAAGCTTTACATAGAACATGACATATTTTTTTCCAAAACTAGGCCCCATCAAAAAACGGTAGCGTGCAACAAAATGTCAGATAGCAGTCTTGACACTGTATGTTTAGTAAAAAAAAAATTAAAAAACAAATAGAAGTGTGATTGATTTTTTATACATATATAATCTAAAACACTTCATGTTACTGACATACACTTGCTAGCTTGGTACATCAAACACATATGTAGTTATAGTCTGCCATTGCATGTCCGCTGGCATATGTGTTGAAATTTAACTCAACACATGCAACACGAGTCCAACAGAATCCGGGCAAGTTCCGCATGAGATGTGGCTTTGTTTCTTCTTTTGCCACATGCCATCTCTGACTTTCATTCCATAGAGATATCCTAGGGTGCTACCGATTCCATTCTAATTTCCTCCTCTTTGTTGGCGATTTGGATACAATATTTTTTCTAAATCATACACTTTCGTTCAGCCATTTTGTTTACTTTTAGTACGCAACAATACGCATGTGCGAAACTTAGACAACCTAATCCACCGCAGCTTCATTTGTATACTATCCAGTCAGTCTTACACCGTATTAAATCAAGGATTTCTTTCAATTTTGTATTCAAGACACATTTGTTCAATCTCATACGCATAAAGAAATTAAATTAAGGTATTTTTGTTATGTGTTTTCATCTTTTCTTCCGTTTATCAGATTTTACAAAAAAATATTTATTTGGTTATGTGCAAATTGATCAGATATATTATTATTTTTCTTGGTTTTTTCCGCCAATCTCGGTACCTCACGTGACCCCCTATAAAACAATGATCGACTGATAAAAGTTGATTGAAAAAAGTTGATTGACCGATCTGTCTATAAATAGATAGGGATTTCCTGATCCAGTGCATCAAAGCATTGAAGTCATTAAAGCGTTTGAATGGGACATGCATTAAAACGTTTATAAATTAAGCGTTTCTAAGATGCTGATTTTGTTGGTAACATATTTTCGTCAAACACAGCGAATGATAGATATACGGGTTTGCCTCTCTAGATCTGCCGGTAGTCTTGATGAGAAATGCAACATTTTTAACAACGTCGGAGCTACTTATACAAAGATGTAATTATGATACACGTTAGGGCGGTGCTTTTATTTAGACAGTAATATAAGCTGTACACGTTGTTTATCGGACATTGAGAACTATGAAAACTACAGTATGATGATGCATTCGCCATCTTCTACTGTACATGTATCTAGAAATCAGGATTAATAGGAAAAATATATGAACCTCTTTTTTGGTTATGACTTATACAATGATGAAGAAACATTTCAATACAATCAAGATGCTTTTTCTTTAATCATACAAATTCTGTACTTTTGCAGGACTGGCCGTTTCAGGGACGTGACAAAAGCAAAGGTTTCTTGTATGAGGTGAGGTTGAAAAAGCCATGGCAGCTCAGCAACAACCATATTTATGTTGGTAACATATGGCTTCTTGGTGCAAATAATATGTTTTCTGGGCATGTTTAATGATAATCTCTACATACTGGATAAGAATATCAATAATACTTTTATTAACTATCAATAACCAGCTTGCCAGGAGTGGTTAAGTGATTATACATGTATGTCTCATGTGTGTGTCTGGTAGAAGTGCTAGGTTTATGGGTCTGTCTAGATGAGGCAGTGTATTTAATTTCAACCAAAGTCAGGCCACTTTGACATTAATTTGTACCTTGAGCTCAATTTCAGAAAAATAAAGTTTTGTAGATATGTCTATCTAGACAAGGAAAATACAACTCATGATGCATTTGGTAGGATACTTTGATTTGCCAAATTGTCTTATTGTTTCTAGTACCACTTCATGGCATACCAAGATAGATAAGTTTGTGCATGATAGTAGTAGGCCCTCTTTCCACACACTGATTGAAAGCTAAAGTATTGCTTGACTTTTAGGTTGTAGCCAACAAGCGAAATGGTATAGATGTGGATAAGTGGGATTACTTTGCAAGGGACTCCCATAACCTTGGGATAAGAAACAATTTTGACCACCTGAGATTCATCAAATTTGCGAGAGTTTTAGATGTTGATAATGAATTACAAATATGTTCTCGAGACAAGGTAAGAGTTCTATTTCAAAAACCATCACACTGTCATTTCTATATAATGTTAATGTTAAGCGTTATTCCCAGGAACAATTACGGTTGAAGTTTCTGTTCTTATTTTTTACAAGGTTTAGTATAGCATTGATTCCTTATTACTACACACCAAACTTTAGTTGAGAGACTGCAGCCTGTCATCCTTCAAGACAGAGATTGACTAAAATAGAAGGAACACATGTAAACTGTACTCATCATTTGATTTGAGGATCTGCTAATTTGGGATAACACGGACACCATATGATATATTTATGTGTGAATTACTCATTTCCAGGAAGTGCAGACCCTGTATGACATGTTCAGCACCCGTGTAACATTACACAAACGAGCCTACCAGCACAGGGTGAATGTCATCATTGAGACGATGTAAGTACCATAACTCCTGATACAACTCATTATGTTGACAACTTTATCCCTTAACTACCTGGATATCTATAATCGTAATAAAAAAATCCTACAATGTACTCCATAGCAGTTGATTATCATTGATGTTTACACAGTGTGTAAACATTTATGGTGCCTCTCATTCTGTTTGGTTGCAAATAGCGTTAAACATCAGGCTTTGATCTTTCATTTTGCATTTTTAGCCCACCATCTGACTCAGATCGCCTTTTGTGTGTGGTCCTTCATCTGTCCGTCCTTAAACAATTCTTGTTATCAAAAGTCCTGAGGGGATCAGTTAGCTATATATCCCTGATGTTGATAATTAAACTGAAAGGGAAAAGCAGAAACACAATCCATCTATCCTTTGATTTTTATTAAGATTGCTATTATCATAAGAATGGATGATATATGACTCTTGATTATTTGCCTCATTTATACCTGTCTAGAGCATGTTCCTGCTTTACAGCTATTGATACGTTTGTTTACTTGCCAGGATAACTGAGGCATTTCTGAAGGCAAATGACTATCTGAAGTTCCCAGGGAGTAATGGGTAAGCTCTGATTAACTTATGATATTGAGTGGCTAAATTTACCTATAGCTATAGAATCATTGTAACATTAATATTGGATAGCCATAAAACTGGTACAGAATTGATGACATATGGGGATGTTTTTGATTTCAGAAAACTTTTCCAGAATTGAAATAAGTGTTCTGCTCCAGAAAACTTGTATAGAATAATTGAGATAATTGTTATTGTTTCAGCCAACTTGTATAGAATTAAAATAACTGTCCTGTTCCAGCAAACTCTTTACCATGTCTGAGGCTATACATGACATGGAGGCCTATTCTAAACTGACTGACGGTGTATTTGACCGTATCGTGTTCTCGACTGGAGAGGAGCTGCGAGAAGCCAGAGATCTCCTCACTAAAGTCCTCCAGCGCAAACTCTACAAATGGGTAGGCCAGACAAAGCCGAAGGACAAGATCTCCAAAAAGGTTTGTTAATACAGAAGACTCTAACTATTGTAATTATTTGCTTTTTTGCATAAAATTATCTGGTCTCGTTTTTTGGGGTTTTTTTTACGTAAACTTTCGAAACAATTAAAAAATTCACAAAGTTTGATTTGCAGTAACGACAATGGTGTAGTGATATAATGGAATTTTCAAAGGATTATTTCTATGGATAAGTATATACCAAACTTATTATATTGAAAAGTAATTATCAAATTTTGTTTAGCAAAGGCTGTTCGCAAATGCAAAAATTAGTTGCTGCAGAAGAAATTTAGTATTTTACATTTTAACAAATTGTGCATCACAAAAAGCTTATGAAAACTACTTGAATGGATACTTGCTGACAGTATTCAAAGGATGTTAATTCACAAACTTTACAGAAGAGTGAAATCAAAGCTGAGATAGTGTCCAAGGGTAGGGAAGAGGACCAAAGAGCTTTGGAGGAGAATCTGATTGTCGAGGTAGGATATCATCTGTATTTATTGTGGTGAGGTAGGATATCATCTGTATTGTGGTGAGGTAGGATATCATCTGTATTGTGGTGAGGTAGGATATCATCTGTATTTATTGTGGTGAGGTAGGATATCATTTGTATTGTGGTGAGGTAGGATATCATCTGTATTGTGGTGAGGTAGGATATCATCTGTATTGTGGTGAGGTAGGATATCATCTGTATTGTGGTGAGGTAGGATATCATCTGTATTTATTGTGGTGAGGTAGGATATCATCTGTATTTATTGTGGTGAGGTAGGATATCAGTTGTATTGTGGTGAGATATGATATCATCTGTATTGTGGTGAGGTGGGATATCATTTGTATTGTGGTGAGGTAGGATATCATTTGTATTGTGGTGAGGTAGGATATCATCTGTATTGTGTGGTGAGGTAGGATATCATCTGTATTGTGGTGAGGTAGGATATCATCTGTATTGTGGTGAGGTAGGATATCATCTGTATTGTGGTAAGGTAGGATATCATCTGTATTGTGGTGAGGTAGGATATCATCTGTATTGTGGTGAGGTAGGATATCATCTGTATTTATTGTGGTAAGGTAGGATATCATCTGTATTGTGGTGAGGTAGGATATCATCTGTATTTATTGTGGTGAGGTAGGATATCATCTGTATTGTGGTGAGGTAGGATATCATCTGTATTTATTGTGGTGAGGTAGGATATCATCTGTATTGTGGTGAGGTAGGATATCATCTGTATTTATTGTGGTGAGGTAGGATATCCATTGTTATATGTGGTGAGGTAGGATATCATCTGTATTATTGTGGTGAGGTAGGATATCATCTGTATTGTGGTGAGGTAGGATATCATCTGTATTTATTGTGGTGAGGTAGGATATCATCTGTATTGTGGTGAGGTAGGATATCATCTGTATTTATTGTGGTGAGGTAGGAGTATCATCTGTATTGTGGTGAGGTAGGATATCATCTGTATTGTGGTGAGGTAGGATATCATCTGTATTGTGGTGAGGTAGGATATCATCTGTTATTGTGGTGAGGTAGGATATCATCTGTATTGTGGTGAGGTAGGATATCATCTGTATGTGGTGAGGTAGGATATCATCTGTATTGTGGTGAGGTAGGATATCATCTGTATTGTGGTGAGGTAGGATATCATCTGTATTGTGGTGAGGTAGGATATCATTGTATTGTGGTGAGGTAGGATATCATCTGTATTGTGGTGAGGTAGGATATCATCTGTATTGTGGTGAGGTAGGATATCATCTGTATTGTGGTGAGGTAGGATATCATCTGTATTGTGGTGAGGTAGGATATCATCTGTATTGTGGTGAGGTAGGATATCATCTGTATTGTGGTGAGGTAGGATATCATTTGTATTGTGGTGAGGTAGGATATCATCTGTATTGTGGTGAGGTAGGATATCATCTGTATTTATTGTGGTGAGGTAGGATATCATCTTTTTATTGTGGTGAGGTAGGATATCATCTGTATTTTGTGGTGAGGTAGGATATCATCTGTATTGTGGTGAGGTAGGATATCATCTGTATTTTGTGGTGAGGTAGGATATCATCTGTATTATTGTGGTGAGGTAGGATTCATCTGTATTGTGGTGAGGTAGGATATCATCTGTATTTATTGTGGTGAGGTAGGATATCATCTGTATTTATTGTGGTGAGGTAGGATATCATCTGTATTATTGTGGTGAGGTAGGATATCATCTGTATTGTGGTGAGGTAGGATATCATCTGATATCATCTGTATTGTGGTGAGGTAGGATATCATCTGTATTGTGGTGAGGTAGGATATCATCTGTATTGTGGTGAGGTAGGATATCATCTGTATTGTGGTGAGGTAGATATCATCTGTATTGTGGTGAGGTAGGATATCATCTGTATTGTGGTGAGGTAGGATATCATCTGTATTGTGGTGAGGTAGGATATCATCTGTATTGTGGTGAGGTAGGGATATCATCTGTATTGTGGTGAGGTAGGATATCATCTGTATTGTGGTGAGGTAGGATATCATCTGTATTGTGGTGAGGTAGGATATCATCTGTATTGTGGTGAGGTAGGATATCATCTGTATTTATTGTGGTGAGGTAGGATATCATCTGTATTGTGGTGAGGTAGGATATCATCTGTATTGTGGTGAGGTAGGATATCATCTGTATTGTGGTGAGGTAGGATATCATCTGTATTGTGGTGAGGTAGGATATCATCTGTATTGTGTGTAGTCATCTGTATTTGGTGAGGTAGGATATCATCTGTATTGTGGTGAGGTAGGATATCATCTGTATTTATTGTGGTGAGGTAGGATATCATCTGTATTGTGGTGAGGTAGGATATCATCTGTATTGTGGTAGGTGGATATCATCTGTATTGTGGTGAGGTAGGATATCATCTGTATTGTGGTGAGGTAGGATATCATCTGTATTGTGGTGAGGTAGGATATCATCTGTATTGTGGTGAGGTAGGATATCATCTGTATTGTGGTGAGGTAGGATATCATCTGTATTGTGGTGAGGTAGGATATCATCTGTATTTATTGTGGTGAGGTAGGATATCATCTGTATTGTGGTGAGGTAGGATATCATCTGTATTGTGGTGAGGTAGGATATCATGGAGGTAGGATATCACTGTATTGTGGTGAGGTAGGATATCATCTGTATTGTGGTGAGGTAGGATATCATCTGTATTGTGGTGAGGTAGGATATCATCTGTATTGTGGTGAGGTAGGATATCATCTGTATTGTGGTGAGGTAGGATATCATCTGTATTGTGGTGAGGTAGGATATATCTGTATTGTATTGTGGTGAGGTAGGATATCATCTGTATTGTGGTGAGTAGGATATCATCTGTATTGTGGTGAGGTAGGATATCATCTGTATTGTGGTGAGGTAGGATATCATCTGTATTGTGGTGAGGTAGGATATCATCTGTATTGTGGTGAGGTAGGATATCATCTGTATTTGTGGGTGAGGTAGGATATCATCTGTATTGTGGTGAGGTAGGATATCATCTGTATTGTGGTGAGGTAGGATATCATCTGTATTGTGGTGAGGTAGGATATCATCTGTATTTGTGTGAGGTAGGATGATATCATCTGTATTTATTGTGGTGAGGTAGGATATCATCTGTATTGTGGTGAGGTAGGATATCATCTGTATTGTGGTGAGGTAGGATATCATCTGTATTGTGGTGAGGTAGGATATCATCTGTATTGTGGTGAGGTAGGATATCATCTGTATTGTGGTGAGGTAGGATATCATCTGTATTGTGGTGAGGTAGGATATCATCTGTATTTGTGGTGAGGTAGGATATCATCTGTATTATTGTGGTGAGGTAGGATATCATCTGTATATGTGGTGAGGTAGGATATCATCTGTATTGTGGTGAGGTAGGATATCATCTGTATTGTGGTGAGGTAGGATATCATCTGTATTGTGGTGAGGTAGGATATCATCTGTATTGTGGTGAGGTAGGTATCATCTGTATTTATTGTGGTGAGGTAGGATATCATCTGTATTGTGGTGAGGTAGGATATCATCTGTATTGTGGTGAGGTAGGATATCATCTGTATTTATTGTGGTGAGGTAGGATATCATCTGTATTGTGGTGAGGTAGGATATCATCTGTATTGTGGTGAGGTAGGATATCATCTGTATTGTGGTGAGGTAGGATATCATCTGTATTTATTGTGGTGAGGTAGGATATCATCTGTATTGTGGTGAGGTAGGATATCATCTGTATTTATTGTGGTGAGGTAGGATATCATCTGTATTGTGGTGAGGTAGGATATCATCTGTATTGTGGTGAGGTAGGATATCTGTTGTATTGTGGTGAGGTAGGATATCATCTGTATTGTGTGTGGTGAGGTAGGATATCATCTGTATTGTGGTGAGGTAGGATATCATCTGTATTGTGGTGAGGTAGGATATCATCTGTATTGTGGTGAGGTAGGATATCATCTGTATTGTGGTGAGGTAGGATATCATCTGTATTGTGGTGAGGTAGGATATCATCTGTATTTATTGTGGTGAGTAGGATATCATCTGTATTGTGGTGAGGTAGGATATCATCTGTATTGTGGTGAGGTAGGATATCATCTGTATTGTGGTGAGGTAGGATATCATCTGTATTGTGGTGAGGTAGGATATCATCTGTATTGTGTGGTGAGGTAGGATATCATCTGTATTGTGGTGAGGTAGGATATCATTTGTATTGTGGTGAGGTAGGATATCATCTGTATTGTGGTGAGGTAGGATATCATCTGTATTGTGGTGAGGTAGGATATCATCTGTATTGTGGTGAGGTAGGATATCATCTGTATTTATTGTGGTGAGGTAGGATATCATCTGTATTGTGGTGAGGTAGGATATCATCTGTATTGTGGTGAGGTAGGATATCATCTGTATTGTGGTGAGGTAGGATATCATCTGTATTGTGGTGAGGTAGGATATCATTTGTATTGTGGTGAGGTAGGATATCATCTGTATTGTGGTGAGGTAGGATAATCATCTGTATTTATTGTGGTGAGGTAGGATATCATCTGTATTTATTGTGGTGAGGTAGGATATCATCTGTATTGTGGTGAGGTAGGATATCATCTGTATTGTGGTGAGGTAGGATATCATCTGTATTGTGGGGGATTGTGGTGAGGTAGGATATCATCTGTATTATTGTGGTGAGGTAGGATATCATCTGTATTTATTGTGGTGAGGTAGGATATCATCTGTATTGTGGTGAGGTATCATTTATTGTGGTGAGGTAGGTATCATCTGATTGTGGTGAGGTAGGATATCATCTGTATGTGGTGAGTAGGTATCATCGTATTTATTGTATGGTGGTGAGGAGGATATCACTGTATTGTGGTGAGGTAGGATATCATCTGTATTTATTGTGGTGAGGTAGGATATCATCTGTATTGTGGTGAGGTAGGATATCATCTGTATTGTGGTGAGGTGGATATCACTGTATTGTGGTGGTAGGATATCATCTGTATTGTGGTGAGGTAGGATATCATCTGTATTGTGGTGAGGTAGGATATCATCTGTATTGTGGTGGGTAGGATATCATCTGTATTGTGGTGAGGTAGGATATCATCTGTATTATTGTGGTGAGGTAGGATATCATCTGTATTGTGGTGAGGTAGGTATCATCTGTATTGTGGTGAGGTAGGATATCATCTGTATTGTGGTGAGGTAGGATATCATCTGTATTTATTGTGGTGAGGTAGGATATCATCTGTATTGTGGTGAGGTAGGTATCATCTGTATTGTGGTGAGGAGTTATCATCTGTATTTATTGTGGTGAGGTAGGATATCATCTGTATTGTGGTGAGGTAGGGGATTCATCTGTATTGTGGTGAGGAGGATATCATCTGTATTGTGGTGAGGTAGGGTATCATCTGTATTTATTGTGGTGAGGTAGGATATCATCTGTATTTATTGTGGTGAGGTAGGTTATCATCTGTATTTATTGTGGTGAGGTAGGATATATCATCTGTATTGTGGTGAGGTAGGATATCATCTGTATTTATTGTGGTGAGGTAGGATATCATCTGTATTGTGGTGAGGTAGGATATCATCTGTATTGTGGTGAGGTAGGATATCATCTGTATTGTGGTGAGGAAGGATATCATCTGTATTGTGGTGAGGTAGGATATCATCTGTATTGTGGTGAGGTAGGATATCATCTGTATTGTGGTGAGGTAGGATATCACCTGTATTGTGGTGAGGTAGGATATCATCTGTATTGTGGTGAGGTAGGATATCATCTGTATTGTGGTGCGGTAGGATATCATCTGTATTGTGGTGAGGAAGGATATCATCTGTATTTATTGTGGTGAGGTAGGATATCATCTGTATTGTGGTGAGGTAGGATATCATCTGTATTGTGGTGAGGTAGGATATCATCTGTATTGTGGTGAGGTAGGATATCATCTGTATTTATTGTGGTGAGGTAGGATATCATCTGTATTGTGGTGAGGTAGGGTATCATCTGTATTTATTGTGGTGAGGTAGGATATCATCTGTATTGTGGTGAGGTAGGATATCATCTGTATTGTGGTGAGGTAGGATATCATCTGTATTTATTGTGGTGAGGTAGGATATCATCTGTATTGTGGTGAGGTAGGATATCATCTGTATTGTGGTGAGGTAGGATATCATCTGTATTTATTGTGGTGAGGTAGGATATCATCTGTATTGTGGTGAGGTAGGATATCATCTGTATTGTGGTGAGGTAGGATATCATCTGTATTGTGGTGAGGTAGGATATCATCTGTATTGTGGTGAGGTAGGATATCATCTGTATTGTGGTGAGGTAGGATATCATCTGTATTTATTGTGGTGAGGTAGGATATCATCTGTATTGTGGTGAGGTAGGATATCATCTGTATTGTGGTGAGGTAGGATATCATCTGTATTGTGGTGAGGTAGGATATCATCTGTATTTATTGTGGTGAGGTAGGATATCATCTGTATTGTGGTGAGGTAGGATATCATCTGTATTGTGGTGAGGTAGGATATCATCTGTATTGTGGTGAGGTAGGATATCATCTGTATTGTGGTGAGGTAGGATATCATCTGTATTGTGGTGAGGTAGGATATCATCTGTATTGTGGTGAGGTAGGATATCATCTGTATTTATTGTGGTGAGGTAGGATATCATCTGTATTGTGGTGAGGTAGGATATCATCTGTATTGTGGTGAGGTAGGATATCATCTGTATTTATTGTGGTGAGGTAGGATATCATCTGTATTTATTGTGGTGAGGTAGGATATCATCTGTATTTATTGTGGTGAGGTAGGATATCACCTGTATTGTGGTGAGGTAGGGTATCATCTGTATTTATTGTGGTGAGGTAGGATATCATCTGTATTGTGGTGAGGTAGGATATCATCTGTATTGTGGTGAGGTAGGATATCATCTGTATTGTGGTGAGGTAGGATATCATCTGTATTGTGGTGAGGTAGGATATCATCTGTATTGTGGTGAGGTAGGATATCATCTGTATTGTGGTGAGGTAGGATATCATCTGTATTGTGGTGAGGTAGGATATCATCTGTATTGTGGTGAGGTAGGATATCATCTGTATTGTGGTGAGGTAGGATATCATCTGTATTGTGGTGAGGTAGGATATCATCTGTATTGTGGTGAGGTAGGATATCATCTGTATTTATTGTGGTGAGGTAGGATATCATCTGTATTGTGGTGAGGTAGGATATCATCTGTATTGTGGTGAGGTAGGATATCATCTGTATTTATTGTGGTGAGGTAGGATATCATCTGTATTGTGGTGAGGTAGGATATCATCTGTATTGTGGTGAGGTAGGGTATCATCTGTATTTATTGTGGTGAGGTAGGATATCATCTGTATTGTGGTGAGGTAGGATATCATCTGTATTGTGGTGAGGTAGGATATCATCTGTATTTATTGTGGTGAGGTAGGATATCATCTGTATTGTGGTGAGGTAGGATATCATCTGTATTTATTGTGGTGAGGTAGGATATCATCTGTATTGTGGTGAGGTAGGATATCATCTGTATTTATTGTGGTGAGGTAGGATATCATCTGTATTGTGGTGAGGTAGGATATCATCTGTATTGTGGTGAGGTAGGATATCATCTGTATTGTGGTGATATATCTGTATTGTGGTGAGGTAGGATATCATCTGTATTTATTGTGGTGAGGTAGGATATCATCTGTATTGTGGTGAGGTAGGATATCATCTGTATTGTGGTGAGGTAGGATATCATCTGTATTTATTGTGGTGAGGTAGGATATCATCTGTATTGTGGTGAGGTAGGATATCATCTGTATTTATTGTGGTGAGGTAGGATATCATCTGTATTTATTGTGGTGAGGTAGGATATCATCTGTATTTATTCTGCATATGCTTTATTTGCAAATTGTTTTTAATAGTACATCATTTGCACATTACTACATGTATAATAATAGTTGATGAGTATTTGATGCGATGTCTTTGAATTTTTTTTATTAGTCTTTAGCATGAGTGACAAATACTGGAACATCTTATTTTAATGGAAATTTAGTTTTCTGTAATATTGTCCTTTATAGTTTCTGTTTCTAAAACATTAGACAGCATAAATATAATTTTATATATGGGACAATTAAGATAAAACTTTGAGCCAATAAGTTGCACTCACTCCCTCTAAGGGTCATCATGGCAGGATGTTTTGTACACTTTTTGACAGATTCAATAGTTCTAGTTTTCATTCAGAATTATGATTCATTTTTCTACAGATAGTGAGCATGGATTATGGCATGAAGGAATCCAATCCTATTGACCATGTTCGCTTTTACGATAAGAGAAATTCGGAATCACCCATGGTTATACGTAAGGAGGATGTCTCCCGTATTCTTCCAAGTGAATTCACAGACCAATATGTGTATCTGTTCATTAAAAGAGATGATCCGGAGTTTTACAAGATTGCTTTGGATACCTTCACTAAATGGTGCCAGGACCAAAAACTACCTCTGCCACGAGTAAGTATTTGATTCTAGTTTCAGAATTGGTATTTCATTTACATAAATATACATATTACTGTAAACCACCATATATTAAAGAGATATTAGTATTCAGGTAATTTTAGGAGAGAGCTCAAATGTGAATATAAAAGTTTAGGGAATTATTATAAGAAGGTGTATAAATGAATGCACGATTGTCATTATGAATCCTTGATTGTGAATTTATGTATTAGTGATTATGTTGAAAATAATTGATATGAGAAATATTGAACTGGTGATATACCTGGAACGTGAAAATAAAGTGTGTTACAGTAACATATAATCTATCATACTGGAGTGTTACAATAGTTGTGTGGAGTTGAGGAGGTTACAGTAACATATAATCTATCGTGCTGGAGTGTTACAATAGTTGTGTGGAGTTGAGGAGGTTACAGTAACATATAATCTATCGTACTGGAGTGTTACAATAGTTGTGTGGAGTTGAGGAGGTTACAGTAACATATAATCTATCATACTGGAGTGTTACAATAGTTGTGTGGAGTTGAGGAGGTTACAGCAACATATAATCTATCGTGCTGGAGTGTTACAATAGTTGTGTGGAGTTGAGGAGGTTACAGTAACATATAATCTATCGTACTGGAGTGTTACAATAGTTGTGTGGAGTTGAGGAGGTTACAGTAACATATAATCTATCGTGCTGGAGTGTTACAATAGTTGTGTGGAGTTGAGGAGGTTACAGTAACATATAATCTATCGTACTGGAGTGTTACAATAGTTGTGTGGAGTTGAGGAGGTTACAGCAACATATAATCTATCGTGCTGGAGTGTTACAATAGTTGTGTGGAGTTGAGGAGGTTACAGTAACATATAATCTATCGTGCTGGAGTGTTATAATAGTTGTGTGGAGTTGAGGAGGTTACAGTAACATATAATCTATCGTGCTGGAGTGTTATAATAGTTGTGTTGAGTTGAGGAGGTTACAGTAACATATAATCTATCGTACTGGAGTGTTACAATAGTTGTGTGGAGTTGAGGAGGTTACAGTAACATATAATCTATCGTGCTGGAGTGTTACAATAGTTGTGTGGAGTTGAGGAGGTTACAGTAACATATAATCTATCATGCTGGAGTGTTATAATAGTTGTGTGGAGTTGAGGAGGTTACAGTAACATATAATCTATCGTGCTGGAGTGTTACAATAGTTGTGTTCAGTTGAGGAGGTTACAGTAACATATAATCTATCGTACTGGAGTGTTACAATAGTTGTGTGGAGTTGAGGAGGTTACAGTAACATATAATCTATCATGCTGGAGTGTTATAATAGTTGTCTTACAGTAACATATAATCTATCATGCTGGAGTGTTACAATCGTTGTGTTCAGTTGAGGAGGTTTCAAATGTGTATTAGTCTGACTAGTAATTATCTCATTTTACTTGGTCATCATGATTTGTCTGTCGTCCTACCCTTTGCTTAAACTTTGCACATTTTGAAACTTCTTTTCAAATTCTACCAGACGAGATTTAGCTGAAGCAACAGCTGCCTATCTTATATCTCCCTTTGTATTCAAAATATTGGGAGTATCCCAAATTTGTTTTAAACCTATCAAAGTTTAAATTTATCAATGCTAAAAGTACAATTGACCAGTATAGGAAAAGTAAATATAAAAACATATGCTATGAGATAAATGGAGACTATCACCTACAACCACCATTTACATTTATTTGTATTATATATATTATAGGGGCCTTGGTGGCCAAGTGGTTAAGATGTCTTGTCATATATTACCACAAGCCCTCCACCTCTGGGTCGCAAGTTCAAAACCCATGTGGGGCAGTTGCCAGGTAATGACCGCTGGTCGGTGGTTTTTCTCCGGGTAGTACGGCTTTACCCCACGATCAAACTTGGAATGTCCGTTCATGACCCTGGTTATTAATATGACGTTAAACTAATAAACTGTATTCTATTTTGACAGCTTTTTCAACCCTAAAATTGTATTTAAAAACCTTTTTAACTATTTTTCCAGACATAACATAATTTCCAAACATCAATTAGAATTTTGACCTAAAGATTCAACAACCTTATCAACTATTAGCTATATATGACACAATTATAAAACATTCGGATAATGGTAAAGAAGCGAGAATGATATTTTGTGATAAAAGCAAAGCTTTTGATCATCTTCCGCATGATGGTTTAATATATAAGCTTAAAAAAGATGGAATCGATTGTAATATGTTGACATGGTTTTCATCTTATTTGAAGAATAGGAGACAGAGAGTGGTCTTTGATGGATTCAAATCTACTTTTAAATCTATACAGGCAGGGGTACCACAGGGATCTGTCCTGGGACCATATCTTTTTCTATTGTATATTGAATTTAATGATATTGGTGATGATATATCTTGTAATGTTGAATTGTTTGCTGACGACACTTCCTTAATAAGTCTCATTGAACGACAAGAATCTGCCGAAATCTTAACAATGATATGAGAAAAATATCTTCATGGGCTGTAAAATGGGGCATACTTTTTAATCCTGATAAAACTGTATCTCTTCTTTTCTCAAGGCAAGTTGACTCCCAAATATTAATTCTTGATTTATTTTTCAACAATACAAAAATTAATACCTAATGTTACCAATCATAAGCTCCTAGGAGTATATTTCAATTCAATGGCAAATTGATCTTCCATATCTATGAGAAAGCATAAAAGAATAAACATACTAAGAATACTGAAATTCAAACTTGATTTTATACAATTTATACTTCCTTTATTCGACCAATTCTCGAATATTCTAAATATAGTATGGTCAGAAGGGGAGGAAGTCATGCTTTAATTTATAGAGAATCTGGCCTAGTACCACTTATTAAAGGAAAACATCTACATCGAAATATAACTTTTCCTAATATCTTTAACAAAAATTGCCTTTTTCATATTTATGAATTATTACAACCATATATCTTAATATATGGTTGTTTAATATTTGTTTACTTTGTCCCGCATTACTGTTCGTATCCTATTATGTAATCGTGTTCGTTTTGTATGTCTTGATAAAGGGGCAGATCGCCTCGAAAATTTTACAATTTTGTTTTGTCCACACAGTTGGAATTACTTCCTTGTCCCATACAACCATATATCAATATATATAAGTGATAATTACAATTTTCGACATAACAGAATGTTCCTGCTGGTAGAACTCAGTTATATGAAAACAGATTTCGTTGAATATCTTATAAAATCTTCTTTTTTTTTTTTTTTGGCTATTTGTTATGATATAAACTAGGAGACATTTTGTATATCATGTTTATCAATGTCTAACTTGATGTCCCCTAAAGTTCCCATAAGTCATAAAGAATAATGTCCACACAAAAAAACATAGTCAGCTATAGAGTAACCTCTGTGATTACTATTTCACATCTTATTTTACAGGGAGGCAGTTTTTCTAATGCGGAGATGACTCCATACAAACGGCAAAATACTGATACAAAGGAAAACACTGAAATCACTCCGCTCAAACGTCAAAGTTCCGACACGGAGGAGAACCATATCGGCAAGAAAGCAAAACATAACCTCTTTTGTTAATATGTTACTCGATGGATAAAGAAGCTGTTAGCTAAAGCAGCTAGATGAGCTATCCTTAAAACTTTAGGAATGGTTATGAAGTATGAGAGTCCCAGAAGCTCCGGTGTGTGAGTTTGTTGATGAGTGCTAAATTATTTAGACTTGATTACATAGATATTTCTTTTACTGTCTCAGTTTTACCATTTATACATTTCCTGGGAAATAATTCAGGCCTTATGGGCCTCTTGTTACTGTTAATACAAATTTATAATTGTATGTTAATTGGGAGACTTACTAGTCACAAGTTTACTAACTTAAGGATAAAACAGGTTCTGTGATATATATGTGTTACATCTGTTATAATCCCATTGTTAAATGTGTGTAAAGTAGCGGTTGGTACGGTATGTTGTTTTTCATGTTACTGCCATATGGAGACCACCCTTCTGAGTGTAACAATTGATACTCCCATTTCATATCAATGTTTCCACTATTATATTCCACATGCATAACCAATTACCCCAAACTACCAAAAACATACCAGGATCATACATATATCTTACACAAAATAAAACTAATTTATTGCTGGATTTTTAATTAATTCTGTTTCTACCTCTTTTTGGACATTGTAAGTAAAAGGTGAACAGAGGCACAAGTGGATGATATACAGTTTTTGATAAACATTGAATTGATATGCTGAAAATATCAACTTTTAGTGAATTTTTAATAATGACTCAGTGTAATTAGCAATTAACTGTGTTGTGTTAATGTTTCATGTATACCTGTATAAATATGTCATCCACAGGTTGAACCCTGGCTATTATAACTCATTTAAAATCTTATCCACATCTCAAGGAGTTTTCTACCAAACGTGTAGATATGCATGTTAATTTTTCTGCTGTGTGTTTTTAGGTCACCTGAGACGAAGTCTCAAGTGACCTATTCTAATCGCCTTTTGTCCGTCGTCGTGCGTCGTCCGTCGTGCGTCGTGCGTCGTCCGTCGTGCGTCGTCCGTCGTATGTCCGTAAACAATTTACATTTTCGACTTCTTCTCCAAAACTGCTGAAGCAATTTCAATGAAATTTTGCACAAACCTTCTAAGGCATAAGGCCAATCAAAATTGTGAATTATATGGTCCCCACCCCCCAGGGGGCTGTGGGAGGGGCCAAAAGGGGTAAAATTGAGTAAAATTTCAAAAATCTTCTTCTCTACTCACAGATGTGGTAGAATCAAATACTCTTCATAGATAGAAAGGTCTTAAGGTCCTTTACAAAAATTGTGAATTATATGACCCTGGGGTCTCTAGTTTCCCCCTGGGGAGGGGGTTAAGTTTACTATACTTTATATTGAGAAAACACATTTTTGCGCATTATTTGGTCATTTGTAATAGGAAATGAGTCAAATGTTGTCAGAATTATCAGTATGAGATGGCCATTTAATCCTATTAACAAATTTTCTATGACTGACCCCCAGGGGCCTTAGGGGCGGGGTCAAAAGGGGTCAAATAGGCTAAAACTTCAAAAATCTTCTTCTGAAATTCTGGATATGGTAGAATCAAATACTTTTCATAAATAGAAAGGTCTTAAGGTCCTTACAAAAATTGTGAATTATATGACCCTGGGGTCTCACGTTTCCCCCTGGGGAGGGGGTCAAGTTTACTATAGTTTATATAGGGAAAACACATTTATGAGCATTTTTTGCTCAATTTTCATTGGAAACGAGTCAAACTTGGTTAGAATTATTACTCCTGATATCCTTTCGACGGCCGGCAGGATTCGAACTTGACTCAATTTTGATAGTAGGTTATTACAAATGCCATCTATGAAAGCAGTTTGCATCTAGATTACGGTTTGATGCCATTTTCACGATGATAACAAACAGCACACACTACAAACAAGTAAAAACAGTCACCGGAAGTCCCCTAAAGGTCACCACGCACGGGTCATGGAAGGCAGAAACCTGCGCGTGGGACTTGTTTTTTTTTTGTTTTTTTTTTTTTTTTGAAATCGGTGCTATTTTCCCCTTCCTTTCCCCTTTCTCTCTATTTTCTCTTACTTTGATATCTCTTCTATCGTTTAAGACCATCTGCATGTCTGTATCTTGATAATTAAGCTCACAACGACAGGTTTCCGGGCACACACTAAAATCCGGGTTTCAGACCTCAATTTTTGACTTATTTGGGCATGTTCAAAGGTGATTTGTGACGTCACTAATGCAATGACCGAATCGATATTGACATGCTATATAGGGATGAACATCTTCTTTTCAAAAAACTAGTATTTAGTTTTCAACGGTCTCAGTGGGGCTCCAGAAGGGTGCATGAAATGGGGCAAATGCATAATTACGCATAAATACGTTACGGCCGTCCAAAGGATATAGCATTTTAATATCATTTCCACATTGGTTCTGGCCGACCCCCTGGGAACAGAGGGGCGGGGCCAAAAAAAGGTCAAATAGGCTAAAACTTCAAAAATATTCTTTTAAAATTCTGGAAATGGTCAAATACACTTTATAGATATGAAAAGGTCTTAAAGTTTGTTTATAAAAATTGTAAATTATATGACCCTGGGGTCTCCTGTTTCCTCTTGGGGAGGGGGTAAAGTTTACTATAGTTTATATAGGAAAAACACATTAATGAGCATTTTTTGCTCAATTTTCATAGGAAATGAGTCAAACTTGGTTAGAATTATTAGCCTGAGATAGCATTTTAATATCATATCCACATTGGTCCTGGCTGACCCCCTGGGGGCAGGGGGGGGGGGGCTAAAAAGGGTCAAATAGGCTAAAACTTCAAAAATCTTCTAAAATTCTGGATATAGTAGAATCAAATAATTATAGATGGAAAGGTCTTCAGGTGTTTTATAAAAACTGTGAATTATATGATCTTGGGGTCTCACGTTACCCCCTGGGGAGGGGTCAAGTTTACTTTAGTTTATATAGTAAAAACCTTTTTGTGAACATTATTTGCCCAATTTTCGTAGGAAATTAGTCAAACTTGATTAGAATTATTAGCCTAAGATATAGCATTTTAACATCCATATCCGTCCTTGATGACCCCCTGGGGGACCAGAGGGGCAGGACCAAACAGGGTCAAATTGATTAAAATTTCAAAAAATACCTCTAAGTTCACAGGTTTGATGGAAGCAAATACTCTTCATAGTCTAAAAAGGTCAAATTTATAAATCACTGACCAACTTCAAGGCCCAGCATATAGTGTTTATATGTCTTTAATTTGTTTCATTATTTGTTTCATTATGTATTCTAACTCAGGTGACCGTTAAGGCCCATGGGCCTCTTGTTATTGTAAAGGGTTTTTTTTGTTCTGCTTTAAATACTGTTCTTTACATATATGTGTAAATCTTTTTTAAGAGTGCTGTGTACTTCTAGCGCAGCAGAGATTTAATTTTAACAAAGTTTGAGGTGCTCTAAAGATACCTGTATATTCTGTATCTTCATATTACAGAACTATCTGCCCTTGTGGTTAGGTATTGATCATATGTTTGCAAATGTGAGATAATATATTTCTGAGAAAACAGCGCAAGTTTTGCTGACAAAATAATGACACTACAGAAGATATTTTCCTGCAAGGGAGGTAACTTTGTAGTATGCAAAGATGGAAATCAATAGAAGGATTACTGATCTCCAAATGTGTTAATTTGGTAATATAATGTTAATTAGGTAACATAATGTTAATTAGGTAACATAAGACAGGATCGACATATGACCTGATATTAGCCCTCCCATTGAAGGTAATGTTTTAACTGAAGAATAGATAAATTTTATTTGTAACCATTATCATGCGATTTATAATAATTTTATCCTTTTAACATTAATTTTCTGCATTCCATTGTGGAAATGTCGAGTGGAAATTACTATGAAATATTGTACAGTACCCATTTTAGTTGATTAATCTACAAACTTTTTATCCTTTTATTGTGTGGATCGACACATATCATATCAAAATGGTAACATTTTTTACAAATATTGTCTGTATTCTACTAAAATACATGTGCCAATTATCAATATCGCACCAAAAATCATTAAACTGAAGTGCCAATAATTCAAAGTAGAAATCCATCTTTTGTTGATAGTGATAACTTTGAAAACATTGATTTGCAGAGAGTGACCTAGTCAAAGTACAATTGTGTATGAAAGTGGATACCTCATTTTACATAGGTCCGTTTTTAGTTTACATGTTACATTTACAGCAATGGCAAAAGAATGTACTCAAGGATTTAACTGATTTCACAAAGCCCATATCTGCAGTATCTTAGAACCAGTGTTTTCTAATACAACTTTATCCAATGTAACTTAATTGTCCACATATATGTGTCTTTTATCCTGATGATCGTTGAACTGTCTCTAATTTTATTTCTGCATGAATTCTATTTCTCCATCATATGTTTTATCTAATAAATAATCTGGGTTTCATTAACATTCCTTAAATCTAAGGAATTCCTTAACTTAAATTTCCCCATAGAAAAGCATTGCAAAACTTCAGGAAAAAAGTCTTACCGATTTTAAGGAAGGCTCCTTAACTTGAGATTTCCTATGGAGAATTTTAAGTTTAAAGATTCCTTAAAAAGGAATGTTATTAAAACTGGGTCCAGAATAATTATAAACAAGTTTTATTTTCTTTATCATACTTGAAGTCATGGTCAAGTTATAATAGAGATGTAACATTGCAAGTCATAGCCATATAAATTATCTTCATAACAGCTTATAGTCTCTCAAATGAATTACAGACGTTCCGCCCCAAACCATTTCGCCCCAAAATTCATTCGTTTCGCCCCAAATCTATATACTTTTACGCCCCAAATTTGAAACCATAACGCCCCAAAACTATCTTTTACGCCCCAAAGTCATCATCACGCCCCAAAGCTAGATCGCCCCAAGTTTGTCATAATAGCGGAAACATACAATGTAACTACTTATCGTATGATCGCGTAGATCTACTTTGGTTTACATTTGGCGTTGTGAGAAAGTAATGATATCACTTAAATCCGGTTATTTTAGAAATTTCAATTTAGATCGTTTATTTTAGAAACGATCTACTGAGGTTTTATTTTTTTTATTTATGTTATAATACTATTTCTTGGAGATTTTCACACCATAAATACAATTGTGTGACATTTATTAATCATATATTTTATATATATATATATCATATCTTCAGCCATGGATAGATGTGTATTGTGAGAAATATTGTTATCCCACAAATTATAAATAACTAGTTTCTTTGTTTATTCAGGCAACGTAAATTAAATACCAATATTTTGAGTGATGGATTAACAGCATCAGTTCTCAGGTTATAAAATTCTGTTAATATTTGCATATAAAATATCACTTTTTGCATTTAAATAAGATATCAATTTTGATAAATTACTCTATATCGACTATATATTGAAAATATTTTGATATAGAATTATCTGAGAGAATTGTGCCATCTTCTCCCATTCTCTGATTTATAATAATTATGTTGTTTATATCCCCCCCCCTATTCTCTCTCTCTAATTTTGTACATATTATTTCATGCTGTTACCATATGTATTTTCATATATTATCATTATATACTCTTCATTTTGGAGAAAATAAAGATGATAATAATAATAATATTGACCAATTAGAACACAGCATTTACAGTGAAAATATATCGTTTCGGTGGGAATACTTTTTTACAATATTGAAAAAAGTAATATTGCGCGCATCTTTCTTTTTTTCATTTGAAATTGTTGGAGCATAAATGTGTTGAATTAGATTACGTAGCTTATGTTATGTGCGGAACTTAATTCGTATGGAGGTGAAATTGAGACTGATTGAAATACATGTACTGGTGTCAGTTGACCTCGTCTAGACTGAGAGCAGACACATAAAATGTAACGAATAGAACATTCCTTGTTTATTGGTGAATAACAGTTAACTTTCTTCTCCTGAATTGGAAACTTTGATTTTTTTTTCGCAATTATGGATTCGCACATGGAAGATATAACATTTTCCACCACATTTAATGAAATATAACCGTTATTCATCAAGAAACAA
Source organism: Argopecten irradians (assembly GCF_041381155.1). Lineage (NCBI taxonomy): Eukaryota > Metazoa > Mollusca > Bivalvia > Pectinida > Pectinidae > Argopecten > Argopecten irradians. The sequence goes on from NC_091135.1 coordinate 57,965,065, forward strand.
GGAATACCCTAAACATCTGCGAAACACCATTTAAAAAGGTGACGTTGATGAAAATATGACCAAGAGATGAGTTAGAGATGAGTTAAAAAGATTTTATTTGTATTGAGGCGACAACTATTACATACATTGATATCCTCAAGACTCCATTGGCATATGTATAGATAAGCCAGCTATTACGTTGGTACAATAACAGAATATTTTTCAATATATTTTTGTCATTTATTTTGTTGCTTTAATGTCCAAATATGAAATATTGAAATATAGCAAAAATAGTTATTGCATATGCCAATGGAGTTTCTGCCCTATAAATGATAACAGTATGCCCGGGCTTCATCAGTTAAGAGGCTTCATATGTACATCTATTTACATTAACTTTTTTTTCATTTTTTTTTTTTTTTTTTTTTAATTCATACTTTTTTATTTACAAAATGTTCATATTTACAGTCTTCTTTTCATGAACACATTACAGCACTGGACCGTTGATTTTACTGATGGTATTGAGCAACTCCAAGCATGTAATTATCTCGGCCTCATACTTGCTCCATAGGCGGAAGATCTTCCCCTGGAACTGCCGTGTGGCCGACCTTTGTAGCCTGGTTAGAGCGCCCTCCTCCACCATTTGTTTTTGGAGTGGCAGCTTCTTCGCCTCTTCATGCAGCAAGGGCACCAAGACATAGAACGGTGGTGTTGTGTCCCTTGCTGTGTGGCTCAGTCGGCGGTGCCACCCTTCACAATCATTATTTGTCCGAGTGGACACTCCAAATACATTCCAAGATTGGATAGGAAATGTCTGACTGTGTATCCAGTTCCTAGCATGTAAAAAAGTATATCAATTTAAACGTCACTCGCTAGTAGTAACATTTACAGTAAGATTGTTTAATTACAATTTGATCATAACAATTTATTGTTACATGTTTTTCATAAGAAATTATGTAAATTTTGTTTTTGGTATCTTAATCAGCATATAGATGGAGGTAATGTAAATGATTAAAAAATATGTTAGATAGAAATACTGTATTACCTATCAACGTATCTACATAGTTGTTCCATTTTCTCGTTCCCTCCCTCTGGGACACGTATCATGTTGAAGCAGTTCTCCACTTCATCGGAAGGAACAAATGGGAGTGCCATGACACGTCTTATGGTCGTGTACACATCCGTTTTCTGCATGTATTCCACCTGAAATTAGTTTATAATATAGTAAAATTTTATTTCACAACATATTTGCAAAAACATTAAACACTTTTAATATTATACTTCTTATGGGTTTTTCATTATTATTTTGCATAACTTTCTTTGATTTCAATATTCGATGAGCACGTTAAAATCATGTTTGGTTATCGATATGGTGATATCAAACGGACATATTTTACATAATTGTAGTATCATGTTTGCTCGACTGAGAAGTTGTACTCCTCCATTTCATACCTGAAGGCCAACCTCCTGGACTTTTCTCCAAATGGCTTGATTCCAATGGAAGTTGCATCCTCTGATGACAACTCCAGGAATGGTGACTCTGGCGGCAGCCCACGTGGCCTTTTCGAAATCTGCTACCAGCGTTTGGACTGCAGCTCGGCGCGGGAGTAGATCGAGCAGAGCTTCGAACACCTAAAACATGCAATAATTATTAACTTTACATTTTGTAGTATGTAAATGTCTTCATTTAAGAAAGACAGCATGTGTTTGGTTTTTTCTTCATTTAGATAAGGAAACGTATCATATTTTCATTAATTGTATTCCATCACGTATTTCCCTAACTACGAGTTACCTTCACATAGTCGGACGTTTGTCGGCGTGTCATCAAAACAAATACCAGCGGCACTTGCTTTGCAGCGTTTTCATTGTCATCTGCAGTAACGAATCCGTGGATGGAAAATAGCTGCACAAATGGTCGCTTGACAACCTGTTAACACAATTTGTTCCATAGCTTTACTTCTTTGTGAATAATGCTAATTAGTAATTTCTATGCATAGTACCCTATATTCGATTGGATTTTATGATCGGATATATGATGCTATGTTATTATATGTTCATATATACTTTTGTACAATTTAAGGATAGGACCTTGATAAGTTGTAAAAATCTATTTCAAATAATCAAAGTATAGTCTACAATTCATAGTCATTTTTTTTGTGAGTACATACCTTGAACGTCCCGTCTACGTACCAGGTACGCATATTAACTAACAAATCAAGCTGATCTGCAGTAGCGAAAATCAGAAGTCTTTGCGAATCATGCTGTATTTCTGCTTTTAGGAAATCTTCCGGCAAAAAATTATAGGCAATCTACAAAAAAAAATACTTGCTGATAAAATTTGTATAATGCACAAATCTTGAATCAATGAACAATACATTTATGCCATATTTTGCTTATTGGTCACGTAAAAGAATTAGTCTGAGTGAATTGTCCCTTTAAGAAATCAGAACATTTTAAAAACCGTTAAACTTGAAAATCACCTCAAACATGGCATCATGTGGTTCTTTCGGTCGCAGAGCTTCCATGGCACGGTTTGCAATCCTTGAAAGATTCGTCAGCTTTGGTCTGCTGGCAGGAGGAAGGTTACTGTCGCCCATTGTGTACAAAACCTTCTCCGCTATTGCACCTGATGACTGGAAAATATCTTTCACGGACTGTTCCTTTACCTGCAGTAGAATATGTTCATGTTTGAACTATGTTGATATGCTGCATAAAGAAAGTCATTTCTAAACACCTAGACATTTAAATTACAAGCATTAGGACGTTTATGATATCAAAAAACATATTGTTTGATTATGATAGATAACACATCTTTTACGGAGGTTTTGATTTTAATATACATTTTTGACATACTGGCATTCATCTTTGAAATGCTAATTTTGATGTGGTGACTTACGCTAGCTTTCATTCTTATCTGAATGTTTTTCCTGGCTCGCCTGGTGGATGGTTGTGGCTTTGTTTGCCCATTGGGAATTCTCCGGCTCTTTCTTTTACAGTTGCTGCGCAGTACGTACAGTTGGTACCAACTGTATCTTTACGCCTGGCGGAACACTGCCAATCTCTCCCTTTAGGCACCACTCTCTTAAAATAAAACATGCACAAATGATCGTTAATTCATTCCATTACAGTAGTTTTTGAGTGTGTAATTTAATGTTCAATGTCAGTATTTATTCGCTGTGAAATAGCAACCGTATTGTAAAATGGTAATATATATACGTATTTACATGTTTGGCTATTCTTTACCTTAATGTTGTATGTGTAACCTTTATTGTCAACCAAAAGGTCTCGGCAGTTCTTCGAACCATTTAGAAGGACTTCAAAGGTATGGTCAGTATGGATGGAGCTGGAACAAGAATGACATATTATTATAATTAAGGATATACTTTGTACAATTACATAATTCAATTCAGAGAAGGATACAGAGTTAATTATATTATTATTATTTTTGATCTCGTAATAAATATTACCATTCATGGTGAAGCTGTTCTGTTAATCCATCGACGTCAAGAGATGTTGATTCTAAATGTCTCCTCGGTGCGGGAATAGGACGAGGAGGTGAATACACAGGTTTCAGAAGTCGCCTCCGAGCCGGAACTGGTCGTTCCCTCGGGGCCGGAGCTGGACGAACCCTCGTAGCCGGAACTGGGCGTTTTGGAGTCGGGGTATCAAGTGTCTCTTTATCCGAAGACATCGTACTTGTAGGCGACTCTGGTGACACAACATTGAAATCCCCAAATCCATTAATAGATGAAATTATAGATTCAGGGGATCCGACATGGTGCGTCTCTTGAAGGGGAGATGTTGTAAGTGATCCGTTATGGAGCGTCTCTTGAAGAGGAGATGTTGTAAGTGATCCGTTATGGAGCGTCTCTTGAAGAGATGTTGTAAGTGATCCGTTACTCGACACTCTGTACATCAACGATGTCGCGTATGTGCCTCCATACAACGACGAGCGTCGACCAGACGGATTCGACCAGACAACCTTCACCCGGACCCGCGAGACACTCGTGCACGCGACCGTAACACACGTGAGCAGCACTAGGACAGGCACTCAGACACATGCAGTGTTGACTTAAAAATAAACTTCTGAATCCGGATTTTGTGTCTCTAATCAGAAAATACGATATTTTTATATGTGTAGAAACCAAAACAGACGAGTTTGATGAATTTGAGATTCCAGGCGAATATGATTATTATATAAAACATAGAAAAAAATTCAAACGTAGATCAGGGGGGATAATAATAATATACAAGAAAAAAATATCGAAAGTTCTTACATTTCACAAGTCCAAATCAGAATTCGTACAATGGTGTGAAATAACATATGATGTATCGAAGGAAAATCCCAATATTTTAATTGGTTGTGTTTATGTTCCTCCCGAATATAGTAAGTACTCATCCGAAGATGCCTTCCAAGAAATCGAGGATGAACTTATATTTTTTTGTAATACAAAACAAAATATTTTCGTAGTGGGTGATTTTAATGCTAGAACTGCTACTTTACCAGACTACATTGTTCCAGATGAAAACTTACATAATATCCCTTGATATTAATGACCAAGGTGATGTTGAAAATGTCTATGCATGTGAAAAACTTACAAGTCAAAATATAAGTCTTACCAGGTATAGTGAAGACACGGCGCGTCCTAATAGATATGGTACAAAACTGTTAGAATTATGTAAAAGATGTTCTTTATTTATTGCTAACGGCCGTATTTACAGAGATAAATGTGTTGGTGTGACAACCTGTAAAGACACTAGTGTCGTTGATTACCTGCTGATGTCTCCAGAATCATTTCGATTAGTGTCTGACTTCGTAATTTGTGATTTTGACCCTTTATTCTCTGATGTACATAAAACAATAGAATTTTCCTGTAATTTACAATCATGCCAAAATATTCCAGTACCGGTATCAGCAGAAGATGACCAATTTCGTATACATACTGATAATGTTAAATGGGAACAGGCTAAAGTAAATTTGTTTTCTGAAGCTATTCAGATAAAACAGGACAGTCTCCGTAATATAGAGAACACGTTAAATGGACTACAATCAATGGATTCTGGTTTGATTACTAATGATCAAATTAACAATGTAGTAAAAAGTATATGTTCTGTGCTAACTACTTCAGCCAAAGATATTTTTGGAGTTAAAAAACCTCGACATACAAAAATAAGTAAAGACAAGCCATGGTTCAATAAAGAATGTAAAACAGCTCGCACTGAATTTAACAGAGCTAAAAGTACATATAAACGTATTAAATCGACTTTTACTAAAAATCAAATGAATAAAAAAGGAACAGAGTATAGGAAAAGAATCCGTGTAAATCATAGAAAATTCAAAGAAAAATGTGCAAAAGAACTCCGCCAGATTTCTAAAAATAACCCTAAACTGTTCTGGAATACTCTAAATAAAAATTCACAGTGTAAGAAAAAAACTGGCGAAATTCCAATAGATACTTTATTTCAGTATTTTAGAAAATTAAACGAAAACCAGACTGTCGATGATAATGAAAATGACGTAACTAATCAAAATAATGACGTCATCCCAGAAGAGAATGACGCTATACTTAATAGTATGATATCGGAAGATGAACTTAAAAATGCTATTAACCAGCTGAAAAATAGTAAAGCGCCTGCTGTAGACAACATTTTAAATGAATATATCAAATTTTCGTCTCCAGAATTAATGTCAATGTATTGTAAATTATTTAATATTATATTTGAAACTGGTTTAATACCAGAAAGTTGGACAATCGGCGTGATCAAACCCATTTATAAAAATAAAGGAAATCCGGATGACCCCGATAATTACAGAGCCATTACTTTGATAAGCTGTTTAGGAAAACTATTTACACGTATAATTAATAACAGACTTAACAAATACTCCGATACTGTTAGTTTACTATCTAAAAATCAAGCAGGGTTTCGGAAAAACCACTCAACCATGGACAACATTTTTATTTTGCATACTTTAATATCTCTTTATACATCAAGTGGTAAAAAACTTTATTGCACATTCGTTGATTTTCGTAAGGCGTTCGATACTATCTGGCGAACAGGACTGTGGAAGAAAATGATTAAAAGTGGTATAAAGGGTAAATGTTTCAAAATAATATATAATATGTACGATAATATCAAATCCTGTGTGAAATTCCATTCGGAAACCACCGACTTTTTCCCTTGTCAAGTTGGGGTACGCCAAGGTGAAAATCTCTCTCCATTTTTGTTTTCTGTGTTTCTTAATGATCTGGAGGAATTTTTGATATCTAAAGGTAGTACTTCTCTCCAAAATCTTAATGAGATTATAACCAGAGAATTACGTATTTTATTAGAAGTATTTGTACTATTATATGCTGATGATACTGTTATTTTTGCGGAAAGTGTTGAAGGTATGCATGCTGCACTGAATAATTTCAGCGAATATTGTAAAGTGTGGAAGCTAGAAGTAAATGTTAATAAAACTAAAGTAATGATATTTAGCAAGAGAAAGTGTGTAGACGGCAAAACAACTTTATACTCGATAATGAAATATTGGAAACTGTAGACTGCTTTACATATCTCGGAATTACTTTTAAATTTAACGGAAATTTTGTGGCGGCTAGACAGAAGCTTATAGAACAGGCACAAAAATCTATATTTTCAATTTTTAAAAAAATCCGAAATCAGGCAATACCAGTAGATCTACAACTTAAGCTATTTGACTCGTTAGTTGAACCGATTCTGTTATATGGGTCAGAAATCTGGGGTTACGAAGATTTAAAGATTTTAGAACAAACCCATCTTAAATTTTGCAAAAGAATTTTAAATGTTAGGGCTAGCACGCCTGGGTATATGATTTATGGTGAATTGGGAAGATATCCGTTAGAAATAAAGGTAAAGCTGAGAATGTTAAATTTTTGGAACAACCTTTTGTTAAATGAAAATAAATTAAGTAATATTTTATATATAGACTAATGGCGAGTTTAAGTCGCAATGGACAAATACGGTTTAAATGGTTAGATCGTGTTAAACAAATTTTTAATGATACTGGATTTACATATATATTTGATAATGAAATACCTATGAATGCAAATTTTTATAAGCATGAAGTTGCACAACGTCTACGTGACGCTTTTATACAAAAATGGTTCGCAGACATAGAATCCTCGTCCAAAGGTCTGTTTTATTCAAAATTTAAAAAAGAATTTATTTTCGAAAGTTATTTAACAAAGTTATCGGAACAAAACAGAATTACTATTACAAAATTTCGTACCTCAAATATAAAGTTCCCTATTGAAACTGGACGATGGCTCGGTATCCCAAAAGAAAATAGAATATGTAATTTATGTCAAGTTGATATCGGAGATGAATTTCACTATCTTTTCAAATGTCAAAAAAGGGAAATAAAAGCTATTAGAGAAACATATTTTGCTCAGTACTACACCAAATATCCTACATTTTTAAAATTAGAACGACTATTGAATATCTGCAGTATTCAAGTTTTAAACAAATTCGCAATTTTTCTAAGAAAGATAATGAAATTACTTTAAACATTATACGATTATAACTCTATGTATTTGTATATCTTGTACATGTATATTTTGTGTCCATCTTGTCATGTATATGTCTATGTATATCATTATGTCCTCATGTAACACATTTTCATGTGTCTGAGAGTAACAAATAAAATCTTGAAATCTTGTTATGAAGCGTCTCTTGAAGGGGTGATGTTGGAAGTGATCCGTTATGGAGCGTCTCTTGAAGAGGAGATGTTGTAAGTGATCCTTTATGGAGCGTCTCCAAAGTACATTAATTATATTTGTTATAATTCTCTGAAGTGCAACCAATTATTAAATACAGAATATTGACATACACGTAGTTTGGCGTACTACTTACATTACACAATAAATATGCCTTACGAGTCTCTTATTTTATTTCAAGAAAAAAATATTAATTTGGTACCGCAAAAAAGTCCATACATTAATGACGTGCATCGTTTGTAATGTCGGCGATGGAGCATAATTAAGTAACACTATCTTAAATTAACTAACTAATAAATGCTTACATGTTACGCTTTTTGTCTTCCAGACATTATAAAAATAGTAAATAGACTTACCGGAATCACACTTCCTATGTTGCCACCGGGAACAAATATCGCATTGAAGAGCCTCCTGTCGCTCTCTCACAACACGGGTGCAGAAAACACATTCATAAGTCATCGTCAGTGTACATGTACAATGATGTAAGTGATGATTTGGAAATGGATATCTACCTTATATACGGGATGCATGACCCTATATAGCTATATGGTACTAATCTTCCAGCTAGTCGATTGGTTAAAAACTGACCTATAGAAATTTGGACACAATTGGACGGTTGCCAAACTACGCCCAAATCTTTATTGACCAATCAAATAAGTTTGTTTAATTACTCAGATGTAACAGTTCACATGTAATAATTAAAGCAATACATTTAGGAGAAAAACAAATAAATATATACAAAGAATAATTTCAAATCAATTTACCATTTTTTTGTAAGAAACGGTAAACTTTTCTATGGATTTTAGCGTTATATATACATCCCTTGCATTTTATCATAACTCATTCAAATTAATATAGAACTGACATATCACTGATTTATGTTAAATAGGAAATTCGTTGCCAATATCCGATTTACAAAAATTACAGTTTCTCCCATTACATTTCAATTCGTTGTGCGTGGTTTTTTAGTTATACATATTACAATACATAAATCTTCAAAACAAATTTAATTTCATGATGTTTTAAATTATTAATGGAACTCCGCAATGCATACTTGTAAGTACATGTATTTCAAAATGTTCTCTATTTCTTCTACAAAACCAATGAGATGACATCTCGAGAAAGAATAAACTATTATTGTTATATTAAAATTTATTTATATTTCTAATTACAGAATGAGACTATCCCTTTTATTTGTATCTAGAAATCAAGAATGATAAACATGTATAACATAAATCGGGTACTTTCCTAGCTCGTCATCAACCATGAAATTTGTTGTACACTTCCTTAATTAATGCAACAATGCATTTTTAGCATTTGTATTTTCAAATCTCCATACTACTGACCAGCAAACTTGCATTATTTAGTAAATTTGTAGATTATTTATACAAAGTGGTTTTGTTATCGGGATCAAATTTTGATATTTCATTCATTTTATATTTTACATCAATTTACATCAATACATCATGTATTACAAGTTTAAGATTGAATAACATTAAACACTAATAATAAAGCCGTCTTCAGTAGTGAAAACACATACTTTGGTTGTCTGATACATATGTAAAATGAATGAATTAATAAATGAATAAATACAAAAAAGATTTAATAGTAATAAATCAAATCACTCTGAGCTAATAATGATATTTTGAATACCTGAGATAGAAGCATTTTCCTTATTTGTCAACTATGTGTTGAAATTGGACAGGTTATTTTACCGAAAACATGTGCACGAAGTTTGCAGAAACGACGACGACATCGTAACAAGAAGTGATCGTGAGTTTGAATTCGTTGTAATTATTACATGAACCCAGAGGACTAAGAATAAGAGTTCTAAGGGAAAAAAAATGAAATTAAGAGAGCTGTAATTCCATTCTTAATCTGGCATGGAGAATCTGACCTCTCTTACAACAGCTATAATACATGTACTAAGAATTTGTATTTTGCTAATAGTGTCTCGTAAACCTTATACGACTGTATGTTGATATTACCGGTAATTTGTTATGTAATTATATTTGATATACCGGTATTCAGTGTTAAATGTATATTTTAACAGCAGAAAGATATAGTTATATATATATTTCTGATATATTAAATGTATATGATTATACTTCTAATAACATATATGACACTTAGTAAATAAGGTATTATATATTGAACTATATATTGTCCTAAGTGACATGCTGCGGGAAGGGGAGGGGGGTGTCGTCAAACCCATATTGTACACACATGTACATGTATATTGTAAATCACTATGAATGGACCACCATTGACTTAATTGAGGCGCATACCACGGCCAGGTGTTCTGACAGGTAATATATACACATCTGAATTCATACCATTTGACACCTGTGATTTGCATATGACCCAATTAATTATCGCTAATTCGAATACTTCATCCTCCCTGTGGATAGACACAGTTTATGACCGACAAAGCACGACACGTCGGCAAACAGATAGATTAGATTTTCAATGCAATTTTAAAATAATCATGAATAAAGAGCTGTCTAAGTATTACGAATACGTGTACAATTACATGTAAATATTATAAAAATAAACCGAGGACATATCTTTCCATTGATTTAAGCAGAGAAAATCTTTCATGATGACATCGCAAAAACGATGGAAGAAAGACATGATACCAACGTTTGTATGTATTTTGTTGTTTTTTATTCAGTTTGGTTTGACATGAGGTCTCAATAATGATGTATATATATATAGATGTTCACAGATAGTATAACGACACTGGTATAGGAATATAGATACAAATCGTATAACAGCTACTAAACTTAGTGACATATAATGAAAAATATTTAGCATGGAATTTTAGTTTTTGGAGCATTATACTGAACCTCTTCAATCGTAATAACTCTTAACATATTAGAGAATATACACGTACAAGACTTAAAAAGTCTACACGCAAAGGTTGTGGTACTGTGAATAATTCTGTGTTTTCTTACATTTTAAGAATTGTACATGTAACTTACTTTATTCGAAATAATCAAATGATATTTGATAATGTAACGAATTATGATGCAAAATGACTTGATTGTTTCCAACTTGAATGCTAGTAACGTAACGTATAATACACTTTCTGACTGTAAGTTTAGATTGAGATACAGTTACCTATAAACAAATAAATGAAATAACTTTTTTATGTGTATTGTTAGTGTTATAATTAGATAGTGCCTTAGCCAAATTCAGTTGTGGAGTGGCACCAATTACACTTGAAACTGGCCGATATGAACGTTTACCAGAACATGAACGAACTTGTTTTAATTGTTTGGAAAATGTAGAATCAGAAACTCGTGTGCTTATTGAATGTGTTGTATACAATGATACAGAAGAGACCTATTTAATTTAGCCAAGGAGATCATACAAAACTTTGATAATATGTCTACTTTAGATAAACTTACTCTGGTTCTAGCTGTTAACAGTCTTCGTAAAATAACAGTCAAAACCTGCTCAGAAATTTTGAAAAAAACGCCGTAAATGTATATATATGTAGTGATGTCCACCTCTGTTACTACGTCTATTTGATACATGTAAAGTAAACTGACATGTACATACTGTGTCTGTTCTACTACATACGATTCCGAATGTAACGAACTTTTAGCATTTTTTATTAACGGAATCACGTGGTGAAATAGGTGCAATATGTCTTTTTTTAATACCTTTATACGTGTATAAAATCTTTTAAAGAGAAGAAATGTACAGTATATTTTATGTAACTAAGTTTGAAATTGATATTTTTTAGTATACTTTATTTGTTTTGTAAGTCTCTCATAACTATTTTTAGAGTGTTTTTTATGATTTATACCTTTTTATGTTTTATTATTATTGAAAATTTTGGAAGGTAAGATGTTAATAAATTATCTTATCTCATCATCTGTTTGTGAAAGCTCTATATTATGTTGAAATACAAAGCTTACGCGTAGACATTTTCTCTTTATACATTTGACGTAGGGTACCCCAATTATAAGTAGATGTCTAACATACGTTGGTAACTTGACTTATTTTGTAGTTATAAGCAGGAAATTAGAATCGATAAAGTCACGTAAATAAAGTTCAGAGAAAACAGGAAGAGAAGAAAAGAATAACAGGGTTACAAGTATCATGCACCTATACTGTTGAGAGAAGTATGAAGAATTTAATTCAAACTAATTAAATGTTGTGAAGAGATAATAGTTATGAAGCAGCCATGACGTAATTCAGGGATGATTCAAATATTTCAATTAACTGTGACTGCTCTATATATATGTGACCTTTGAATTTCAGTTTAACCAATAACGTTAGTTCCCGTTACAGTAATATTTGCACAACAATGACCAACCAATCGTTCAGTTTGGATAACATCAAGTTTCTAAATATCGTTAAAACACTGTACTACATTTTGACCTGATCGAATGATACCATTTCAATATATTTTGTTTCCTGATTTTATTTCATATACACGCATAATATCTAGTATCACATCTTTTCAGTACTTTAAATTCGTGAATTGTACTTGTTAAAAGCTTTTGTAAACTTACATTCATTCATTACAACAAATTTCTGTTCGTTACAAATTTGTCTATTCTATAGATCTACACACTCTTGTCGGTGTCACTAAACTACAAGAAAATGATAACATAACAATAATTGGAAAGATGTTGTTTATAAATAGGACGATAAAGCACCTTTAAAATTAGTAATGTAAGAGACATGAAATTCTTTATTTGGGGCGATATGAGCTTTTGGGGCGAAACAGTTGGGACGTTATGGGGTTTTGGGGGCGAAACAGTTGGGGCGAAACGAATGAAATTTGGGGCGAAATAGTTTGGGGCGCAACGGGTTTGGGGCGGAACATCTGACACCCCTCTCAAATCTATTCCATATCAAATTAGAAAAGATAAAAATCATTTATTAATAGGTAAATCTTTATTAAAGATAAGTAAAGAAAAGAATATCATTGCACTTGACACATAAAGTATTCCAAAGATAATAAACTTGAAGAAAAAATTGATATGTATGCATGTATCCAGGGAATGTACAAATTGTAGTTAAACAGAAACTAAACTATGTTTATTAGTAATGTAATGTGTGTATCATATGTACAGAACAATTATGTAAATCTCTAATGCTCTAAACAGTGCACCACCCAAAATAGTAAAATATTATCTTGCTTTCTTTCTCACACTCTTATAGAAGTTTTTACTTACATACTATATGTATGCATACAGGAGTTCAAACATATACATTCAGATAATTTAATTTTTCAGGTAGATAAGAATGATTCTTTTCTACTTGAACAATTTCATTTTTAGTAATTATAAGAAAACCAATTGTTCCTATACAACCAGTAAAATTTACACATGTATGATAGTAGACACGCACTTGTATTGCAAATGAAAGAAGATCATAGCCTACAAGCTTTAACAGTTGCAAAAAGTTCTGAAATGGTTCAACCAATCTTCTTCTTGGTGAAGTATTTTCTCTGACAAAACAAACAAATAATGCTGCAATATGTATTGTAACCTATATCTATATAGCTACAAAATGGTGAAATCCATACCCTAATTTATCACCTGAGAGATATTAGGGACCCCTTGGAATAGAGAAAATTGGAGACCCCATGGTTATAAAATTCATGTCATTAATAAAACACCTTAGAATTTCTCTCAAATTATTCTCCCATATCTTGGAGTTAAAAAGAGATTGGTGGTAGGTATAACTATATCATATATTTTAACTACTGAAAGTTTCTGAAAAACTAATAACTTAGTTTATTGGTTTTGAAGATGTAAAAAGAAAAGAATTGTTTACATGAAAACAAATACAGTTTAAACACTGAAACCTTTGTCTCAATATTATGCAAAAACAATGGAATGAAACAAACACACCAACAAAGCTTTTCTTCCCAAATGAGATCCAAAAAAATATGATGGGTATTGTACATGTACACATTTAAAAAATAATCATATTCTTCATAGAACATGCACAACATTCTGCCATCAATATGTAAAAGACCTCAATGTTTTTGATGAGTGCAGGATATCAACTACATCTGGTTCTGAGGTCAAATGGACCACAGAAAAATATAAATATATTTAGTTAATATATGGATTTCAGTATTTAAAGCATCATCATGAAACATTTTATCACAAATACAAATTTCAAATAATATTCCGCTTTGCACATATTTATATATTGTATAGGTCCATTTCACAAAAGAAAAAAAAAGGAAAAATATTTATTTTCTGTAAGATTCATCTCAGGTTGGTAATGGTAATAGTAGTAACTACCAAGTCTCAGTAATATTGGATTTGGATCAAATTTGTGAAAAAGTTAAGTCAATAACAACAAGAGATCCCAGAGGGATCTTGGCGCCCACCAAAGAATGATCTATGTCTGACAATGGAAAGAGGGATATTTTCCCTTTCCCTGCTTTTCAAACTTTTTCAAACACACTACATATAAGAGGGATCTTTTCCCTGCTTTTCAAACTACATATAAAATTTGAGACAGATCGCCATAGTACTTTCAAAGAAATAGTGGTAACAAACTTCAACAATGAAATCCAAGATGGCCGCCGTTCAGCCATCTTGTTGACCGATCAGTTACGAAATGCAATATGCACAACTAGGGCCCTAGGGAAGCCTACACATGAAATTTGAGAGAGATCCCTTCAGCACATTTTGAGAAATAGCGATAACAAACTTTAACTATCAAAATCCAAGACTGCTGCCAGGCGACCATTTTGTTGACCGATTGGTCCCAAGACACTAAATGCACAACTAGGGCCCTAGAGGGACCTACATATGAAATTTGAGAAAAATCCCTTCAGCACTTTCTGAGAAATAGTGGTAACAAACTTTAACTGTCAAAATCCAAGATGGCTGCCTGTTGGCCATCTTGTTGACCGATTAGTCCCAAAATGCAACATGCACAACTAGGGCCCTAGTGGAACCTACATATGAAATTTGAGAAAGATCCCTTCAGTACTTTCTGAGAAATAGCGGTAACAATCTTTAACTATCAAAATTCAAGATGGCTGCCTGGCCGCCATCTTGTTAACCGATTGGTCCCAAAATGCAATATGCACAACTAGACCCCTAGGGGAACCTACATATGAAATTTGAGAAAGATCCCTTCAGTACTTTCCGAGAAATAGCGGTAACAATCTTAAACTGTCAAAATCCAAGATGGCCGCCTGTCGACCGGACGGACGGACGGAAGGACGGACGGACAACGGACCACGGACGAAAGGCGATTTGAATAGCCCACCATCTGATGATGGTTCGCTAAAAATTAGCCCCCAAAAATACCAGATCTAGTTTTTATGTATTTTTCAGTATGTCATTTATTTATTATGCCTGATGTGACCAAGTTTCAATTTATCAATCAGGTATGGTTATCTGTCAAAAGTGGACTTAAACACCAATTCTCAATTTTAGGTTCTTACCCCCAAAATACCAGAACGGCTGTTTAATTTTTCTTCATCAAGTAATTGCCTATGTGTTCTGAAGGATGCAAAGACTAATGTGATCATTTTTTTTGTTTAATCGAATGAGATTGACTTTGTCAAAACTGGGCTTTAACACAAAAGATACTAGAACCTGTAAAGGAAAAGCAAAACGTCTTGACTTCTATAATTGAAGGCGAGACAAAAAATAGAAGTGATTTGTTGATTACTTTTTTTTGACATGCATAAAGGTTAAAAAATACACAATTTTAACATCAGAAATATGTGGAGCAGGTGCATTTTCAATTATTCTAACAATATAAACACCAATCTTTTGACATCAAATTCCATAGCTCAACAAGAGCTGTTGGAGAACAGCAAAGCTCGCCTATTCAGAAGAAGTTGATGTTCAAGTATTTACTAATTAAACATG
Organism: Argopecten irradians; assembly: GCF_041381155.1. Taxonomy (NCBI): domain Eukaryota; kingdom Metazoa; phylum Mollusca; class Bivalvia; order Pectinida; family Pectinidae; genus Argopecten; species Argopecten irradians. The sequence goes on from NC_091135.1 coordinate 57,980,654, forward strand.
GAAATATGACAAATTAACAGACTCAAAAACCCCCTAAAGGGCCCAAATTGGTTGTATTATCACGTTCAGCATCCATACACATTAGGAAAATAAAATCATAAACATTTATGATGACTTATGCTTAAACAATTGACAAAATAGAAACTTTCTCAAAAACTTTAACATGGAAATATGACAAATTAACAGACTCAAAAAAAACCTTAAGGGCCCCAAGTTGGTTGTATTATCACGTTCAGCATCCATACACATTAGGAAAATAAAATCATAAACATTTTTGATGACTTAAGCTTAAACAATTGATGAAACAGAAACTTGCTCAAAAACTTTAACCTGAAATGGGACGCAAACGCTGACGCCGACGCCGGGGTGACAACATTAGCTCCCCCTATTCTTCCAATAGGTGAGCTAAAAATGAATGTACAGCCCAAACCAAGACCCAAACACTAAACAGAGGCTCTACTCCTTTGAGATATCTATTCACTGTCACCGTTAATCTATCTTCTAATAAAAGCATTGCCGCCCGGTATAGATATATAGCTGTAAAAGTTATCGTCTATGACTGAAATAGATGCTTTACCTTTTGTAAAAATCATAATATTTCAATAATACAATGTAATTTTAACTCCAATCTGATATAATATTTACAGCCTCATTATGCCCTGAAGCTTCTACACGATTATGTGCAACTCATTCAAAGATTCCAACACCTCAACCATTGGTCTGTTTGTACAAGCCCACAATCATTCCTGTAGCAGAGGTTTATAGGAAATGTCACGCTTTTTAACAGACTTGTCAAAAAACTTGCCGCTGTACATAAAGGAAATGCATATGATTGCAACCAGCGAGAAAGGCCAAAAGATCATGTTAAAAATGGTTGCAGGGTAGGTGGCACTGAAATATGCCACATAATTGTGCATGTCAATCTCCCAAAAGTCATCAAGCAAGCCTTTTTTACCACTGGCATCAAGCCCCACACCACCATAAACAAGTATTGTGTTTCCAGCTACAACGGACATGGAGTCATACCTCGATCCGAGCTGAGAACCAGTGTAGTAGGTGTTTTTGTCACCATTGTAAATTCCAGCTGAGTTTCCACTGGCAAATCCATCCTTGTAAGCCCATTCATTCTTCAAAACATGAAAATGCCACAAATCTGCAAGAATTTTAGGTGGCTTCTCAGATGAGACAGAATCAGCATGTGTATCTGCACCTTCTCCTCCAAACAGCCACAAATTACCGATCGTGTCTACAACACCCAGGCCTCCACGTCGACAGCCTGGCTGGTTTCCTCTGGCATGCTGTCCCCGAAAGGCGTACTTTCCAACTAGTCCTGTTGCTCTCCTGCCATTTATATAACTCCATATTCGCTCTGTTGTATTGTACATGTACAAATCAGAACTAAAGCCTATGTTATGGTGGTTTTTCCTATCATAACTTGAGCCTCTGTTTCCTCCAAACAAATATAGAGCTGTACCTTTAACCCAAGTTGTGGCACCGTTTCTCGGTTCTGGCCAAAGAGTCAGATGGTTGGAATAAATCTGGTTCCTCAATAATAGTGATTCCTCCATTTCCTTCCAGGTCAATGTCCTGAGGTCAAACTGCCACATATCCCCCAGAGTTTGTCCCGTCTCACCAACCCCCCCAAAGATGATGAGTTTGTCACGGGTACACCAAACTGCCATATCAGCTCTTGCTGGTGGGGAAAGTAAGTTAGTGTTGTTCACTTTTGCATCTGAAAGGAGTTTTTCATATTTACTCCATTCTTTACGGCCAAAGTCATAAATCCAGGTATCACCTAGAACCTCATTGTTTCCATACCCACCAAATACCATAAACATGGCCCCTACAATACCACAACTTGCACCTAACATCCGTGGGGCAGGAGACAGATCATTAGGGTCTCGATTGGTTCCTTGGCCTGCAGTTCCAGGATGCAAGACCTCTCCTGATGGGATTCCACCTTCAATTTTCCACAAGTCATTGGCCAGGTGCTGTGAATTTAACTTGGGATCAAAGACAGCACCTCCAAATAAGTAGAAGCTGTTATAAGTGTTGGAGTCCTTGAACACCATTCCACCAGTGCGTGGCCCAAGGATCAGATCTGCTGAGGGTTTATTCACATCTTTACTGCCAGCCTGCCACTTCCATCTCACATCTACAATACATAAAATCAAAGGTAAACATGAGGCTATTATCTGAAGTGAATACCAAACAATATTTTCTGTCAACCTTCTAATAAAGGATGTGAAAACAAACAACAAATTTTGGTCTGGTTTATTTCGTTTAATGTCCTATTAACAGACATTGTCATTTAAGGACCTGCCAGGTGTAGAATGTGGAGTAAAATCAGAATACATGGAGGACAACCACTGACGTACAGTCACTATCTGGAGGACAACCACTGATGTACGGTCAGTACCTGGAGGACAACCACTGACTTACGGTCAGTGTCTGGAGGACAACCACTGATGTACGGTCAGTACCTGGAAGACAACCATTGACGTACGGCAGGGCTCGCGCTGTCAGTCGCCATTAGCGCCAATGGCAAATTTGAAAAATGCATTTGGCGATTTAAAAACAGCAATGGCGAAAGAGGAATTTTTCATGAACCCAAAATTTTCCTCCCACTACAGACGTTTCCATACAGTGAAATTCGCCAATTCTAGTCATACACCAGACAATGGGGCCTTGATAATTAGGTAAACAAAAGAGGTGTGAACACTCCCTGACCACCACCCAGATCCTGCCTGGGACTGTTCCACCTGGGCTTGGTAGTGTCACACATGTGTATTACAGCTGAAGTTGATCGGCCGATTGGCCACCATTAGAAAACAATTACATGGCCTTTCAATACACTTTGTGATTACAGCTAGTGAGCATTACATCAGAAACAAACACAGCTTACAACTGTAAATGATTTACTCACATTTTTAATGTTTAATAGGCCTAACAGTCCCCCAAGTCACAAAGTTTGCAATCGTAATGGCCGCCATTTTTGATAATTGTAATAGTCGGCCCAGACAGGTGTAACATTGAAAATGGACCTTCGTTGAAAATTGACCTCGGGTCATATTTCACCGTTGAAAACGGACCCCGAATGCCGTTGAAAATTGACCATGCCGTTGAAATTGACAGCGTCTAGGGTCAATTCTCAACGGCAGATCTGTTGAAAAATGACTGTTGAAAAATGACCTTGGCAGACTCTCAACGGATGGTCTGATGAAAATGACTTTAGTGCCTTCACATATGTAGCTGTTGCACAAACATAATTCTCGAATTCTGTTATCGCCATTCCTAATGTAAGCCCCCCTTCTGTGATGGTATCTAAATAACGGAATCACCGCGATTTGAATTGAAATTTTGTATTGTTATCATCGTTGTGTTTTGTGTTGTTGTGTTATGTTGTGTGTTATTGGTGTGTTAATGGATGCTGTGTGGCTGTGTTTTGTGTGGTGTTGTGTTGTGTTTTTGTTGTGATGTGTGTTGTGTTGTTGTGTGTTGTGTTGTTGTGTGATGTTGTGTTGTGTGATGTTGTGTTGTGTAATATTGTGTTGTGGTTTTGTGAGGTGTGTGGTTGTGTTGTGTGTTGTTGTCATGTGGTTGTGTTGTGGTTGTGTTGTGTATTGTAGTGTTGTGTGATGTGTTGTTGTGTTGTGTGATGTGTTGTGTGGTGGTGTTGTATTGTTGTTGCGTGGTTGTTTGTTGTGGTGTGGTTGTGTTGTGTGTAGTGTGATATTGTGTGTGATGTGTTGTGTGTTGTGTGGTGTTGTTGTACAAAGACATCAACGTTGAAAAATGACCCGAGGTCAGTTTTCAACGGGGGTCCATTTTCAACGTTGCATCGGCACAACTTCAGGATTTCATTAAAAATCATGTTTAAAAAAATAGGAAGGGAATTTTTTTTCCAGAATTTTTGTGTACATTTTTGAAAAAAAATACATTATGAAAAAAATATTAATAGTAAATATAAATACATTTTAATCAATTAAATTCTAAAGATATTTTCAATTTTTCTCTCTCAAATTTGATCTACATTTTATTATTTCAACTGATACTGTAACAGTTTTGACACAGTTTACGGTACGGTCAGTCGGTCAGTACCTGGAGGACAACCACTGGCGTACGGTCAGTACCTGGAGGACAACCACTGACGTATAGTCAGTACCTTGAGGACAACCACTGACGTATGTTCAGTACCTGGAGAACAACCACTGACGTATAGTCAGTACCTTAAGGACAACCACTGACGTGTGGTCCTTACCTTGAGGACAACCACTGACGTACAGTCATTAACTGAAGGACAACCACTGATGTTCAGTCAGAACCTTGAAGACAACCACTGACATATGGTCCGTACCTGGAGGACAACCACTGACGTACAGTCATTAACTGAAGGACAACCACTGACATACAGTCAGTACCAGGGGGACAACCACTGACGTATGGTCAGTACCTGGAGGACAACCAATGACGTACGGTCAGTACCAGGGGGACAACCACTGACGTATGGTCAGTACCTGGAGGACAACCAATGACGTACGGTCAGTACCTGGAGGACAACCACTGACATATGGTCAGTACCTAGAGGACAACCACTGAAGTATGGTCAGTACTTGGAGGACAACCACTGACTTATGGTCAGTACTTGGAGGACAACCACTGACGTATGGTCAGTACCTGGAGGGCAATCACTGACGTAATGTCAGTATCTGGAGGAAAACCACTAATGTATGGTCAGTACCTTGAGGACAACCACTGACATATGGTCAGTACTGGGAGGACAACCACCGACGTATGGTCAGTACTTGGAGGACAACCACTGACGTATGGTCAGAACTTGGAGGACAACCACCGACATATGGTCAGTACTTGGAGGACAACCACCGACATATGGTCAGTACTTGAGAACAACCAATGACATAAGGTCAGTACCTTGAGGACAACGACTGACATATGGTCAGTACTTGGAGGACAACCAATGACGTACGGTCAGTACCTGGAGGACAACCACTGACATATGGTCAGTACCTTGAGGACAACCACTGAAGTATGGTCAGTACTTGGAGGACAACCACTGACTTAAGGTCAGTACTTGGAGGACAACCATTGACGTATGGTTAGTACCTGGAGGGCAATCACTTACATACTGTTAGTATCTGGAGGAAAACCACTGACGTATGGTCAGTACCTTGAGGACAACCACCGACGTATGGTCAGTACTTGGAGGACAACCACCGACGTATGGTCAGTACTTGGAGAACAACCCATGACATATGGTTATATATATAGTACTTGGAGAACAATCACTAACATATGGTCAGTACCTTGATGACAACCACTGATGTATGGTCAATACTTGGAAGACAACTACTGAAATATGGTCAGTACCTTGAGGACAACCACTGACAAATGGTCAGTACTTGGAGGACAACCACTGACATATGGTCAGTACTTCAAGGTCAACCTCTGATGTATGGTCAATACTTTGAGGACAACCACTGACATATGGTCAGTACTTGGAGGACAACCACTTACGCATGGTCAGTACTTGGAGAACAACCACTTATGCATGGTCAGTACTTGGAGAACAACCACTGACATATGGTCAGTACTTGGAGGACAATCACTGAAGTACTGTCAGTATCTGGAGGACAACCACCGACATATGGTCAGTACTGGGAGGACAACCACCGACGTATGGTCAGTACTTGGAGAACAACCACCGACATATGGTCATCACTGGGAGGACAACCACTGACGTATGGTCAGAACTTGGAGGACAACCACCAACATATGGTCAGTACTGGGAGGACAACCACCGACGTATGGTCAGTACTGGGAGGACAACCACCGACGTATTGTCAGTACCTGGAGGACAACCACTGACATATGGTCAGTACCTGGAGGACAACCACTGACATATGGTCAGTACTTGAGAACAACCACTGACACATGGTCAGTACTTGGAGGACAACCATTGACGTACAGTCAGTACCTGGAGGACAACCACTGACTTATGGTCATTACCTTGAGGGCAACCACTGACGTACAGTTAGTACCTGGAGGACAACCACTGATGTACTGTCAGTACCTGGAGGACAACCACTGATGTACAGTCAGTATCTGGAGGACAACCACAGAGGTACAGTCAGTATCTGGAGGATAACCACTGACATACTGTCAGCACCTGGAGGACAACCACTGACATATGGTCAGTACCTTGAGGACAACCACTGACATATGGTCAGTACCTGGAGGACAACCACTGATGTACAGTCATTAACTGAAGGACAACCACTGACACACGCTCAGTACTTGGAGAATAACCAGAGATGTATGGTCAGTACCTGGAAGAAAACCAATGACGTATGGTCAGTACTTGGATGACAATCAATGATGTATGGTCAGTACTTGGAGGGCAACCATTGAAGTATAGTCAGTATTTGGAGGACAGCCACTGATGTACGGTCAGTACCTGGAGGACAACCACAGAGGTACAGTTAGTACCTGGAGAACAACCACTGATGTACAGTTAGTACCTGGAAGACAACCACTGATGTACTGTCAGCACATGGAGGACAACCATTGACATACAGTCAGTATCTGGAGGATACCCACTGACATACTGTCAACACCTGGAGGACAACCACTGACGTAAGGTCAGTACCTAGAGGACAACCACTGACCTACGGTCAGTACCTGGAGGATAACTACTGACGTATGGTCAGTACCTGGAGGATAACCACTGACGTACGGTCAGTGTCTGGAGGACAACCACTGACGTATGGTCACTACATGGAGGACAACCACTGATGTACTGTCAGCACCAGGAGGACAACCACTGATGTAATGTCAGTACCTGGAGGACAACCACTGACGTACAGTAAGTACCTGGAGGACAACCACTGATGTACTGGCAGTACCTGGAGGACAACCACTGATGTACAGTCAGTACCAGGAGAACATCCACTCATGTACTGTCAGTACCTGGAGGACAACCACTGACGTACAGACAGTACCTGAAGGACAACCACTGATGTACTGTCAGCACCTGGATGACAACCAAAGAGGTACAGTCAGTATCTGGATGACAACCACAGAGGTACAGTCAGTACCTGGAGAACAACCTCTGACGTACTGTCAGTACCTGGAGAACAACCTCTGACGTACTGTCAGCACCTGGAGGACAACCACTGATGTACTGTCAGTACCTGGAGGAACAACCACTGATGGACAACCACACAACCACTGTTACAGGGTCAGTACCTGGAGAACAACCACTGATGTACTGTCAGTACCTGGAGGACAACCACTGACGTACAGTCAGTACCTGGAGGACAACCACTGATGTACTGTCAGCACCTGGAGGACAACCAAAGAGGTACAGTCAGTATCTGGATGACAACCACAGAGGTACAGTCAGTACCTGGAGAACAACCTCTGACGTACTGTCAGCACCTGGAGGACAACCACTGATGTACTGTTAGTACCTGGAGGACAACCACTGACATACTAGGTCACGTACATTTAGTACCTGGAGAACAACCACTGACGTACAGTCAGTACCTGGAGGACAACCACTGACGTATGGTCAGTACCTGGAGGACAACCACTGATGTACTGTCAGTACCTGGAGGACAACCACTGACGTACAGTCAGTACCTGGAGGACAACCACTGACGTACAGTTAGTACCTGGAGGACAACCACTGACGTATGGTCAGTACCTGGAGGACAACCACTGATGTATGGTCAGTACCTGGAGGACAACCACTGACGTACAGTTAGTACCTGGAGGACAACCACTGACGTACTGTCAGTACCTGGAGGACAACCACTGATGTACAGTCAGTACCTGGAGGACAACCACTGACGTACGGTCAGTACCTGGAGGACAACCACTGACGTACGGTCAGTACCTGGAGGACAACCACTGACGTATGGTCAGTACCTGGAGGACAACCACTGACGTTATGTCAGTATCTGGAGGACAACCACTGACGTATGGTCAGTACCTGGAGGACAACCACTGACGTATGGTCAGTACCTGGAGGACAACCACTGACGTATGGTCAGTACCTGGAGGACAACCACTGACGTATGGTCAGTACCTGGAGGACAACCACTGATGTACTGTCAGTACCTGGAGGACAACCACTGACGTACGGTCAGTACCTGGAGGACAACCACTGATGTACTGTTGGTACCTGGAGGACAACCACTGATGTACTGTCAGCACCTTGCGGACAACCACTGATGTACAGTCAGTACCTGGAGGACAACCACTGATGTACAGTTAGTACCTGGAGGACAACCACTGATGTACTGTCAGTACCTTGCGGACAACCACTGACGTACAGGTCAGTACTTGGAGGACAACCACTGACGTATGGTCAGTACCTGGAGGACAACCACTGATGTATGTTCAGTACCTTGGAGGACAACCACTGACGTATGGTCAGTACCTGGAGGACAACCACTGATGTATGGTCAGTACCTGGAGGACAACCACTGACATATGGTCAGTACCTGGAGGACAACCACTGACATGTACAGTCAGTACTTGGAGGACAACCACTGATGTACATGGTCAGTACTGGAGGACAACCACTGATGTATGGTCAGTACCTGGAGGACAACAACTGATGTATGGTCAGTACCTGGAGGACAACCACTGATGTATGGTCAGTACCTGGAGGACAACCACTGACGTATGGTCAGTACTTGGAGGACAACCACTGATGTATGGTCAGTATACCTGGAGGACAACCACTGAGTATGGTCAGTACCTGGAGGACAACCACTTGACGTACTGTCAGTACCTGGAGGACAACCACTGACGTACATGGTCAGTACTTGGAGAACAACCACTGACGTATGGTCAGTACCTGGAGGACAACCACTGAAGTACTGTCAGTATCTGGAGGACAACCACTGACGTATGGTCAGTACTGGAGGACAACCACCGACGTATGGTCAGTACCTGGAGGACAACCACCGACATATGGTCAGTACCTGGAGGACAACCACTGACGTATGGTCAGAACTGGAGGACAACCACTGACATATGGTCAGTACTGGGAGGACAACCACTGACGTATGGTCAGTACCTGGAGGACAACCACCGACGTATGGTCAGTACTGGAGGACAACCACTGACGTATGGTCAGTACTGGAGGACAACCACTGACGTACAGTGTCAGTACCTGGAGGACAACCACTGACATATGTCAGTACCTGGAGGAACAACCACTGATGGTACAGTCAGTACTGGAGGACAACCACTGATGTACAGTCAGTATCTGGAGGACAACCACTGACGTACAGTTAGTACCTGGAGAACAACCACTGACGTACAGTTAGTACCTGGAGGACAACCACTGACGTACGGTATATTAGTACCTGGAGGAAAACCACTGATGCACTGTCATTACCTGGAGGACAACCACTGATGTACAGTCAGTATCTGGAGGGACACCACAGAGGTACAGTCAGTATCTGGAGGATAACCACTGACATACTGTCAGCACCTGGAGGACAACCACTGACATATGTCAGTACCTGGAGGACAACCACTGACGTACAGTCAGTACCTGGAGGACAACCACTGACGTACAGTCAGTACCTGGAGGACAACCACTGATGTACTGTCAGTACCTGGAGGACAACCACTGATGTATGGTCAGTACCTGGAGGACAACCACTGATGTACTGTCAGTACCTGGAGGACAACCACTGATGAGTCAGTACCTGGAGGACAACCACTGATGTACAGTCAGTACCTGGAGGACAACCACTGATGTACGGTCAGTACCTGGAGGACAACCACTGATGTACAGTTAGTACCTGGGAGAACAACCACTGATGTACAGTCAGTACCTGGAGGACAACCACTGACGTACTGTCAGTACCTGGAGGACAACCACTGACATGTACAGTCAGTATCTGGAGGACAACCACTGAGTACTGTCATAACACCTGGAGGACAACCACTGACGTAGGTCAGTACCTGGAGGACAACCACTGATGTACTGTCAGTACCTGGAGGATAACCACTGACGTACTGTCAGTACCTGGAGGACAACCACTGATGTACGGTCAGTACCTGGAGGACAACCACTGACGTACTGGTCAGTACCTGGAGGACAACCACTGATGTACTGTCAGTACCTGGAGGACAACCACTGTACTGTAGTACCTGAGGACAACCACTGAGTCAGTACCCTGGAGGACAACCACTGACGTACAGTCAGTACCTGGAGGACAACCACTGATGTATGTCGACCTGGAGGCAACTGGTATCAGTACCTGGAGGACAACCACTGATGTACAGTCAGTACCTGGAGAGGACAACCACTGATGTACTGTCAGTACCTGGAGGACAACCACTGATGTACAGTCAGTACCTGGAGGACAACCACTGACATATACTGGTCAGTACCTGGAGGACAACCACTGATGTATGGTCAGTACCTGGAGGACAACCACTGACGTATGGTCAGTACCTGGAGGACAACCACTGACGTATGGTCAGTACCTGGAGAACAACCACTGACGTACTGTCAGTACCTGGAGGACAACCACTGATGTACTGTCAGTACCTTGGAGGACAACCACTGACGTACAGTCAGTACCTGGAGGACAACCACTGATGTATGGTCAGTACCTGGAGGAACAACCACTGACGTACAGTCAGTACCTGGAGGACAACCACTGACGTACTGGTCAGTACCTGGAGGACAACCACTGATGTACAGTCAGTACCTGGAGAGGACAACCACTGATGTACTGTCAGTACTGGAGGACAACCACTGACGTACAGTCAGTACCTGGAGGACAACCACTGACGTACTGGTCAGTACCTGGAGGACAACCACTGATGTACAGTCAGTACCTGGAGGAACAACCACTGACGTATGGTCAGTACCTGGAGGACAACCACTGATGTACTGTCAGTACCTGGAGGACAACCACTGACGTACAGTCAGTACCTGGAGGACAACCACTGACGTACAGTCAGTACCTGGAGGACAACCACTGACGTACTGTCAGTACCTGGAGGACAACCACTGATTGTACTGGTCAGTACCTGGAGGACAACCACTGACGTACAGGTTATACCTGGACTGTTGGACCAGTGCGGACAACCACTGATGTACTGTTTATTACCCTTGAGGACAACCACTGACGTACAGTCAGTACCTGGAGAACAACCACTGATGTACTGTCAGTACCTGGAGGACAACCACTGACGTATGGTCAGTACCTGGAGGACAACCACTGATGTACTGTCAGTACCTGGAGGACAACCACTGATGTACAGTCAGTACCTGGAGGACAACCACTGATGTACGTGTCAGTACCTGGAGGACAACCACTGATGTACTGGTCAGTACCTGGAGGACAACCACTGACGTACTGTCAGTACCTGGAGAACAACCACTGATGTACTGTCAGTACCTGGAGGACAACCACTGACGTACAGTCAGTACCTGGAGGACAACCACTGACGTACTGTCAGCACCTGGAGGACAACCACTGACGTATGGTCAGTACCTGGAGGACAACCACTGATGTACTATCAGTACCTGGAGGACAACCACTGACGTACAGTCAGTACCTGGAGGACAACCACTGACGTATGGTCAGTACCTGGAGGACAACCACTGACGTATGGTCAGTACCTGGAGGACAACCACTGACGTATGGTCAGTACTTGGAGGACAACCACTGACGTATGGTCAGTACCTGGAGGACAATCACTGACGTATGGTCAGTATCTGGAGGACAACCACTGACGTACGGTCAGTACCTGGAGGACAACCACTGACGTATGGTCAGTATCTGGAGGACAACCACTGACGTACAGTCAGTACCTGGGAGGACAACCACTGACGTATGGTTAGTACCTGGAGAAACAACCACTGAAGTACTGGTCAGCACCTGGAGGACAACCACTGATGTATGGTCAGTACCTGGAGGACAACCACTGACATATGGTCAGTACCTGGAGGACAACCACTGACGTACAGTTAGTACCTGGAGGACAACCACTGACGTACAGTTAGTACCTGGAGGACAACCACTGACGTACAGTTAGTACCTGGAGGACAACCACTGACGTACAGTTAGTACCTGGAGGACAACCACTGACGTACAGTCAGTACCTGGAGGACAACCACTGACGTACTGTCAGTACCTGGAGGACAACCACTGACGTACAGTCAGTACCTGGAGGACAACCACTGACGTACAGTTGGTACCTGGAGGACAACCACTGATGTACTGTCAGCACCTTGCGGACAACCACTGATGTACTGTCAGTACCTGGAGGACAACCACTGATGTACAGTCAGTACCTGGAGGACAACCACTGATGTACAGTTCAGTAACCTGGAGGACAACCACTGACTGATGTACAGTCAGTACCTGGAGGACAACCACTGATGTACAGTCAGTACCTGGAGGACAACCACTGACATACTGGTCAGTACCTGGAGGACAACCACTGATGTACTGTCAGTACCTGGAGGACAACCACTGATGTACTGTCAGTACCTGGAGGACAACCACTGACGTACAGTCAGTACCTGGAGGACAACCACTGATGTATGGTCAGTACCTGGAGGACAACCACTGATGTACAGTCAGTACCTGGAGGACAACCACTGATGTACATGGTCAGTACTGTTAGGAGGACAACCACTGATGTACATTAGTACCTGGAGGACAACCGTACTGAGTACAGTCAGTACCTGGAGGACAACCACTGATGTATGGTCAGTACCTGGAGGAACAACCACTGAATACAGTCAGTAGTACCTGGAGGACAACCACTGACGTACAGTCAGTACCTGGAGGACAACCACTGACGTATGGTCAGTACTGGAGGACAACCACTGACGTATGGTCAGTACTTGGAGGACAACCACTGACGTACAGTCAGTACTGGAGACAACCACGAGGTCAGTACCTGGAGGACAACCACTGACGTATGTCAGTAACCTGGAGGACAACCACTGACGTATGGTCAGTACCTGGAGGACAACCACTGATGTACTGTCAGTATACCTGGAGGACAACCACTGACGTACAGTCAGTACCTGGAGGACAACCACTGACGTATGGTCAGTACCTGGAGGACAACCACTGACGTACTGTCAGTACCTGGAGGACAACCACTGACGTACAGTTAGTACCTGGAGAACAACCACTGACGTACAGTTAGTACCTGGAGGACAACCACAGACGTACAGTTAGTACCTGGAGAACAACCACTGACGTACAGTTAGTACCTGGAGAACAACCACTGACGTACAGTTAGTACCTGGAGGACAACCACTGACGTACAGTCAGTACCTGGAGGACAACCACTGACGTACAGTCAGTACCTGGAGGACAACCACTGACGTACAGTCAGTACCTGGAGGACAACCACTGACGTACAGTTAGTACCTGGAGGACAACCACTGACGTACAGTCAGTAACCTGGAGGACAACCACTGACGTACAGTCAGTACCTGGAGGACAACCACTGATGTACAGGTCAGTACCTGGAGGACAACCACTGATGTACAGTCAGTACCTGGAGGACAACCACTGATGTACAGTCAGTACCTGGAGGACAACCACTGACGTACAGTTGGTTAGTACCTGGAGGACAACCACTGATGTACGGTCAGTACCTGGAGGACAACCACTGACGTATGGTCAGTACCTGGAGGACAACCACTGACTGTAGTACCTGGAGGACAACCACTGACGTACAGTCAGTACCTGGAGGACAACCACTGATGTACTGTCAGTACCTGGAGGACAACCACTGACGTACAGTCAGTACCTGGAGGACAACCACTGATGTACTGTCAGTACCTGGAGGACAACCACTGATGTACAGTCAGTACCTGGAGGACAACCACTGATGTACTGTCAGTACCTGGAGGACAACCACTGATGTACAGTTAGTACCTGGAGGACAACCACTGATGTACAGTTAGTACCTGGAGGACAACCACTGACGTACTGTCAGTACCTGGAGGACAACCACTGACGTACGGTCAGTACCTGGAGGATAACCACTGTTGTACGGTCAGTGTCTGGAGGACAACCACTGACGTATGGTCAGTACCTGGAGGACAACCACTGACGTATGGTCAGTACCTGGAGGACAACCACTGACGTACGGTCAGTACCTGGAGGACAACTACTGACGTATGGTCAGTACCTGGAGGACAACCACTGACGTACAGTCAGTACCTGGAGGACAACCACTGACGTATGGTCAGTACCTGGAGGACAACCACTGATGTACTGTCAGTACCTGGAGGACAACCACTGATGTACTGTCAGTACCTGGAGGACAACCACTGACGTACAGTCAGTACCTGGAGGACAACCACTGACGTACAGTCAGTACCTGGAGGACAACCACTGATGTACTGTCAGTACCTGGAGGACAACCACTGATGTACTGTCAGTATCTGGAGGACAACCACTGACGTACAGTTAGTACCTGGAGGACAACCACTGATGTACTGTTAGTACCTGGAGGACAACCACTGATGTACTGTCAGTACCTGGAGGACAACCACTGATGTACTGTCAGTACCTGGAGGACAACCACTGACGTACAGTTAGTACCTGGAGGACAACCACTGATGTACTGGTCAGTACCTGAGGACAACCACTGATGTACTGTCAGTACCTGGAGGACAACCACTGACGTACAGTCAGTACCTGGAGGACAACCACTGACGTACAGTCAGTACCTGGAGGACAACCACTGACGTATGGTCAGTACTTGGAGAACAACCACTGACGTATGGTCAGTACCTGGAGGACAACCACTGACGTATGGTCAGTACTTGGAGGACAACCACTGACGTATGGTCAGTACTTTGAGGACAACCACTGACGTATGGTCAGTACTTGGAGGACAACCACTGACGTACGGTCAGTATTTGGAGGACAACCACTGATGTATGGTCAGTACCTGGAGGACAACCACTGACGTATGGTCAGTACCTGGAGGACAACCACTGACGTATGGTCAGTACCTGGAGGACAACCACTGACGTATGGTCAGTACCTGGAGGACAACCACTGACGTATGGTCAGTACCTGGAGGACAACCACTGACGTACGGTCAGTACCTGGAGGACAACCACTGACGTATGGTCAGTCAGTACCTGGAGGACAACCACTGACGTATGGTCAGTACCTGGAGGACAACCACTGATGTACGGTCAGTACCTTGAGGACAACCACTGACGTACGTCAGTACCTGGAGGACAACCACTGACGTATGGTCAGTACCTGGAGGACAACCACTGATGTATTGGTCAGTACCTGGAGGACAACCACTGACGTATGGTCAGTACCTGGAGGACAACCACTGACGTACTGTCAGTACCTGGAGGACAACCACTGACGTACAGTCAGTACCTGGAGGACAACCACTGACGTATGGTCAGTACCTGGAGGACAACCACTGACGTACGGTCAGTACCTTGAGGACAACCACTGACGTACGGTCAGTACCTGGAGGACAACCACTGACGTACTGTCAGTACCTGGAGGACAACCACTGACGTACAGTTAGTACCTGGAGGACAACCACTGATGTAATAGTTAGTACCTGGAGGACAACCACTGATGTACAGTCAGTACCTGGAGGACAACCACTGATGTACTGTTGGTACCTGGAGGACAACCACTGATGTACTGTCAGCACCTTGCGGACAACCACTGATGTACAGTCAGTATCTGGAGGACAACCACTGACGTACAGTCAGTACCTGGAGGACAACCACTGACGTACAGTCAGTACCTGGAGGACAACCACTGATGTACTGTCAGTACCTGGAGGACAACCACTGAGGTACAGTCAGTACCTGGAGGACAACCACTGACGTACAGTCAGTACCTGGAGGACAACCACTGACGTACAGTTAGTACCTGGAGGACAACCACTGACGTACAGTCAGTACCTGGAGGACAACCACTGATGTACTGTCAGTATCTGGAGGACAACCACTGACGTACAGTCAGTACCTGGAGGACAACCACTGATGTACTGTCAGTACCTGGAGGACAACCACTGATGTACTGTCAGTACCTGGAGGACAACCACTGATGTACTGTCAGTACCTGGAGGACAACCACTGATGTACAGTCAGTATCTGGAGGACAACCACTGATGTACTGTTAGTACCTGGAGGACAACCACTGATGTACTGTCAGTACCTGGAGGACAACCACTGATGTACAGTCAGTACCTGGAGGACAACCACTGATGTACTGTTAGTACCTGGAGGACAACCACTGATGTACAGTCAGTATCTGGAGGACAACCACTGATGTACTGTCAGCACCTGGAGGACAACCACTGATGTACTGTTAGTACCTGGAGGACAACCACTGATGTACAGTCAGTACCTGGAGGACAACCACTGATGTACTGTCAGTACCTGGAGGACAACCACTGACGTACGGTCAGTACCTGGAGGACAACCACTGATGTACAGTCAGTACCTGGAGGACAACCACTGATGTACTGTCAGTACCTGGAGGACAACCACTGACGTACGGTCAGTACCTGGAGGACAACCACTGATGTATGGTCAGTACCTGGAGGACAACCACTGATGTATGTCAGTACCTGGAGGACAACCACTGACGTATGGTCAGTACCTGGAGGACAACCACTGACGTACGGTCAGTACCTGGAGGACAACCACTGACGTACGGTCAGTACCTGGAGGATAACCACTGATGTATGGTCAGCATTGAGAGGACATCCACTGACATATGGTCAGTACTTTGAGAACAACCACTGACGTACGGTCAGTACTGGGAGGACAACCACTCAAGTATGGTCAACACTTGGAGGACAACCACTGACGTATGGTCAGTATTTGGAAAACAACCACTGACATACAGTTAGTACCTGGAGGACAACCACTGACGTACAGTTAGTACCTGGAGGACAACCACTGATGTACAGTTAGTACCTGGAGAACAACCACTGACGAACAGTCAGTATCTGGAGGGCAACCACTGACGTACAGTTAGTACCTGGAGGACAACCACTGATGTAATGTCAGCACCAGGAGGACAACCACTGAGGTACAGTCAGTATCTGTAGGACAACCACTGACGTATGGTCAGTACCTGGAGGACAACCACAGAAATACAGACAGTATCTGGAGGAAAACCACTGACGTATGGTCAGTACCTGGAGGACAACCACTGAGGTACAGTCAGTATCTGGAGGACAACCACTGATGTACTGTCAGTACCTGGAGGACAACCACAGAGGTACAGTCAGTATCTGGAGGACAACCACTGATGTACAGTCAGTACCTGGAGGACAACCACTGAGGTACAGGACCACTGACTGTACAGTCAGTACCTGGAGGACAACCACTGATGTACAGTCAGTACCTGGAGGACAACCACTGATGTACTGTTAGTACCTGGAGGACAACCACTGATGTACAGTCAGTACCTGGAGGACAACCACTGATGTACAGTTAGTACCTGGAGGACAACCACTGATGTACTGTCAGTACCTGGAGGACAACCACTGATGTACAGTCAGTACCTGGAGGACAACCACTGATGTACTGTCAGTACCTGGAGGACAACCACTGATGTACAGTCAGTATCTGGAGGACAACCACTGACGTACAGTTAGTACCTGGAGGACAACCACTGATGTACTGTTAGTACCTGGAGGACAACCACTGATGTACAGTCAGTATCTGGAGGACAACCACTGATGTACTGTCAGTACCTGGAGGACAACCACTGATGTACTGTCAGTATCTGGAGGACAACCACTGATGTACTGTCAGCACCTGGAGGACAACCACTGATGTACTGTCAGTACCTGGAGGACAACCACTGATGTACTGTCAGTACCTGGAGGACAACCACTGATGTACTGTCAGTACCTGGAGGACAACCACTGATGTACAGTCAGTATCTGGAGGACAACCACTGATGTACTGTCAGCACCTGGAGGACAACCACTGATGTACTGTTAGTATCTGGAGGACAACCACTGATGTAATGTCAGCACCTGGAGGACAACCACAGAGGTACAGTAAGTATCTGGAGGATAACCACTGACATACTGTCAGTACCTGGAGGACAACCACTGACGTACTGTCAGTACCTCGAGGGCAACCACTGATGTACTGTCAGAACTTAGTGGACAACCACTGATATATGATCAGTACCTTGAGGACAACCACTGACATATGGTCAGTACCTTGAGGGCAACAATTGATGTACTGTCAGTACCTGGAGGACAACCACTGACGTACGGTCAGTACCTGGAGGACAACCACTGACGTACGGTCAGTACCTGGAGGATAACCACTGATGTATGGTCAGCATTGAGAGGACAACCACTGACGTATGGTCAGTACTTTGAGAACAACCACTGACGTATGGTCAGTACTTGGAGAACAACCACTGACGTACGGTCAGTACTGGGAGGACAACCACTCAAGTATGGTCAACACTTGGAGGACAACCACTGACGTATGGTCAGTATTTGGAAAACAACCACTGACATACAGTTAGTACCTGGAGGACAACCACTGACGTACAGTTAGTACCTGGAGGACAACCACTGATGTACAGTTAGTACCTGGAGGACAACCACTGACGTACAGTCAGTACCTGGAGGACAACCACTGACGTACAGTTAGTACCTGGAGGACAACCACTGATGTAATGTCAGCACCAGGAGGACAACCACTGAGGTACAGTCAGTATCTGTAGGACAACCACTGACGTATGGTCAGTACCTGGAGGACAACCACAGAAATACTGACAGTATCTGGAGGAAAACCACTGATGTACTGTCAGTATCTGGAGGAGAACCACTGAGGTACAGTCAGTATCTGGAGGACAACCAATGACGTACGGTCAGTACCTGGAGGACAACCACAGAGGTACAGTCAGCATCTGGAGGACAACCACTGACGTACAGTTAGTACCTGGAGGACAACCACTGATGTACTGTTAGTACCTGGAGGACAACCACTGATGTACAGTCAGTATCTGGAGGACAACCACTGATGTACTGTTAGTACCTGGAGGACAACCACTGATGTACAGTCAGTACCTGGAGGACAAACACTGATGTACAGTTAGTACCTGGAGGACAACCACTGATGTACTGTCAGTACCTGGAGGACAACCACTGATGTACAGTCAGCATCTGGAGGACAACCACTGACGTACAGTTAGTACCTGGAGGACAACCACTGATGTACTGTCAGTACCTGGAGGACAACCACTGATGTACAGTCAGTATCTGGAGGACTACCACTGATGTACTGTCAGCACCTGGAGGACAACCACTGATGTACTGTTAGTATCTGGAGGACAACCACTGATGTAATGTCAGCACCTGGAGGACAACCACTGATGTACAGTCAGTATCTGGAGGACAACCACTGATGTACTGTCAGCACCTGGAGGACAACCACTGATGTACTGTTAGTACCTGGAGGACAACCACTGATGTACTGTTAGTATCTGGAGGACAACCACTGATGTAATGTCAGCACCTGGAGGACAACCACAGAGGTACAGTAAGTATCTGGAGGATAACCACTGACATACTGTCAGTACCTGGAGGACAACCACTGACGTACGGTCAGTACCTTGAGGGCAACCACTGATGTACTGTCAGCACCTGGAGGACAACCACTGACGTATGGCTAGTACCTCGAGAGCAACCACTGATGTACTGTCAGAACTTAGTGGACAACCACTGATATATGATCAGTACCTTGAGGACAACCACTGACATATGGTCAGTACCTTGAGGGCAACAATTGATGTACTGTCAGTACCTGGAGGACAACCACTGACGTACGGTCAGTACCTGGAGGACAACCACTGACGTACGGTCAGTACCTGGAGGATAACCACTGATGTATGGTCAGCATTGAGAGGACAACCACTGACGTATGGTCAGTACTTGGAGAACAACCACTGACGTACGGTCAGTACTGGGAGGACAACCACTCAAGTATGGTCAGTACTTGGAAAACAACCACTGACATACAGTTAGTACCTGGAGGATAACCACTGACGTATGGTCAGTACTTGGAAAACAACCACTGACATATGGTCAGTACTTGGAGAACAACCACTGACATATATGGTCAGTACCTTGAGGACAACCACTGACATGTATATGGTCAGTTCCTTGAGGACAACCACTGACGACGGTCAGCACCTGGAGGACAACCACTTATGTATGGTAAGTACTTGGAGAATAACCATTGACATAAGGTCAGTACCTTGAGGACAACCACTGACATATGGTCAGTACTTGGAGGACAACCAATGACGTAAGGTCAGTATTTGGAGGACAACCACTGACATATGGCTAGTACTTGGAGAAAAATCACTGAAGTACGGTCAGTATCTGGAGAACAATCATTGACGTATGGTCAGTACTTCGAGGACAACCACTGATGTATTGTCAGTCGGTCAGTACCTGGAGGACAACTACTGATGTATGGTCAGTACCTCGAGGACAACCAATGATGTATGGTCAGTTGGTCAGTACCTGGAGGACAACCTCTGACGTATGGTCAGTACCTGGAGGACAACCACTGATGTACGGTCAGTCGGTCGGTACCTGGAGGACAACTACTGATGTATGGTCAGTACCTCGAGGACAACCACTGACGTATGGTTAGTCGGTTAGTACCTGGAGGACATCCTCTGACGTATGGTCAGTACCTGGAGGACAACCTCTGACGTATGGTCAGTACCTGGAGGACAACCACTGACGTACGGTCAGTACCTGGAGGACAACCTCTGACGTATGGTCAGTACCTGGAGGACAACCACTGATGTATGGTCAGTACCTGGAGGACAACCATGACGTATTGAGGCCAGATTGAACATGAATGCAGCTATCTGTAAATTTAAGTTAGATACAGGTAAAAATTAAAGACAATCAATTCAGTATCTGTAAATTCACTTTCATTGTTGAATGTCTTTCAATTTCAAACCAATATCTATATGTAAATGGATAACAATAGAAGCAGTAACATCATACTGTAAGCTCGAAATTCCAAAGAACTCAATTTACAAGCAACATTTCAATGTACAGTTCAGCCTGTCTAGGAAGACCACCTATGCTGAGGGACCAAAGAAAATTGACTATTTGGGACCCTAAGAATATGGTCTTATTAAGCATGTGGTCTTTATACAGAGGTAGTCACAAATGCAAATTTGACTGTATAAAACATGTTTAAAGTTGTGTAAAATAAAATGTCAATGTTTTTATGCAGAATGCAGTTCATTAATTGTTAGTGCCCATTGTGAAGATTGTCTGAAAAGCTCTGGCATCTACAGACCAAAGATTTCATAAACAGATAGTTTAATGCTTAAAAATACATTCCTTTGTGTATAAAAGCAATGTTTTATGCATAAAGCTGTTTATTTTGTTTTTGCAATTGATATATGGTTTTTATAATTAATGTGTCAAAATTTTATTCCAATCTCCACACTAAGAGGTTTATATAGGTCTGTTTGGATAGTGATTAAATAGCCAGACTAGTAAAATTTTGGGATTTACAAGTCTGACAGGACTAGTAAATCCCAACAGGCGGACTTCCCAAGCTGTGTATGAATCATGTGTGAATATGAAGAAAACTTTACTAGAATCAATGGTTCTGCTATGTTTTACCAATTATCGAAGCAAGTTTTTAGTTCCATGGATGCTTCACTGATTCACTGTATACATACAAGTGAAATTGTGCAATAGTAATTTTTCAGCCAGTTTTAAAGCTACAACACGTCTCTGCTTGAAAATGAAGCTTTCAAAGACTCAAATAGATTCCATAATCTAAACTGCATGAACAAGGAAACAATAACTAATGGGCATTAATAATGTGAAGTAAGGCTAATACTCTGACAGTGAGAGAGACTTATTACTTTGCTATGGCTTGTTTCTGTGTTGGAAATATCAGATTTATGTGTTGTTGTCTAGGTGATACCAATTAATTGTGCTGTCATTTATAGTGAATGCATTTTTTCTGGCGGTTAATGTCTCTTTAAAGACTCAAAATCCAGGTTTTTGTATCTTTAACTGTACGTGGCAAGTCATAGATCATAGGGGTAGAATCCTGAGGAGTTTAGTTGTTGATGCAGATTTTGCATATGCTGATCGTGATGTTACCCAATCCCACAGTCAGTTCAAACGCAAACAATAGGTCTAAAGGGCCTGTATCAATCATCTACTTTGTTATGCCAAGTAATGTTCTGAATACAGGTTCTGTGTATTTCCTCAAGGCTTTTAAAGACTGATTACACTATCTACAACCATTCACCTACTGGTTCTAGCCCCTCTTGTTAAAGTGTCTGAGCCAAGATTTTAATATACTAACTCTGTTTCCTTCACTCAAGGATGTTTCTAGCCAAATTAGATCAAAGCAGATCTAGAATTCATCACCATTTGATTATCTTTAAAACCTAGTTGTGATGTCATCTATTGTTGTTTCTATACCTTAACTACCTGATTATCGGACCATTACCTGTAACTGTCCTATATGTTACCTTTTACTGTCTTATGTGACTAATATATCTCCGGGTATAATCCCATAATTATGTTTGCACAGTACACACAACCTGCTGGAATATTATTCCATAAGTTTTTAATTCAAATTACGAAAAAATCACATACAAAGCATATGAAGAGAATTTTATCCTCAGTCAACTGATGCGGAATTAAACGCATCCGTAGAATTTCTGTATATATCCCAGAAGGAGTTTTTCCACCATATGAATTCAAGATTAAATAACACTTGTCTACAGCATTAAATTCAATTTCCGCGTTCTAAAACCTTGTTGTTTTTTTGGTACACCACTTTTGATTATAAATTTCCAAATCTTTAACACTGTAGTTTTACACTTATTTTGATATTGTTTCAGCAAAATTTCAAAGTTTCACCAACAACCCATTGGCTTGATGAATGAAATTGCATATGGTATGAAGATACAAGTGTGCATAATGATTTAGTATTTCCCGTATTAATCCAAGTTTGCCCCAAGAGAGAGAGGTCGAATTTTTTTAAATCCTCCGAATTCAATGAAGGTTCTGGAGGCCACGATCGACTATTTTGAACTGGCCTGGAAATCACTGTTATATGCGACCATTTTAGCAAGGCGCTTTCAAACAAACGCATAAATTGCAAGTCTAGTTTCATATGTCATTTCTTTACCACATCAGACATTGTAAAGAAATGTCCTTTTAGTAATAAACGTCACTAAAACCACCTTATAATATCGCTTAAATTGAGAAAGTAATATCCCTCCATCACTGTTGGTGGACAAGGTGAAAGTGAATTTACAGATACATGTAGTCAATGTCCAACCCAAAATCATACTTTATGCATTTCATTTATGAATGCTATTCATCACATATAACACAGGCAAAGGTAATTCTATGTTGCCAGTGTCTATATTGGATTTATCATGGTTGAATGCACATTGGTAGAGTTGCCTGAAAACAACTTGAATTGCACTCACAAAACAATGACATAATAATCGATACATACCCAGAAGGGAGCGCTCTCAGTAATATGCAAAGACGGAATAGGCAGTTTAAGGGCTATTGTACGACACTATCGCCATTTTGGAAGTTATTAAACGTTATTTATCAAACGACTGTTAGCTGCACGGAATGATCTATATTTTCCTCAATTCGTTAAAAATAAATACATAAACATTGAAACTTTACTTTTATGAAAAAAATATCTTTGTAACAACAAAAATATAACTTTTGTCAATGTTAAGAATTTGTTTGAAATTCATCATAATAATGCATTTTTGTAAACAAGTTAAATTAGCGGACTACATTTCACTATAACCCACAAAAGCTAGCTGATTTTACATTATAAATCAAAAATATTTTGTTTATTCCTTTCTTGATTAAGACCAATCTGTAGGCCTACCTACTTAGTATATAATATGAAACAGATTTTTGTAACTTCTCAGCTTCAACAAGGATTTATAAGTGAGAAGGATTCGTGACTGTCTCTTCACATTACTAAACACCACACGAGACGCCTATGAACCGGGAATAAAAACAGTTTTTCTCAAAAAATACTTGTCTTATCGAGTCAAACGAAACACCAATGTAAAGTTTATTAAATTTCACAACGTTTATAACTTGTTTTAAGGACGGATAATTTAGAGAATATGTCTTAAATTTTCGTTAAAAAAATATGACAGCTCATGAAACGATGGCCCGCTTCAGAAAGTAAGACGGTAACCCTCGCACCCGCAAGCTACATCAAAGGCTGCGCCGGCGGATATCAAAGGAAAATCAGTCGTCGCTCAATGTCACGGTCAGTGCACAAACACAAAAGCTCCTGCCTTGTACTCCCCCAAAACTTATGACTTATCCTTCTCATATACGTCCTTGGCTTCAACAATGGTTCCACTTAAACAGGTTGGGCACAACCCTGCACATGGGTAACAGTTACCCATTTGAGTAACAGTTACCTGTTTGAGTAACCAATAAGTTACCCAAATGAGGAATTTTATGCAAGAAAAATGCATGAAGCTGTTTTAAACTTTTTTATCAACAAGAGCTGTTGGAGAACAGCAAAGCTCGCCTATTCAGAAGAAGTTGATGTTAAAGTATTTACTATTCAAACATGGAAATATGACAAATTAACAGACTCAAAAAAAATCTAAAGGGCCCAAAATTGGTTGTATTATCACGTTCAGCATCCATACACATTAGGAAAATAAAATCATAAACATTTATGATGACTTATGCTTAAACAATTGACAAAATAGAAACTTGCTCAAAAACTTAAACATGGAAACATGACAAATTAACAGACTCAAAAAAAACCTAGTAAAGGGCCCCAAATTGGTTGTATTATCACGTTCAGCATCCATACACATTAGGAAAATAAAATCATAAACATTTATGATGAGTTAAGCTTAAACAATTGACGAAACAGAAACTTGCTCAAAAACTTTAACGTGAAATGGGACGCCAACGCTGACGCCGGGGTGACAACATTAGCTCCCCCTATTCTTCGAATAGGCGAGTTAAAAAAGGGCATAATAAATTTGACATGGCACCATTACTAACTTATTAATCAAAATGGTACAAACTTCATTGTCCCAATTTTGGTAAAAGTCACAAACTAAACCACCTCCATTGCTTACCATGGAGCTAAAAATAGAACACAGGTAAAACTCATTCAACCATGGCATTTGCACTTAATTCCCTGATGGCTATACACAGTAGTCAATGGAGAGCACCTAAATTGTCATTTTACAACAAAGTTAGACAACAGAATTTGATATTTCAACCACAGAAACATAGAGACTTAGATCAGTTGTAGGACATTCTAAAAATTATGACGCCCTTTTTGATAATGATTTTTAAAACAATATTATGTGTTTTCTTTTCATAGCATTACTCATTTGGGTAACTTATTGATTACTGCAAACATGTAACTGTTACTCAAATGGGTAACTTTTACCCGTGTGCAGGGTTGTGCCCAACCTGTTAAATTACAACATTAAATGTTATTATATTTGTCTTAGGCTACCATTTTGAGAAAATAGTCATATCTTCAACCAAGTTTTATATCATGATTATTATTTACTGTAAATACACGACTAAATATTCTAATCGGGGGTAGATCTAATCCGTACAGTAGCCAAAGTAGCCTAACGTCGGTTGAGAATAATGACCGAAATGGAGGTAGGACCTGGGCCTTAACAATCGGCGATCAATGTCATCGGACGTGGCTATATTTTAATGAGCATTTAAAATTACTTAAAATATTGATTTTAAACTCACCTTTGCTTTCTGCGAGAGGTACAAAAAGTACTGCGACAATAATAACTACATTTATGGCCCCCATAGTGTCCAGAGCCGAGTGGAAGTTTGTTTGGTCTTGTTGTCTGGTATTTCAAGCGTGCAAATGACAAAGATCGATATCGGTGAGTTGTAATTTCTGAAACATGTTTTCTCCGGAACGTCACTCAAATAGGTGAATACATTGTAGATAGGATATTGCAGTACTGTACTAGTACATGTCATCAAAATTATGAATAATATTAAGATTTAGAAGAATGGTATTTCCGATGGTAGTCAAACATTTGGCTTTTTATTGGAGTTATTAGGCTTTTTATTTTGCCTAGGACAAAAAAATATTATTATTAATAATTACCGACCGACCCTAACTTATAACCTCCGACCCTATTTTTTCCCACTTTTCTACAATTTTTTTTAAAGTTCGGGATTTCGATCTCAGACTCCTGTTCCGGTCATCATTTTAGTACGGTAATGAAACTACCACACCCGAATCGAGAAAGGAGTCACGGATTTTGATTGGTCTTGACAGTTCAGAGAAAACGATGTTAATAATTACGTTTGAAAAGTATTTCACTATAAACTAATGGAAAGTATTTCATGGTAAACAGGAGACTCACTAGAAAAAAGCAAAATTTAATGCGAAAGCAATACAGTATGGAAGTACACAAGATCGAAATGAACAACGCATGGTCGCATGCTGATTGAGATCTACATGTATACTGAGCAATAAAATAAAAAATAATAAAAAAAAATGCGAGAGAGAAAAAGTAATAACAAGAATTAACGCATCTCACTTGATGTTGGAACTGAGGAAGATCACAAAGAAATCCCCTCCCTCTCCCAAAGAAATAACTGCATACACCACAGGGACCTGGCACGAAAATTTTTAACCAATAGTATACATATATATATTATAGTATCGATACTATAATATATATATGTATACTATTGGTTAAAAATTTTCGTGCCAGGTCCCTGTGGCATACACAAAATAACAAGTTGGACAGTTTTATTCGCATTGCGAGAGGATTGGTCAAGATATGGAACGATCTCCCACAGAACAACCGCAAAAGCACTACACACTAGAATTAAAATCGGATAAATCATATATTCGGAACCACCGTCTATCATCGGTACACCGAAAATAGCTACACTCGAAGCGACAGCTCAAAAATACAGCATGAGAGGGGATGATTCAGTCATTGTTTTTAATTATACAACACAATTATGCAGACTGTATCCTGGTCACGTCGTTTCAGAAAACATTCGAATTAGATTAAATGTAAAACTTGTGGAATTTTAATGCGTCTTTATTGAATTATCTGTGAAGATATATGGTGTGTACCTGCTAAAAAGTTAGATTACTCACACATTTTCGTTTCTTTTGAAATGATTATATGGTTTTAACCCAAATCACCTTTCTTAAATAAAGGGATATACATATATATTCACAATACAAAATGTTGGTAACCTGGGTTTCTTGAATGGTTTGTAGATATTAGTTTTATAAGGAGACACCAGTGTACGGAGTATAGCTCGCGAGGTGTACGGAGAATAGCTAAAATTCTGATTATGGTGTACGGAGTATAGCGTAATAGTATCAATGATTTAATTTATATTTACCTCGTTCAATTGATTATTTCGGTTTGTTTGCTTCACATTGACGATCCTGTTTACACATGTGTCCGATAAAACAACAAAATCGGTCAGTAAATATAGAAAAGCAGTCAAAACTGCTAATACTTCACCCATAATAGAAAATGAATTTAAAACAGTGTTTGAGTTCTAGATTATCATTTGAATACATCTTTTTTAATTAGTATGAACTGTGGTATGCAGAAGTGAAACGATTAAATTTGGTATAACGTATTTACTTGATCGATCTTGTAATTCCCCAGTATATGTATGTGTTACAGTTGATTTATTCTCTGATAATGATAGTACAGTGTAATTATAATTTTCTGATTAAAAGCGGTGTGAAGGAACCAGTCATGTGATGGTGTACATGTTGTTCTGACGATAGTCTTGCGTTTCCACTGTTTTACTTTTAACTTTATCAGGAACGTTTGTCGTTTTAACACAATCCGAACAAGCAAATATCCTTCATTCTCTTTGCTGTCGGCAGAAGGACCATCGAGTTGTACGCTAAGTTTCCTTAGCTAACTATTTTTAAGTGTATTTGTGAATAAATATAAAGTTTAAACATTATACCATGGTCTGATATGACTAGTTTTTCCAAATTAACATGTTTTAATATGTTTTTTGAAAGCATGAAAATAAGGTATTTTACCTGGTTTGTCCAAAACCTGACATTCAAAACCGACAGTGCATTTTTTTTATTGGTGTATAAGTTAACATAATTTGATTATCCTACTATATTTTCATTCGACTTTCAGTTTCTCGTTTGATCTATGTTAAACGAGATGGGCAATATCAGGCTATAAACTCCATTCTGGCCAAGCGTATTAATATTTAACGTTTCCGCCGCGTCACTGACAATGTAATGCAATGTATTCTTACGTCTATATATAACGGTCAAATAATTTAAAAAGTACAGTCAAACCTCGATGTATCGAAGTTCAAGGGACCGACAGAAAGACTTCGAAACATCGGACTTCGAATTATTCATGGTTTGAATTAAACCGAGGAGTCCCTATAGATTTTGTTAAATATTTCTGTAGACCAAAACCTTCGTGAATATATTTTAAACAAGACTACGTGTACTAGGTACAATGATGCATGAGGCACTTAGAGGATAATTCTATCTGTTCACTGCAGTCTTGTTGGAATATATCATACATTCTACGTTTGATGATATCAATATCTTTGTCAATTATTTTATCACTATGCCAAATATAACCTAACCCCATTCTGTATAATTCATCTTTGACACTATATCCGACCAATCACTCCCCTTCTCAAGCATTTCTTGATAGATAGCATTTAAAATACAGTTATTTGAAGTCTTTAATTTAATCCAATATTTAAAAATTCTTACTTTTCTCACAATAGCCATCGATAATCTGCCTAATTCTTGATATACCATACAATTTGCTGTACTTTTCTTAACTCCTAATAATCGTTTGCAAAAACTCAAGTGCAATTTTTCTATACTTGGTGCTTTGTGAAACCCCCATACTTCACTACTGTAAAGTAACATGCCTGACCACGTTCATGTTAATTCGTTATAATTAAATGACAGACGGTTCTATATATATTATGTTTCAAGCCTTAGTCGTGTAGCGCATATCCATCGAAATACATCGCTATCTATACAGGCGTCACAGTATCATCAACAGCGTGCTCGAATGTCAGTTTCCTTATTATAAAAAGTAACACTCGCCATCTACGTCACATCCAGACCACGTGACCTGCTAGACAGTCGTTACTATATTTACACATTGTGAGAAACCATTGTGTTCGTGTTATTATCGTATTTTGACAACAACCGGGAAACTTAGAGGAGTCATCTGTACAAGGAAATGAAGTGCTATTCTTGAATATAGCGTGTGTTACACTGTATTCCGGCAAACTGGCTTGTATTTACAGTTATTGTCGAACGATGTTGGCCATATCGGGGCTCGACTCCTGCCCGGCTGCTTCAGCTGCAACTGCGCGTAATAATGTTGAGGCATATAGAGGAGACGATCATGAACCCAGAAACATGGCGACTCTTGTCACGAATTTAGAAAGCGTCAACACAGAATCTTCATCTGACGCGGATATTATAGAGATAGACGATATACACCTAGAATCCAGTCCGCGATCCACCCTTCCGTATTCCAACGGGATTATAAAGAACGAAACCGGGGCAAGTTCAAACAGTGGTAATCAACCATGTTCGTCCCCAGTCACAAATATATCCAAACCCTTTTCTGGACCAAGATTTCGTCTAATTAACGAGGGAGACATTCAAATATGTCGGTTAAACCATACCAGAACGATTGTGAGCAAAATAATGAATTCGCGTTATTTACGGAGGTGGGAAAGTCATCGTATTGTGCTTGGGAAAACAGAAATCCATTCCGCAACGGTAAGACTACATTTTAATTAATGTTAAGTAATATTTACATGTTGATTAATTATTTTTTTTTCTCTTGCTATGTACTTATCGTTGTATGTTAAACATTGTAGTTCTACTTGTCAAAGTGAAACTACACAGAAAGGTCAAGTGTACTAATGATACAGGTCTTTCAGGCCTCTTACACACCAAATAGCATGCAATGTGGGATCAAGATAGAAAAAAACAAACTATCTAGTCTTTGATTTTTGTCATCATTTCTATTTAGTGTTGTGTCTCCTTTTCAATGAACAATATTAAACCCTCACAATTAAGTTGTACATTGTACAAAAACTTTAAGCACAATGTTCAATCTTAGCAGTCATAGACACCAATTTGATACTAATTAACTTATAAAAGTGTTATATTACCACCGAATTATTTTAGAAAGAATTCATTTGTGTTGAGAGTAGATCTTTGGAAAACAATCAACAAAATGATATCTACACATGCACCCTACTGTGAGAGAGAACTATATCTTAAACAATAAAGTTATCGTATTATTTTGTCTATATTTCCATTGATATTTTAAGTCAAAAGAGAGATGGGTATTCTGATGTATTTTATGACAATTCATAAATGTAACAGACAAGACATAACAAGTACAGCTGTTTTACAAGTAAATAGTGAATAACGTTACAAACCAGCTAGAGTAAAGTAATAAATACTCCTTTCCTAATGAAGAATTTATTGTTTAGTCATAACATGTTTGCATGATCACATGTATCTTTCTACCAAAAAGTAACCATCATTTCCAATTTGTAAGTAATGAGAAACATGTAGAAGCAGCTGTGATATGACTTCATCAACCATTTTTAGGTATAAATGAAAGATAGAATATTTTAGTAGTCTAGCTGTCTTTAATAGTTACTACTTATTAACGTGAAAATGTTAAAATTTGGTATCAAATTATTTTAACTTAATAATGTTCGATGATTCATTTGAATTAAATGTAATGATGTGTTTGTCAGACAAAAAAAGGAAGAATTAAATTATTATTTTCCAATTAGAGCACACCATTTCACACATTTGATTGTAGCTCCATTAAATGTGGAACTAGAAAAGAAATGATACTGGTAAATAATATATTTATATTTGAGTTATGCTTAAAAAGTATTCTTTAAAGGATTTTGAAATTACATTTTGACAAGGATATTTGTCCTTGTTGAGTTGATATTTAATATGGCATTTCACATTAGCACTACCTCAATGGAAAAAAAACACAAAAAAACCTGACAACACCATTTTAATCATAATAGAACTTTAAATTTGGGTTTAGTTGAAGTGTTGTTTATGTGATATTATTTCATAGATATAAAATGAAAATTATGATGTATAGAAAAAATGTATTATACATTGTACCATTATATAGCTAGCTAGTGATGGGCAATGGGTTTGAAATCATAATCAATTATTTATAGGTTTGTAACCTGAATCTTAAACCCATCGACCAATTTTATAAAAATAAATAATTAAATTTCTCGTAAGTGATATATTGGAAATCAAAATTTGCTGTTAATTGTTATACTTTTCAGTGTTATTTTCTTCAGTATGGAATATTCACACAAAAATTTTAAGTCTTTATCAATTATAGATATACTCACGCAAGGACGTATATGAGAAGGATAAGTCACATTGGGTTTTGGGGGAGTACAACGTAGGAGCTTTTGTGTTTGTGCACTGACCGTGACGTTGGGCGACGACCGTTTTCCTTTGATATCTGCCGGCGCAGCCTTTGATGTAGCCTGCGGGTGCGAGGGCTACCGTCTTACTTTCTGAAGCGGGGCCGTCATTTCATGAGCTGTCGTACTTTTTAACGAAAATTTAAGACATATTTTCTAAATTTTCCGTCCTTAAAGCAAGTAATAAACGTTGTAAAATTTAATAAACTTTACATTGGTGTTTCGTTTGACTTGATAAGACAAGTATTTGTTGAGAAAAACGGTTTTTATTCCCGGTTCATAGGCGTCTCGTGTGGTGTTTAGTAGTGTTAAGAGACAGTCACGAATCCTTCTCACTTATAAATCCTTGACTCACGTAATATTTTAGTTTCTGTAGAGAATAGAAAGTAGATATAACAACAACCAAAGAAAGATTGAAAAGATACTGTAAGTTATGCATGTATATCAAAGTTTAGTCTAGTTCATACTTTTACAGTATTTGTACCAATGTGATTAGCGATTTTCGATTCCGGATTTTCATTATCGACAATCAGAATCGGAAAAGACATATCAACTGATTTTCGATTATGATCGATAATCAGCCCACCACTAGATATATATAGCTTGAATATTTTGTGAAGAAAGTAATTTCAGATGTTTATTTACTAACTACTATATCATATATAATAGTGGTTTTTATTGCCAGATTGCAAAAATTAAATAGTACAAAGTTTAAGTATAAATGAAAAAAACTGCTCCAGATATAACTGGCTAATATAATTGTTTAAATGACATTATAAATGTAATGTGAGATAAATGGAATATGGAAATCCTATGAGAGAATGTTATTAAATGTATCTCATATTTTTTGTCTATTATGCTTGGTCGTAAGACAAAAATCAATTCTTTTCAATCTGTCCACAAAGTGTAATAAAAATAAAACAAACATGTTCTAAGTTGTATGTCATGATATTGCTCCAAATGTCAATCCAAACCTTATTGTAGATCTGATACCATGATGTCTTCCAGTCTAAATACCTTGATTTGAGTCAGAAACCCTTAAAGGTCCACTACCTCTCCTCAACGGCTTTTGATTTGTAAAATGGTAATGTAAAACGAGGTTGAAAATGCAGTCACTTAACGTGAATTAAATTAAACATTACATCTTTGATAAATAGATGATAAATCCCACAGTTCCAATAAAAGGTAACTAATTATGTATTACGAAACAGTTGAATATTATAATGCTACCTATACCTGTAGTATTATGATTCTTTGGGCATGTTTTAGTGCTCCTCTACTTCTTCCAACTGTTTATTCATGCACCTCTGAAATTCTTTAATGAACTGTTCCAGCTTTAGTAGAGTTCAAATGTGTCTTTATAACTATACATGGGTGAAGGAGTCGATAAGGCCTCGGCTCCAATTATATATACAGCCCATGTAGTGAGTTTACTGAACGGAAAATTCAAATCTATATAGAAAAGGCAACTTGATAGAACTTTTGCATATTGATCAATCAAATAGTCCTCAACAAATAGTGCTAGCTTTTAAATTGCCTTAATTCACAGAGATCAAAACCATTCTAGCTAAATTAAAATGTATTGTTAAATGCACAACACAACACAAGTTCATTAAAAAAGATGAAAAATATGCAATTGTATTGTAATTAAATGGTTGTAATTAAATGGTTCAATATCTAATTAACATTAATTGAACCTGTTTGATGTCATCACAGAGAACTGATCATCATGGTATGAACAATACAGTCTTAAGATAGAGCTGATATTTCAGCAGGGGTCTACATATAAAATTTCTCTGCATATATGCTATATGTAAGTACTGTAAAGAAAAATCTACCCAACCTGAATGTGATACAAGTGGTAGGAGATGTAAAATCTACCCAACCTGAATGTGACACAAGAGGTAGGAGATGTAAAATCTACCCAACCTGAATGTGACACAAGAGGTAGGAGATGTAAAATCTACCCAACCTGAATGTGACACAAGTGGTAGGAGATGTAAAATCTACCCAACCTGAATGTGACACAAGAGGTAGGAGATGTAAGATCAACCCAACCTGAATGTGACACAAGTGGTAGGAGATGTAAAATCTACCCAACCTGAATGTGACACAAGAGGTAGGAGATGTAAAATCTACCCAACCTGAATGTGACACAAGAGGTAGGAGATGTAAAATCTACCCAACCTGAATGTGACACAAGAGGTAGGAGATGTAAAATCTACCCAACCTGAATGTGACACAAGTGGTAGGAGATGTAAAATCTACCCAACCTGAATGTGACACAAGAGGTAGGAGATGTAAGATCAACCCAACCTGAATGTGACACAAGTGGTAGGAGATGTAAAATCTACCCAACCTGAATGTGACACAAGAGGTAGGAGATGTAAGATCAACCCAACCTGAATGTGACACAAGTGGTAGGAGATGTAAAATCTACCCAACCTGAATGTGACACAAGAGGTAGGAGATGTAAGATCAACCCAACCTGAATGTGATACAAGTGGTAGGAGATGTAAAATCTACCCAACCTGAATGTGACACAAGAGGTAGGAGATGTAAGATCAACCCAAACTGAATGTGATACAAGTGGTAGGAGATGTAAAATCTACCCAACCTGAATGTGACACAAGAGGTAGGAGATGTAAAATCTACCCAACCTGAATGTGACACAAGAGGTAGGAGATGTAAAATCTACCCAACCTGAATGTGACACAAGAGGTAGGAGATGTAAAATCTACCCAACCTGAATGTGACACAAGAGGTAGGAGATGTAAAATCTACCCAACCTGAATGTGACACTAGAGGTAGGAGATGTAAGATCAACCCAACCTGAATGTGATACAAGTGGTAGGAGATGTAAAATCTACCCAACCTGAATGTGACACTAGAGGTAGGAGATGTAAGATCAACCCAACCTGAATGTGATACAAGTGGTAGGAGATGTAAGATCAACCCAAACTGAATGTGATACAAGAGGTAGGAGATGTAAAATCTACCCAACCTGAATGTGACACTAGAGGTAGGAGATGTAAAATCTACCCAACCTGAATGTGATACAAGTGGTAGGAGATGTAAAATCTACCCAACCTGAATGTGACACAAGTGGTAGGAAATGTAAAATCTACCCAACCTGAATGTGATACAAGTGGTAGGAGATGTAAAATCTACCCAAACTGAATGTGATACAAGTGGTAGGAGATGTAAAATCTACCCAACCTGAATGTGACACAAGTGGTAGGAGATGTAAAATCAACCCAACCTGAATGTGACACTAGAGGTAGGAGATGTCAAATCTACCCAACCTGAATGTGATACAAGTGGTAGGAGATGTAAAATCTACCCAACCTGAATGTGATACAAGTGGTAGGAGATGTAAAATCTACCCAACCTGAATGTGATACAAGTGGTAGGAGATGTAAAATCTACCCAACCTGAATGTGACACAAGAGGTAGGAGATGTAAAATCTACCCAACCTGAATGTGACACAAGTGGTAGGAGATGTAAAATCTACCCAACCTGAATGTGATACAAGTGGTAGGAGATGTAAAATCTACCCAACCTGAATGTGATACAAGTGGTAGGAGATGTAAAATCTACCCAACCTGAATGTGACACAAGTGGTAGGAGATGTAAAATCTACCCAACCTGAATGTGATACAAGAGGTAGGAGATGTAAAATCTACCCAACCTGAATGTGACACAAGTGGTAGGAGATGTAAAATCTACCCAACCTGAATGTGATACAAGAGGTAGGAGATGTAAAATCTACCCAACCTGAATGTGACACAAGAGGTAGGAGATGTAAAATCTACCCAACCTGAATGTGATACAAGTGGTAGGAGATGTAAAATCTACCCAACCTGAATGTGACACAAGAGGTAGGAGATGTAAAATCTACCCAACCTGAATGTGATACAAGTGGTAGGAGATGTAAAATCTACCCAACCTGAATGTGACACAAGAGGTAGGAGATGTAAAATCTACCCAACCTGAATGTGATACAAGAGGTAGGAGATGTAAAATCTACCCAACCTGAATGTGACACTAGTGGTAGGAGATGTAAGATCAACCCAACCTGAATGTGATACAAGTGGTAGGAGATGTAAGATCAACCCAAACTGAATGTGATACAAGAGGTAGGAGATGTAAAATCTACCCAACCTGAATGTGATACAAGAGGTAGGAGATGTAAGATCAACCCAAACTGAATGTGATACAAGAGGTAGGAGATGTAAAATCTACCCAACCTGAATGTGACACTAGAGGTAGGAGATGTAAGATCAACCCAAACTGAATGTGATACAAGAGGTAGGAGATGTAAAATCTACCCAACCTGAATGTGACACTAGAGGTAGGAGATGTAAGATCAACCAAAACTGAATGTGATACAAGAGGTAGGAGATGTAAAATCTACCCAACCTGAATGTGACACAAGAGGTAAGAGATGTAAAATCTACCCAACCTGAATGTGACACAAGAGGTAGGAGATGTAAAATCTACCCAACCTGAATGTGACACAAGAGGTAGGAGATGTAAGATCAACCCAACCTGAATGTGATACAAGTGGTAGGAGATGTAAGATCAACCCAACCTGAATGTGATACAAGTGGTAGGAGATGTAAGATCAACCCAAACTGAATGTGATACAAGAGGTAGGAGATGTAAAATCTACCCAACCTGAATGTGACACAAGAGGTAGGAGATGTAAAATCTACCCAACCTGAATGTGACACAAGAGGTATTAGACGCAAAATCTACCTAACCTTAATTAATGTGACACAATAGGTACGAGATTTTAGATCTACCCAACCTTTATGTGACACAGGAGGTAGGAGACGTAAAATCTACCCAACTTGAATGTGATACAAGTGGTAGGAGATGTAAGATCAACCCAAACTGAATGTGATACAAGTGGTAGGAGATGTAAAATCTACCCAACCTGAATGTGACACAAGAGGTAGGAGATGTAAAATCTACCCAACCTGAATGTGACACAAGAGGTAGGAGATGTAAAATCTACCCAACCTGAATGTGACACAAGAGGTAGGAGATGTAAAATCTACCCAACCTGAATGTGACACAAGAGGTAGGAGATGTAAAATCTACCCAACCTGAATGTGACACAAGAGGTAGGAGATGTAAAATCTACCCAACCTGAATGTGACACAAGAGGTAGGAGATGTAAAATCTACCCAACCTGAATGTGACACAAGAGGTAGGAGATGTAAAATCTACCCAACCTGAATGTGACACAAGAGGTAGGAGATGTAAAATCTACCCAACCTGAATGTGACACTAGAGGTAGGAGATGTAAAATCTACCCAACCTGAATGTGACACAAGAGGTAGGAGATGTAAAATCTACCCAACCTGAATTTGACACAAGAGGTAGGAGATGTAAAATCTACCCAACCTGAATTTGACACAAGAGGTAGGAGATGTAAAATCTACCCAACCTGAATGTGACACAAGAGGTAGGAGATGTAAAATCTACCCAACCTGAATGTGACACAAGAGGTAGGAGATGTAAAATCTACCCAACCTGAATGTGACACAAGAGGTAGGAGATGTAAAATCTACCCAACCTGAATGTGACACAAGAGGTAGGAGATGTAAAATCTACCCAACCTGAATGTGACACAAGAGGTAGGAGATGTAAAATCTACCCAACCTGAATGTGACACAAGAGGTAGGAGATGTAAAATCTACCCAACCTGAATGTGACACAAGAGGTAGGAGATGTAAAATCTACCCAACCTGAATTTGACACAAGTGGTAGGAGATGTAAAATCTACCCAACCTGAATGTGACACAAGAGGTAGGAGATGTAAGATCAACCCAAACTGAATGTGATACAAGTGGTAGGAGATGTAAAATCTACCCAACCTGAATGTGATACAAGAGGTAGGAGATGTAAAATCTACCCAACCTGAATGTGACACAAGAGGTAGGAGATGTAAAATCTACCCAACCTGAATTTGACACAGGAGGTAGGAGATGTAAAATCTACCCAACCTGAATTTGACACAAGAGGTAGGAGATGTAAAATCTACCCAACCTGAATTTGACACAAGAGGTAGGACCTAAACAAATTAGGTTTTACTGCGGTATATTATGGAACTCTTGTCCTCTTTGTAACATTACCTCTTGGAAACATACTACCCCAAAATTGTACTTTTTCATCAAATATAGAAATCATTTAATTTCTGTTTTAGCCTCAGCTGAAAGGTACCTCCATGAAGGAACTGTAAATATTCTATGTTAAAAATATAATTATAATGGTTTTTCTTCTTCTTCAAACTCTCAAACAAAATATTACTTATGAATGCTCTATATCCTTAGCCTTATAATATAATATGACAGGGCAGTATATATAAATTGTGATTTTACAAATGAAGTAAACCCAATCTTATCTACATTATTATTTGTGTGTTCAGTTAATATGATATTACTAACACAGACCTCAGATACACAATATACATAGAATGTAGATAGATATCTAATAAAGAAATGATGAAATGGTCATCTAACCATGTGTTTAACAGTAAATGGTTACATGTAACTATCTAGTTAGATATGATCACAGGAATCATTTTGATGTGATTGGTATGAAATGAAGTAAAAAGCATTAGTTTTGTGTTTATTTGTTAAGAATCTATAAATCCTGATAAGGATCACAATGCAATTGTATCAAATCACACGGTTATAGTAAATTACTCCGAAGATCCGATCAGCACGATAAATTGTGGCTGCGGTGTTGCAGCAGCACATAGTCAGCTTCCTTATCGAGCTTGCATTTGTTACTAGTTGTAATCAGGATATGTTACAAGTATCGATGGCAGATTTGATAGATGGATGTCCGTGTTGAAGTACACAAGTAAAATCAATGACTCATTCTGGCTGATCTGTACTATAGTAGATTGGGCATTGTCCTAGATATATAAGTGTGTCGATTAGTCAATAGTCACTCATTACGATTATTGATCTGTAATTAAGAACATGATCTGTAGTTACCTAGGGCAGATTTTACTTACATGGTCCCACTGGACAG
Source organism: Argopecten irradians (assembly GCF_041381155.1). Classification (NCBI taxonomy): domain Eukaryota; kingdom Metazoa; phylum Mollusca; class Bivalvia; order Pectinida; family Pectinidae; genus Argopecten; species Argopecten irradians. The sequence continues at coordinate 58,019,343 of NC_091135.1, forward strand.
AGCCAGGGTCAATGTAGTATATGTAAAGGTGACCAAGTACATAACTCAGGACAAGCTCCATGCAATCATATAGTTCCCAATATTTATAGTATTCATATATAGTATTGTCGAGGGATGGAATAGTGCCCGAGCCGAAGGTGAGGACACTATTCCATCATTAGACAATACTATGAGGCAATAGTGCCCTCTCAATGCAACCAGGCCATAATGGGTTACGTAAATCACCCTCACATGAGACCAATTTTATAACATTGCAAGTCAACAGAAGCACATCAAGGGATACCTCGCAATATTGTCTTCATTTCCATACAATTTTGTTGAATTAAAAGTACAAAATTTGATTTGTCGAGGAAATCTGTGTTTCTTGAAAATGATATTCAGTTTCATGAAGATTACACTGTAGATCAATATTGAAAATTAGTGAAATTTGCATGTCTGCTGTAGAAAAACAATATTAGCCTGTGTGTAGACACGTGCACCTCCATATGTAGATTTGCATTTTTGGAAAACTACTACTTAAGAATTAGGTCTGGAATATCAATTTATACCATACATTTTAATGTAGTACAAACATATCCCAATGTGTTTGCCATTCCTGATTATTATCAAAGTGCCAATTGAAGAGTTTTTGATGATCGAGATCAGATCATCATGTCATTCCATATTGTTGATTGTGTCTATTGATATGTCTGCAGGCTACCTTAATTATGAATTATTTGGGTGAATGAATGTGTTTATTGATTATTTGAGGGTGCTCATCTTGATTTCATGTATTGTACTTCCTGGTTATAATTTTATTTAAAGACAGTTGTATGACTGGCTGAAAACTGTATAGATTATCTTCCTGCCTGAAAATCATGCATATAGTTGCATTCCTGGCTGAGAAGTGTAGTTGTGTAAAATGATGGTTCATACTGTCATGTAATTCAATTATAGGTGATATATTTTAATTTATATCAAGATGTTGATTTAATCTAATTATTATCTTTTTTTCTCTCTTCTTCTCTCCAGAAACTTTTGCACAGAATATAATGAAACTATAATGTTCATCATGGTAAGGAGATATTTGTATGCACATGCTTCTACTTTTCCGAATCGTCAACCAAATGTCCGCTGGGTGATTTCCCTACCTTCTGATTGGTAAAAATATAGATACCAGTATACTATCTGTTTCAGTGAAAATTTGCGTAAAGGACTTTTGAGGAATGTTGAACATGGTCCCTTTTTCAAAAGCCTCAGTTGTCATGGTAATGAAATAAATTACGGGTCCTGGTTGGTTGAAGTTTAGAAATTGTCTGCTTTTTGGCAAAAATTACTATGTATGGGTTTACAGGGATGACAAATGACATCTGTTGCTATGGTAATCAAAGAGCAGTTTCTGATTGGTCAACAAAATTGGGATAACTGTTAGGACATTTGAGGGACTTCTGTAATGTTTACTAATGCAACTATCACTTGTTGAATTTGTTGTAAATGATTCTGGTGGAATTTCTGGACATTTTATCATATCCATTAAGCTCGACTGATGATATTCAATTTGTGACTTGTGGGAATGAAATTATATCGGCCGCTGTGAGTCTGAAATTTAGGTAATTAATCATGTGTAAAAGCATAGTTTATATGGAATGCTCTCCTAATTGTGTTTCATTCAGTATTGATTTTTACCCACTAGCTATAGGCCATCACAGAGAAACTCCAATCTGTTAGAAAATCGTGTTTGTATGTGTGGGTCACCCTGGTAGCTGGACAGTGAGGGTCATTGACATGTGATACAGATTCAGGCTAAAAAATAAGTAATGGTTGTTTATTTTCTTTTGTCAGTTATTACAGGCAATACTGTATCATATTGAGCTAATACCAGCTGGAATATACCATATCTTAATAATATACATCATGATACATATATATATCCAAACACTCATTTCTGAGTCAGAATTTCAAATAAAATCACCTGTTTATTAGACTAAGTTGCCGATGCATTTTTTTGTGTTTACTTAGCTTCCAGTAATGCTAAATTGTACTATCATAAACAAAACGACAATCTGAGGACATATGTTGAGTTGCAAAATATATAGGACTCAAATAATAATATATGTAATTCTTCATATATACCATTGTGTATCCTTTTTCTTCATTTGGTTAATTGACATATACATACATGTATATGGATTTCGCCAACCATTTGTTTTACGAACTGAGCTGGGGAACTTTTGTAACAAGCAGGAGGTCTGTCGCATATTAAATGTTGCCATGGTAACACTGGCTGTACTGCATCCGTGACTCTGTCACGTTTAATCGAATATGGCTTTGACTAGTTGATGTGGGGAACAGATAAAACTCAAGACAATAGAACAGCCGTTTTATTTTCCCGAAGAGATTTTGACATTTTTCTTGAAAATTTTATGAAGATTTTATTTTTAAAGTAAGAGGTGATCTATTTTGAATATCAGAATTCTTTGAAAATCAACTTTATGTTTTAAAACAATATAGATGTACACTATATTAATTTATCCTATTATAATGCAATTTTATTGTTTCACAAAGAAAAAATCATTAAGTAAGCTACGTAGTAGTTGATTATCATTTATGTTTACGCACCACAGTGTGAACATCTTTGTTGTTTATGTTTACACACCACAGTGTACATCTCAGTGGTTTATGTATACACACCACAGTGTGTACATCTCAATCATTTATATTTACACACCACAGTGTGTACATCTCAGTCGTTTATATTTGCACACCACAGTGTGTACATCTCAATCGTTTATATTTACACACCACAGTGTGTACATCTCAGTTGTTTATGTTTACACACCACAGTGTGTACATCTCAATCGTTTATGTTTACACACCACAGTGTGTACATCTCAGTTGTTTATGTTTACACACCACAGTGTGTACATCTCAGTCGTTTATGTTTACACACCACAGTGTGTACATCTCAATCGTTTATGTTTACACACCACAGTGTGTACATCTCAGTCGTTTATGTTTACACACCACAGTGTGTACATCTCAGTCGTTTATATTTACACACCACAGTGTGTACATCTCAATCGTTTATGTTTACACACCACAGTGTGTACATCTCAGTCGTTTATGTTTACACACCACAGTGTGTACATCTCAGCAGTATTTTTTTCACTTACTATTTTCAACAGCCCATGCCTTTTCAATTGGGGAAATAACTCAGAATTTGGAAGAAATTGGGAAAAATTTCAGGCATGTAAAAGATTTTCAAAATCACTTGCCCCGGGCAAGTAGAGCCCAATAATTCACTTACAATTGCCCAAAATTAAATTCCACTTGCCCCCCCCAAAATGCCTTTTTTTTTTTTATTGCATTACCGTACTTATTAGAAAATTGAAAATCAAAAACTTTAAAATTATCTAATAAACATTTCTAATTCTACATTTTCCTTCTATTATTAGAAGAAAAATAAAACAATTTATTTGCAACACTATTTACATTTTTAAAACTGTTTTTTTTTCCCCTCTATTATATTTTTTCTTAATTCCTGAATTCCGGTAACCAGATTTCGGCTTGATTATTAGATCCCTGGTACTACTTCCTACCTTGAACAGAGATCGTTTTTACACAGAAAAACTCGAAAAATGTCGAAAAAAAAAAAATAATTAGACAACTAATAATGTAAGTTAACTCTGGAAACATTGTTATATAACTTATAAGCAGATAACTATTGTTTTTATTAGCATGAATGTCTGTAAAATGTCTCTGAACTGAAGGTGCACCTAGCGACCTAGACAAGTAGTTATGCTCATTTCTATTTTGATTTCATTTCGTGAAATAAAAATTGTTTCTAATCCCAAATTATTTGTTTAAAGTAATGTAGACAATATTAACACGTTTTAGCTATGAAAATCTGGTACAAATTATCAACACAAATGTCATTGAATTTGGTCAGTTTTTATTGGGAAATTTGACTTATAAATTGGGAAAATAAGGCATTTTTTGGCTAGGGGAAACAGCCGAAGTTCGGCTGTAGATTCGACCAAAAAACAACACTGCTCAGTCGTTTATGTTTACACACCACAGTGTGTACATCTCAATCGTTTATGTTTACACAGCACAGTGTGTACATCTCAATCATTTATGTTTACACAGCACAGTGTGTACATCTCAGTGGTTTATGTTTACACACCACAGTGTGAACATCTCAGCTGTTTATGTTTACACACCACAGTGTGTACATCTCCATGATTTATGTTTACACAGCACAGTGTGTACATCTCAATCGTTTATGTTTACACAGCACAGTGTGTACATCTCAGTGGTTTATGTTTACACACCACAGTGTGAACATCTCAGCTGTTTATGTTTACACACCACAGTGTGTACATCTCAATTATTTATGTTTACACACCACAGTGTGTACATCTCAGTTGTTTATGTTTACACACCACAGTGTGTACATCTTAGTCGTTTATGTTTACACACCACAGTGTGTACATCTCAGTTGTTTATGTTTACACACCACAGTTTGTACATCTCAATCGTTTATGTTTACACACCACAGTGTGTAAATATCAATCGTTTATGTTTACACATCACAGTGTGTAAATCTCAGTTGTTTATGTTTACACACCACAGTGTGTACATCTCAGTCGTTTATGTTTACACACCACAGTGTGTACATCTCAGTTGTTTATGTTTACACACCACAGTGTGTACATCTCAGTTGTTTATGTTTACACACCACAGTTTGTACATCTCAATCGTTTATATTTACACACCACAGTGTGTACATCTCAGTTGTTTATGTTTACACACCACAGTGTGTACATCTCAATCATTTATGTTTACACACCACAGTGTGTACATATCAATCGTTTATGTTTACACATCACAGTGTGTACATATCAATCGTTTATGTTTACACACCACAGTGTGTACATATCAATCGTTTATGTTTACACACCACAGTGTGTAAATCTCAGTCGTTTATGTTTACACACCACAGTGTGTACATATCAATCGTTTATGTTTACACACCACAGTGTGTACATCTGAGTCATTTATGTTTACACACCACAGTGTGTACATATCAATCGTTTATGTTTACACACCACAGGGTGTACATCTCAGTCGTTTATGTTTACACACCACAGTGTGTAAATATCAATCGTTTATGTTTACACATCACAGTGTGTAAATCTCAGTCGTTTATGTTTACACACCACAGTGTGTACATATCAATCGTTTATGTTTACACACCACAGTGTGTACATCTCAGTCGTTTATGTTTACACACCACAGTGTGTACATATCAATCGTTTATGTTTACACACCACAGTGTGTACATCTAGTCTTATGTTTACACACACAGTGTGTACATATCAATCGTTTATGTTTACACACCACAGTGTGTACATCTGAGTCATTTATGTTTACACACCACAGTGTGTACAATATCACAATCGTTTATGTTTACACACCACAGTGTGTACATCTCAGTCGTTTATGTTTACACACCACAGTGTGTACATCTCAATCGTTTATGTTTACACACCACAGTGTGTACATATCAATCGTTTATGTTTACACACCACAGTGTGTACATCTCAGTCGTTTATGTTTACACACCACAGTGTGTAAATATCAATCGTTTATGTTTACACATCACAGTGTGTAAATCTCAGTCGTTTATGTTTACACACCACAGTGTGTACATATCAATCTTTTATGTTTACACATCACACAGGGTGTACATCTCAGTCGTTTATGTTTACACAGCACAGTGTGTAAATATCAATCGTTTATGTTTACACATCACAGTGTGTAAATCTCAGTCGTTTATGTTTACACACCACAGTGTGTACATATCAATCGTTTATGTTTACACACCACAGGGTGTACATCTCAGTCGTTTATGTTTACACACCACAGTGTGTATCGTATACAATCGTTTATGTTATTTACACACCACAGGGTGTACATCTCAGTCGTTTATGTTTACACACCACAGTGTGTACATATCAATCGTTTATGTTTACACACCACAGGGTGTACATCTCAGTCGTTTATGTTTACACACCACAGTGTGTAAATATCAGATCGTTTATGTTTACACACCACAGGGTGTAACATCTCAGTCGTTTATGTTTACACACCACAGTGTGTACATATCAATTGTTTATGTTTACACACCACAGTGTGTACATATCAATCGTTTATGTTTACACACACAGTGTGTAAATATCAATCGTTTATGTTTACACATCACAGTGTGTAAATCTCAGTCGTTTATGTTTACACACCACAGTGTGTACATATCAATCGTTTATGTTTACACACCACAGGGTGTACATCTCAGTCGTTTATGTTTACACACCACAGTGTGTACATCTCAATCGTTTATGTTTACACACCACAGTGTGTACATCTGAGTCATTTATGTTTACACACCACAGTGTGTACATATCAATCGTTTATGTTTACACACCACAGGGTGTACATCGTGTGTACATCTCAGTCGTTTATGTTTACACACCACAGTGTGTAATATCAATCGTTTATGTTTACACATCACAGTGGTGTAAATCTCAGTCGTTTATGTTTACACACCACAGTGTGTACATATCAATCGTTTATGTTTACACACCACAGTGTGTACATATCAATCGTTTATGTTTACACCACAGGGTGTACATCTCAGTCGTTTATGTTTACACACCACAGTGTGTACATCTCATCATTATGTTTACACACCACAGTGTGTACATATCAATCGTTTATGTTTACACACCACAGTGTGTACATCTCAGTCGTTTATATGTTTACACACCACAGTGTGTACATCTCAATCATTTATGTTTACACACCACAGTGTGTGTGTACACAGTGTGTAATCAATCGTTTATGTTTACACACCACAGTGTGTACATCTCAGTCGTTTATGTTTACACACCACAGTGTGTAATATTAACTGATGATTCTCTTTGGCCACTATTGGGCAGGTAATATATACTCTACTGTAATTATCTATGTAAATGAGGTTACAACTTTGTGTGTTGTTACATAAACCATATGATAATTGTCGCTTTTCTAACTCACCATATATATGAACCCAAGCAAGACTCCTGGAAAATCAATACCATGACATACAGATAGCATGTTTTCCCTGGACCCATATTTAAATACATCCTTATTTAGTTTGATTTGTTTAGTGATGAGATGATGGGACAGTGTAGATTTGATTATCGTGTTTGTGACTTTTAGTATATCAGGATTACGTGGTGAACAGAACGGTGTAGAAACTGTATCATATAATAAATCTCACAGGCAAATGCTACTTATATGACTGTAAACAAAAAATACAAATAGATCCTTTATGATAATACATGTGACGATATGATGGAAATGTTCTGTATGTAAAAACAAGAAAAAATATATTTCAGCAGTTTTAAATTTTCATGATAGGGTTTTCAGTGTTTATGAGTGAACTCTTTCTCATTACTTTGCGAATCAAATTTTAGCAACCAAATTTTCGCAATCAAAGCAATGTCCCACGAAAATATCATCCTTGTGTAAATAATTAACTGTAAATGGTATGTATTTCAATTCAGGAAAAAGGAGAAGCTTATTTCAATGAAATTTTCCTTAATTTTTCACTGATATCTCACATCTTATGTCATGGCGCGGAGTCCGTCATCCGTCCGTCAACATTTCCTTTAAATCGCTACTAGTCCTATAGTTCTGCGTGGATTCTAACCAAATTTGGCTCTGACCCCTCAGGGGCAGGAGGGGCCGGGCCCAATAGGGGAAATAGAGGTAAATACTATAAATTGCTCTTTATCCTAGAGTTCTGCATGGATTGAAACCAAATTTGGCCAAAAACATCCTTGGGGGATAGAGGAACAAAGTTTTTATAAATTTTGGCTCTGACCCACCGGGGGCAGGGTGCAAAAGAGGAAATAGAGGTAAATCCTTTAAATCGCTACTAGTCATTGAGTTTTGCATGAGTTGAAACCAAATTTGGCCAAAAACATCCTTAGGCGAAGGGGAACAGAGAATATTCAATTTTCCTTCAGGAAAGAACAATGAACCAGTATTCAGAACATTACTGCACATGACAAACCAGGTGAGCGATACAGGCCCTCTTGGCCTCTTGTTTAATTGTTCAATCTAATTTTGAGTCAGCGGAGGTCGTGGTGACTTCTGCTAGTTACTTGCAATGTCAATTATTGGTTTTTACATTGTTTGAATAATGCAAATGTCCCTGATACAATCATATACACACATATTTTCAAACAAAAAAAAGATGCATCCCTGAGGTTCTCAACTAGAAGTTTACATGTATTTTGATAAAAAAAAAAATTTTGTTAATGACAATTGAACTTTCTATTGAGATATTAAGCATTTGACCTTTAGATTAAAGGTGCTTTGACATTTTATAATAAGATGAAGTATGGTATTTTGAATTATATCTTGTTTATCTTGGCATTATTCCCAGCAGCTGAAGTTTGGTCAGTTGAAGTTTGTGCAGAAATGCTACTATCTGTTCAGCAGGGAATAGGAAACTGTTATCTAGGAATTAGTTATTGATATCTGTCCAGGCGTAAGTATGGAATTGTTGCCCAGGAAATAGTTATTGCTATCTGTCCAGCAGGGAGTATGGAACTGTTGCCCAGGAAATAGTTATTGCTATCTGTCTAGCAGGGAGTAAGGAACTGTTGCCCAGGAAATAGTTATTGCTATCTGTCCAGCAGGAAGTATGGAACTGTTGCCCGGGAAATAGTTATTGATCTCTGTTCAGCTGGGAATATGGAACCGTTATCCGGAAAATAGTTATTGCCATCCGTCTAGCAGGGAGTATGGAACTGTTATCCAAGAAATAGTTATTGATCTCTGTTCAGCAGGGAGTAAGGAACTGTTGTCCAGAAAAATAGTTATCACCATCTGACTAGCAGTGAGTATGGAAATGTTATCCAAGAAATAGTTATTGATCTCTGTTCAGCAGGGAGTAAGGAACTGTTGTCCAGAAAAATAGTTATCACCATCTGACTAGCAGGGAGTATGGAACTGTTGTCCAAGAAAAAGTTATTGATCTCTGTTTAGCGGGGAGTAAGGAACTGTTGTCCAGAAAAATAGTTATCACCATCTGTCTAGCAGGGAGTATGGAACTGTCGTCGAAGAAAAAGTTATTGCTATCTATCCAGCAGATACTATAGAACTGTTGTCCAGGAAATAGTTATTTATATTTGTCCAGCAGGGAATAGGGAACTTATTTTGGATATGTAATGTAGAATAAAAAATGAAGCAAATAATCATATAACACTTTTCTGTAAAACGTCAACTTCCGGTTGGAAAGTTGAAAGTTTTTTAGGTCACCTGAGACGAAGTCTCAAGTGACCTATTCTAATCGCCTTTTGTCCGTCGTCGTGCGTCGTGCGTCGTATGTCCGTAAACAATTTACATTTTCGTCTTCTTCTCCAAAACTGCTGAAGCAATTTCAATGAAATTTGGCACAAACCTTCTTAGGCATAAGGCCAATCAAAATTGTGAATTATATGGTCCCCACCCCCCAGGGGGCTGTGGGAGGGGCCAAAAGGGGTAAAATTGAGTAAAATTTCAAAAATCTTCTTCTCTACTCACAGATGTGGTAGAATCTTCAAATTCATAGATAGAAAGCGTCTTAGGTCCTGGCTCGTATACCAAAAATTGTGAATTATATGACCCTGGGGCTCTCTAGTGTTCCTCTCTGGGGGACGGGGGGGTGTTAAGTTTACTATAGTTTATATTGGGAAAACACAATTTTGCGGGATTATCTGGGTGTGTAAAAGTGTATATTCCACTAGCCCGACGCTCCAGGGCTACCAAATTTTTCAGCTTGGGCTAGTGGAAATTTTTAGCCCATACTAGCCCAGGGGCTAGTGACTTTTTTCAAAGATATCTCAAAACGTAAGAAACATCAATATTTAAGTGTCTATAAAACACTTTCTTTAGAAAGAGGAGATAGAGAGTGATAGATTCTGTTATGTACATATTTGTAGAATCTAACTTTAACATATTAATCTGGAGTCATGTTGTCTAATTTATTTACGAATGTAGACAGGTACAGTAGATCTCTGCACGATCACCACTGTGAGTAGTGATGCAGTGGCGATGTTCATGTGGAAAGTTACGTAATTTGCAACACAAGTTCTAGACGAAAAAACAATTATACAAATGACATCAAATAAGTGCGCAATCTCAGCTATCAGGATCAGTAAATTTTAAATAGTTACAAAAACGTATTTGTTAAAGAACTGGAATCTATTTCCTCAAAAAGTCGCATCTGTGGCTTGTCGGCAAAGCAATAAGACCATGCCTGCAAGCAGGCAGCATAATTTGTTATGGTTTGGATTTAATATGTCGAGAAGGTCTAGGTGAGATCGCAGGAATCCGTGGTTTCGAGGGATTTATAGATTAAAAATCTTAAAAAAATTGTGTGGTTCTGAATTTATAGTAAAAGATTTTTCTTAAGATGTGTTTATCACAGATTAAAGATTAACGATTTCTTAATGTTTATTTTACACTGGTAAATTTAAGTTTAAAAAAAAATTAGATGCATATAATAAAAAATACTCACTCTATTAAAAATATTTGAACTTTATACAGTATAAAAAATACTGGGTATTATAAGATTTTTCATTTTTTTTTTTTGGCTGGGCTGAGTAGATATTTAGTGGCGCGGGCTAATGTTAGATTTTGGTGTTACCTAGCCTGGGCCTCCCCCACTAAGTGCTTTGAAATAGAAATTTTTACACCCCTGATTATTTGGTGTCATTTGAATTGGAGATGATGTCAAATTTGTGTCAGTATTATCACAGTTTGAGATGGCCTTTTTATGCCTTAATATTTACACTAGATTTCATATGGATGACCCCACAGAGGGACTTTAGGGTGCGGGGTCAAAAAAGGGGTCAAAATATGCTAAAACTTCAAAAATCTTCTTCGTGAAATTCTGGTGAATGGTGTTTAGAATCAAATACTTTTTCATAAGATAATAGAAAGGTCTTAGGTCCTTTACATAAAAATTGTGAATTATATGACCCTGGGGGTCTCGCGTTTTCCCCCTGGGGAGGGGGTCAAGTTTACTATAGTTTAATATAGGGAAGAAACACATTTATGAGCATGTTTTTGCCTCAACTTTTCATTGGAGAACGGGACTCAAAACTTGGTTAGATTATTAGCCTTGAGATGAGGCATTTTACAATACTCATATTATCCACACATGGTCCTGGCCGCAACCCCTGGGGGGGCAGGGTAGGGTAGGGGGCAAAAAAAAGGGTCTAAATATAGGACTGAAACTTTCAAAAAAATCGTTCTTCTGAGAATTATCTGGAAATGGTAGAATCAAATACTTTTCATTAATAGAAAGGTCTTAAAGGTTCTGTTTACAAAATTTCGGGTGTGAAGTAGATATGGTCCTAGGATCTCCTGTTTCCCCTTGGGAGAGGGGGGTCAAGTTTACTATAGTTTATATAGGAAAACACATTAATGAGCGATTTTTTGCTCTCTACATTTTCATAGGAAATGAGTCATTAACTTGGTATAGAGAATTTATTTGTGAGCCTGAGATAGCATTTTAATATCTATATCCACATGGTGGTGCATTACTGACCGATCCCCTGGGGGCAGAAGGGACCGGGGCAAAAAAAAAGAGGTCATTCTCAAATAGGCTAAAACTTACAAAAATCTTCTAAAATTCTGGATGTAATAGTGGATATCAACATATTATTAGATGGAAAGGTCTTAAGGTGCCTGTTTTATAAAAATTGTGAATTATATGACCTTGGTGGGTCTCACGGTTACCCTCTGGGGGAGGGGGTCAAGTTTACTTTATGTTTATATAGGAAAAACATATTTGTGAACAATTTTCGTAGGAAATTAGTCAAACTTGATAAGAATTACTAGCCTAAGATATAGCATTTTAACATTCATATCCGTCCTCGAGGGACTCCCTTGGGGGACCAGAGGGGCAGGACCAAAAAGGGTCCTCTAAAATTATTATAAAATTTCAAAAAAATACCTCTAAGTTCACAGGTTTGATGGAAGCAAATACTTTTTTAGTTTAAAAAGTGAAATTTATAAAAACTGACCAACTTCAAGGACACAGCACATAGTGTTTATATGTCTTTAAGTTTTCATTATATATTCTAACTCAGGTGACCATTAAGGCCCATGGGCCTCTTGGTTTTTTTTTTTAAAGACATTAAAAAATCTTCTTCTCAAGTTCTAGAAGGCCCAGAGACATTTGTTAGGGCTATAGCATGCTGACATGAATGCCTACTAAGTTTTTCTAATATATGAGTGACTTTGACCTTCATTCACGGTCACATGCAGTTTAAGTCAAGGTTTAGGTTTACCTCTGAGACGTGTTAGTAACCACATACAGTTTAAAGTCGAGGTTTAGGTTACCTCTGAGACTTGTAAGTAACCACATACAGTTTAAAGTCAAGGTTTAGGTTACCTCTGAGACGTGTTAGTAACCACATACAGTTTTAAGTCAAGGTTTAGGTTACCTCTGAGACTGTTAGTAACCACATACAGTTTTAAGTCAAGGTTTAGGTTATCTCTGAGACGTGTTAGTAACCACATACAGTTTTAAGTCAAGGTTTAGGTTTACCTCTGAGACTTGTTAGTAACCACATACAGTTTTAAGTCAAGGTTTAGGTTACCTCTGAGACTTGTTAGTAACCACATACAGTTTTAAGTCAAGGTTTAGGTTTACCTCTGAGACTTGTTAGTAACCACATACAGTTTTAAGTCAAGGTTTAGGTTTACCTCTGAGACTTGTTAGTAACCACGCACATAGCGTTTTAAGTCAAGGTTTAGGTTTACCCCTGAGACTTGTTAGTAACCACATACAGTTTTAAGTCAAGCTTTAGGTTACCCCTGAGACTTGTTAGTAACTACATACAGTTTTAAGTCAAGGTTTAGGTTTACCTCTGAGACTTGTTAGTAACCACCTAGCATTTTAAGTCAAGGTTTAGGTTTACCCCTGAGACTTGTTAGTAACCACCTAGCATTTTAAGTCAAGGTTTAGGTTTACCTCTGAGACTTGTTAGTAACCACATACAGTTTTAAGTCAAGGTTTAGATTACCCCCTCTGAGACTTGTTAGTAACCACATACAGTTTTAAGTCAAGGTTTAGGTTTACCCCTGAGACTTGTAAGTAACCACATACAGTTTTAAGTCAAGGTTTAGGTTATCTCTGACACGTGTTAGTAACCACATACAGTTTTAAGTCAAGGTTTAGGTTTATCTCTGACACGTTTTAGTAACCACATACAGTTTTAAGTCATGTGGTTTAGGTTACCTCTGAGACGTTTAGTAACCACATACAGTTTTAAGTCAAGGTTTAGGTTATCTCTGAGACGTGTTAGTAACCACATACAGTTTTAAGTCAAGGTTTAGGTTTACCTCTGAGACTTGTTAGTAACTACATACAGTGTTAAGTCGAGGTTTAACTTTAAGTCATGCTGAATTGCATTCATAAAATAGACCAGATTGTTGACTCCATATAGCATAGTTGAGTTCTGGCAAGATATATGTATTCTGAATAATTATCACCACCCTAATTATTGTATATGGACAGCATTGTGAAATAGTAGTCTATGATGGGTGTGACATTACACAGAATGAAAATGGTGATGGTGCATAATTAAACTAACACCTGGGTTCAATAGAACTATACAGGAGGAAGACAAAGGATATACATTGATGTGAATCTAAATAATGTTATGACAAAGAATTGATACTTTGTTTATATTATTAAGGATACTAAGCTGTACTAACACAGTGTCAGCACTAAGGCTTCTCCTTGGAGTCGACCTTGACCTAAATTCCTGTTGTCGACTTTTATTTAATTGGAATTGTCATCATTCTTGGGAATCAGCAATAAAATCAATTTTGCCCGGATCCCACTTCCTAGTGTCGTAACCAGTTGAAAACGAAATTAGTGCAAATGGTTGATAGGAACAATACAGTACTAATTATGGTGTTTATATGTAGTGGTGGTGCAAAAATAACGTGTAGCGAAGCTACTTGTGTATGTAAAACAAATTATGGTGTTTATATGTAGTGGTGCAAAAATAACGTGTAGCGAAGCTACTTGTGTATGTAAAACAAATTATGGTGTTTATATGTAGTGGTGGTGCAAAAATAACGTGTAGCGAAGCTACTTGTGTATGTAAAACAAATTATGGTGTTTATATGTAGTGGTGGTGCAAAAATAATGTGTAGCGAAGCTACTTGTGTATGTAAAACAAATTATGGTGTTTATATGTAGTGGTGGTGCAAAAATAACGTGTAGCGAAGCTACTTGTGTATGTAAAACAAATTATGGTGTTTATATGTAGTGGTGGTGCAAAAATAACGTGTAGCGAAGCTACTTGTGTATGTAAAACAAATTATGGTGTTTATATGTAGTGGTGGTGCAAAATATTTGTGTAGCGAAGCTACTTGTGTATGTAAAACAAATTATGGTGTTTATATGTAGTGGTGGTGCAAAAATAATGTGTAGCGAAGCTACTTGTGTATGTAAAACAAATTATGGTGTTTATATGTAGTGGTGGTGCAAAAATAACGTGTAGCGAAGCTACTTGTGTATGTAAAACAAATTATGGTGTTTATATGTAGTGGTGCAAAAATAATGTGTAGCAAAGCTACTTGTGTATGTAAAACAAATTATGAATTTAGTTTAAAGAAAATCATAAACATGAAATAAACTGGAAAAGTTTTTGAATTTTATGCCATTTTCCATAGGAGAGTATTCGGTTCAAATGACAATATATTCTCAATATGTTCTCACCATTCCCATTGCTATTTCATGCTCAACTGTCAATTTGCAGTATTTAAAGTGTTTATTTGCCTGTGTACACAGTGATGTCAGTATCAAGTGTTTATTTGACTGTGTACCCAGTGATGTCAGTATCAAGTGTTTATTTGACTGTGTACCCAGTGATGTCAGTATCAAGTGTTTATTTGACTGTGTACCCAGTGATGTCAGTATCAAGTGTTTATTTGACTGTGTACCCAGTGATGTCAGTATCAAGTGTTTATTTGACTGTGTATCCAGTGATGTCAGTATCAAGTGTTTATTTGACTGTGTACCCAGTGATGTCAGCATAAAGTGTTTATTTGACTGTGTGTACCCAGTGATGTCAGTATCAAGTGTTTATTTGACTGTGTATCCAGTGATGTCAGTATCAAGTGTTTATTTGACTGTGTACCCAGTGATGTCAGCATAAAGTGTTTATTTGACTGTGTACCCAGCGATGTCAGTATCAAGTGTTTATTTGACTGTATACCCAGTGATGTCAGTATCAAGTGTTTATTTGACTGTTTACCCAGTGATGTCAGTATCAAGTGTTTATTTGACTGTGTACCCAGTGATGTCAGTATAAAGTGTTTATTTGACTGTGTATCCAGTGATGTCAGTATCAAGTGTTTATTTGACTGTGTATCCAGTGATGTCAAATATAAAGAAGGACATGTGACCATCCAGATGTGGTTATATTTTGTCTTGTTCTTTATTGATGTTTTTTATTCAATTATTTATCAAAATTAAATTATATGTTTATGTTAAGTAATTTGTATTAAATGCCAGCTGCTAGGTGCCTGATAAATGTGGTACAAATTCCCAAAATATATAGCAGGATCATGTGTAATGTTGTCAATTCAAAATGGCAAATGTTCTGAGAAGAAGGGGGAAAAAGCAAGTTTGTACAGTGTATATTTAATAGCTATTTGAGTGGTTAATGGAATAGTCTGAATTATCTAGAGTAAACAACTGAAGGCTTGTTACTGCCCTGTAGCAGCTTTAGACCGGTGTGTGTTTACATTCTCTTTTGATAGAAACAGGCAGGCATTCAGTATTCATAGCGAAAAAAGGTCTTCGTAATACGGTTAAAGCTTTCTAGGTTTCAAGGTAACTTCAAGAACCCTACTGATAATGATTATTTGAATTGAGTAGTATGGTTTAACACCATTATTTTCAGAGGCCTGATAATGTGATGGATGGTGGAGGAGGGGGATGAAATGTGACATATTAATCAGTCTAGATGCTTTATCTTCCCTTAAATAACCATGTACATAATGTTTATTCAGACACCAATTATCAATTGGTCATGTGTTTGGCAACCAATTATCTGTTGGTCATGTATTTGGCAACCATTTACCTGTTGGTTTATGTATTTGGCAACCAATTATCTATTGGTTTATGTATTTGGCAATCAATTATCTGTTGGTTTATGTATTTGGCAACCATTTACCTTTTGGTTTATGTATTTGGCAACCAATCATCTATTGGTTTATGTATTTGGCAACCAATTATCTGTTGGTTTATGTATTTGACAACCAATTATCTATTGGTTTATGTATTTGGCAACCAATTATCTGTTGGTTTATGTATTTGGCAACCAATGATCTATTGGTTTATGTATTTGGCAACCAATTATCTGCTGGTTCATGGGTTTGGCAACCAATTATCTATTGGGTCATGTGTTTGGCAACCAATTATCTGTTGGTTTATGTATTTGGCAACCAATGATCTATTGGTTTATGTATTTGGCAACCAATTATCTGTTGGTTCATGGGTTTGGCAACCAATTATCTATTGGGTCATGTGTTTGGCAACCAATTATCTGTTGGTTTATGTATTTTGCAGCCAATTATCTGTTGGTTTATGTATTTGACAACCAATTATCTGTTGGTTTATGTATTTGGCAACCAATTATCTATTGGTTCATCTGTTTGGCAACCAATTATCTGTTGGTTTATGTATTTGGCAACCAATTATCTGTTGGTTTATGTATTTGACAACCAATTATCTGTTGGTTTATGTATTTGGCAACCAATTATCTATTGGTTCATGTGTTTGGCAACCAATTATCTGTTGGTTTATGTATTTGACAACCAATTATCTATTGGGTCATGTGTTTGGCAACCAATTATCTGTTGGTTCATGTGTTTGGCAACCAATTATCTATTGGGTCATGTGTTTGGCAACCAATTATCTGTTGGTTTATGTATTTGACAACCAATTATCTATTGGTTTATGTATTTGACAACCAATTATCTGTTGGTTCATGGGTTTGGCAACCAATTATCTATTGGTTCATGGGTTTGGCAACCAATTATCTATTGGGTCATGTGTTTGGCAACCAATTATCTATTGGTTTATGTATTTGACAACCAATTATCTGTTGGTTCATGGGTTTGGCAACCAATTATCTATTGGTTTATGTATTTGGCAACCAATTATCTGTTGGTTCATGGGTTTGGCAACCAATTATCTATTGGGTCATGTGTTTGGCAACCAATTATCTGTTGGTTTATGTATTTGGCAACCAATTATCTGTTGGTTCATGGGTTTGGCAACCAATTATCTATTGGGTCATGTGTTTGGCAACCAATTATCTGTTGGTTTATGTATTTGACAACCAATTATCTGTTGGTTTATGTATTTGGCAACCAATTATCTATTGGTTCATGTGTTTGACAACCAATTATCTATTGGTTTATGTATTTGACAACCAATTATCTGTTGGTTCATGGGTTTGGCAACCAATTATCTATTGGTTCATGTGTTTGGCAACCAATTATCTATTGGTTCATGTGTTTGGCAACCAATTATCTGTTGGTTTATGTATTTGACAACCAATTATCTGTTGGTTCATGGGTTTGGCAACCAATTATCTATTGGTTTATGTATTTGGCAACCAATTATCTGTTGGTTCATGGGTTTGGCAACCAATTATCTATTGGTTTATGTATTTGGCAACCAATTATCTGTTGGTTCATGGGTTTGGCAACCAATTATCTATTGGTTCATGTATTTGGCAACCAATTATCTGTTGGTTCATGGTTTTTGGCAACCAATTATCTATTGGTTTATGTATTTGGCAACCAATTATCTGTTGGTTCATGGGTTTGGCAACCAATTATCTATTGGTTTATGTATTTGGCAACCAATTATCTGTTGGTTCATGGGTTTGGCAACCAATTATCTATTGGTTTATGTATTTGGCAATCAATTACTCTGTTGGTTCATGGTTTGGCAACCAAATTATCTATTGGTTTATGTATTTGACAAAACTCAATTATCTGTTTGGTTCATGTGTTTGGCAACCAATTATCTATTGGTTTATGTATTTGACAACCAATTATCTGTTGGTTCATGGGTTTTTGGCAACCAATTATCTATTGGTTTATGTATGGGTTGGCAACCAATTATCTGTTGGTTATGGGTTTGGCAACCAATTATCTATTGGTATCTATGTATTTGGCAACCAATTATCTGTTGGTTCATGGGATTTGGCAACCAAATTATCTGTTGGTTCATGGTTTGGACAACCAATTATTATTGGTTCATGTCATTTGGCAACCAATTTATCTGATGGTTCATGGTGTTTGGCAACCAATTATCTGTTGGTTTATGTATTTGGCAACCAATTATCTGTTGGTTTATGTATTTGGCAACCAATTATCTGTTGGTTTATGTATTTGGCAACCAATTATCTATTGGGTTCATTGTGGTTTGGCAACCAATTATCTGTTGGTTTCATGTATTTGGCAACCAATTATCTGTTGGTTTATGTATTTGGCAACCAATTATCTGTTGGTTTATGTATTTGGCAACTCAATTGGGTCATCTATTGGTTTATGTATTTGGCAACCAATTATCTGTTGGTTCATGGGTTTGGCAACCAATTATCTATTGGTTCATGTGTTTGGCAACCAATTATCTATTGGTTCATGTGTTTGGCAACCAATTATCTATTGGTTTATGTATTTGGCAACCAATTATCTGTTGGTTCATGGGTTTGGCAACCAATTATCTATTGGTTTATGTATTTGACAACCAATTATCTGTTGGTTCATGGGTTTGGCAACCAATTATCTATTGGTTTATGTATTTGGCAACCAATTATCTGTTGGTTCATGGGTTTGGCAACCAATTATCTATTGGTTCATGTGTTTGGCAACCAATTATCTATTGGTTCATGTATTTGGCAACCAATTATCTATTGGTTTATGTATTTGGCAACCAATTATCTGTTGGTTCATGGGTTTGGCAACCAATTATCTATTGGTTTATGTATTTGGCAACCAATTATCTGTTGGTTCATGTGTTTGGCAACCAATTATCTATTGGTTTATGTATTTGGCAACCAATTATCTGTTGGTTCATGGGTTTGGCAACCAATTATCTATTGGTTTTATGTTTTTGGCAACCAATTATTGTTTGGTTTATGTATTTGGCAACCAATTTATCTATTGGTTTATGTATTTGGCAACCAATTATCTGTTGGTTCATGGGTTTGGCAACCAATTATCTATTGGTTTATGTATTTGGCAACCAAATTATCTGTTGGGTTCATGGGTTTGGCAACCAATTATCTATTGGTTCATGTGTTTGGCAACCAATTATCTGTTGGTTCATGTGTTTGGCAACCAATTATCTATTGGTTTATGTATTTGGCAACCAATTATCTGTTGGTTCATGGGTTTGGCAACCAATTATCTATTGGTTTATGTATTTGGCAACATGTATTTGACAACCAATGTTGGTTTATCTGTTGGCAACCAATTTCATGGGTTTGGCAACCAATTATCTATTGGTTTATGTATTTGGCAACCAATTATCTGTTGGTTCATGGGTTTGGCAACCAATTATCTATTGGTTCATGTGTTTGGCAACCAATTATCTGTTGGTTTCATGGGTATTTGGCAACCAATTATCTATTGGTTTATGTATTTGGCAACCAATTATCTGTTGGTTCATGGGTTTGGCAAGCCCAATTATCTATTGGTTTATGTATTTGGCAACCAATTATCTGTTGGTTCATGGGTTTGGCAACCAATTATCTATTGGTTTATGTATTTTGGCAACCAATTATCTGTTGGTTACATGTTGTTTGGCAACACAATTATCTATTGGTTCATGTGTTTTGGCAACCAATTTATCTATTGGTTTATGTGTTTGGCAACCAATTATCTGTTGGTTTATGGGTATTTGGCAACCAATTATCTATTGGGTCATGTGTTTGGCAACCAATTATCTGTTGGTTTACGTATTTTGCAACCAATTATCATGGGTTTGGTTCTATTGTATTTGGCAACCAATTATCTGTTGGTTTATGTATTGGCAACCCAACTTTATCTATTGGTTTATGTGTTTGGCAACCAATTATCTGTTGGTTTTATGGGTTTTGGCAACCACCATTATCTGTTGGTTTATGTTATTTGGCAACCAATTATCTAATTGGTTCATGTGGTTGGCCAACCAATTATCTGTTGGTTTATGTATTTTGCAACCAATTATCCTATTGGTTAATGTGTTTGGCAATCCAATTATCTGTTGGTTTATGTATTTGACAACCAATTATCTATTGGGTCTTTTGTTTGGCAACCAATTATTTGCTTGGTTCATGTGTTTGGCAAGCCAATTATCTATTGGGTCATGTGCTTTGGACAACTAATTATCTATTTGGGCAATCAAGTTTTATGTATTTGACAACCATTTTATCTATTGGTTTATGTATTTTGACAACCAATTATCTGTTGGTTCATGGGGTTTGGCAACACAATTATCTATTGGTTCATGGGTTTGGCAACCAATTATCTATTGGGTCATGTGTTTGGCAACCAATTATCTATTGGTTTATGTATTTGACAACCAAATTATCTGTTGGTTCATGGGTTTGGCAAACCAATTATCTATTGGTTTTATGTATTTTGGCAACACAATTATCTGTTGGTTCATGGGGTTTGGCAACCCTATTTTCTATTGGAGGTCTATGTGTTTTGGCAACCAATTATCTAAAAAATCTGGTTTTTGTGTTTGGCAACCAATTTATCTATTGGGGTTATCTGTTTGGCAACCAATTATCTGTTGGATTTATGGTATTTGGCAACCAATTATCTGGTTGGTTGTATGTATTTGACAACCATATTATCTGTTGGTTTATGTATTTTTTGGCAACCAATTATCTGTTGGTTTATGTATTTGACAACCAATTATCTGTTGGTTTATGTATTTGGCAACCAATTATCTATTGGTTCATCATGTTTGGCAACCAATTATCTGTTGGTTTATGTATTTGACAACCAATTATCTATTTGGTTTATGTATTTGGCAACCAATTATCTATTGGTTTCATATATCTATGGTGTTTGGCAACCAATTATCTGTTGGTTCATGTGTTTGGCAACCAATTATCTATTGGTTTATGTATTTGACAACCTATTATCTGTTGGTTTTAATGGGTTTTGGCATACCAATTATCTATTGGTTTATGTATTTGGCAACCAATTATCTGTTGGTTCATGGGTATTTGGCAACCAATTATCTATTGGGTCAATGTGTTTGCTAAAACCTATTATCTGGTTGTTGTAATTTGGCAACCAATTATCTGTTGGTTCATGTGTTTTGGCAACCAATTATCTATTGGTTCATGTGTTTGGCAACCAATTATCTATTGGGTATTTGGAACAACCAATTATCTGTTGGTTTAAGGGTTTGGCCAACCAATTATCTATTGGATTCATGAGTTGTTATGACCAACTCACGTTTTACCAATTATCTTTTGGATTTATGTATTTTGAAATCCAATTATCTGTTGGGTTCATGGGTTTGGCCAATCTATCTGTTGGAGTTTGGAACCATGTATCTTTTGGCAACCAATTATCTGTTGGTTCATGTATATATTTGGCAACCAACTTATTCTATTGGTTAATGTGTTTTTGGCTAACAATTATCTATTGGGTTTATGTATTTTGGCAACCAATTATCTGTTGGTTCATGGGTGACTTTGGCAACCAATTATCTATTGGTTTATGTATTTGGACAACCAACTTTATCTGTTGGTTCTTGGCGGTTTATGGCTAACCAATTATCTATTGGCTTCATGTGTTTGGCAACCAATTATCTGTTGGTTTATGTATTTGGCAACCAATTATCTATTGGTTCATTGGTTTGGCAACCAATTATCTGTTGGTTCATGTGTTTGGAATGCCACTTCCCCCACCCACCCCCAACCCACTATCTATTGGGTTCATGGGTTTGAGGGACAACCAATTATCTGTTGGTTTATTGTATTTGGCAACCTAATTATCTATTGGTTCATGTTGGTTTGGCAACCCAATAATTCTGTTGGTTTATGTATTTGACAACCCAATTATCTGTATTGGTTCATGGGATTTGGCAACCAATTATCTATTGGTTTATGTGTTTGAGGCAACCAATTATCTGTTGGTTTAATTGGGTTTTTGGCACCAATTCATCTATGTTGGTTTATGTATTTGGCAACCAATTATCTGTTGGTCATATGTATTGGCCAATCCAATTATCTATGGTTCATGTGTTTGGCAACACAAGTTTCAATCTGTTGGTTCATGGGTTTGGCAACACAATTATCTATTTGGTCATGTGTTTGGCAACCTAATTTATCCTATTGGTTTATGTATTTGGCATGCCAATTATCTATTGGGGTATGTGTTTTGGCAACCAATTATTCTGTTGGTTTATGTATTTGACAACCAATTATTCTATTGGTTCATGTGTTTTGGCAACCATTTATTCTGTTGGTTTATGTTATTTGGCAAACCAATTATCTGTTGGTTTATGGGTTTGACAACCAATTATCTATTGGTTTATGTGTTTGGCAACCAATTATCTGTTTGGTTTATGTGTTTGGCAACCCAATTATCTGTTTGGTTTCATGGGTTTGGCAACCAATTATCTATTGGGTCATGTGATTTGGCAACCAATTATCTGTTGGTTCATGTGTTTGGCAACCAAATTATCTTTTTGGGTCATGTGTTTGGCAACCAATTATCTGTTGGTTTATGTTTATTTGACAACCAATTATCTATTTGAGTTTATGTATTTGACAACCAAATTATCTGTTGGTTCATGGGTGTTTTGGCAACCCAATTATCTATTGGTTCATGGGTTTTTGGGCAACCAATTTATCTATTGGGTCATGTGTTTGGCAAAACCAATTATCTGTTGGTTTATGTATTTGACAACCAATTTATTGTTGGTTCATGGGTTTGGCACACACATTTAATCTATATGGCTTTATGTATTTGGCAACCAATTATCTGTGGGTTCATTGGGTTTGGCAACCAATATCTATTGGATTATGTATTTGGCAATCAATTTATCTATTGGTTTATGTATTGGGCAACCTAAATTATCTGTTGGTTCATGGGTTGGCAACCAATTATTCTATGGTCATGTTTTTGTGCCAACCAATAATCTGTTCATGGTTTATGTATTTATATTTTGCAACCTATTGTTTCTGTTGGTTTGTTTATTTGTAATTTGGCAACCAATTATCTGTTGGTTTTTATGTATTTGCAATCCAATATATCTATTTGTTACATCTGTTTGGAACCAATTATCTGTGGGTTTATGTATTTGGCAACCAATTATCTGTGGTTTATGTATTTGACAACCAATTATCTGGTTGGTTTATGTTATTTATTTCTATTGGTGTCATTGTGGTTTGGCAACCAATTATATGGTTGGTTTTTGAATTTTGACAACCAAATCTATTTGGGTCGTTGGGTCATCGGTTTGGCGAACCCAAAGGTCTGTTGGTTCATGTGTTGGGCAACCAATTTATCTATTGGGGTCATGTGTTTGGAAACCATTTATATGTTGGTTTATGTATTTGTTTTGCAAACACAATTATCTATTGGTTTAATGTATTTTTTATTTGGCAACCAATTATCTGTTGGTTCATGGGTTTGGCAACCAATTATCTAATTGCGATTCTTGGGTATTTGGCAACCTAATTATCTATTGGGTTGTGTTTTGGCAAACCAATTATCTATTTGGTTTATGTATTTGACAACGCAATATCTGTTGGTTCATGGCGGGTTTTGCAACCAATTATCTATTGGTTCAATTGTGTTTGGCATAACCATAATTATCTGTTGGTTCAGGTATTTGGCAACCAATTATTTTTGGGTCATGTTGTTTGGCAACCAATTATCTATTGGGTTATGTATTTGGCAACCATTTATCTATTTGGGTTATGTATTTGGCAACCCAATTATCTGTTGGGTTTCATGGGATTTGGCAACCAATTATCTATTTGGCGTCATGTGTTTGGGCAACCAATTATCTATTGGTTTATGTTATTTGACAACCAATTATCTGGTTGGTTCATTGTATTTGGCAAAACCAATTAGTCTATTGGTTATGTGTTTGGAAACCAATTATCATGGTTTATGTTCTGGCAACCATATTATCTATTGATTAATGGGTGTGGCAACACAATTATCTATTGGTTTATATGTGTTTGGCAACCTATTATCTGTTGATTCATGTGGTTTGCGGACAACTCCAATTAATATATCTGGTTTTTGTGTTTGGAAACTCTAGTATCTATTGGGTCATGTGTTTGGCAACAAAATTATCTATTGGATTTTTGTATTTGGCAACCAATTTATCTGTTGGTTCATGTATTTGGCAAAACCAATTATCTAAGTGGTTTATGGTCTTTGGCAACCAATATATCTGTTGGTTCATGGAGTGTTTGGCATACCAATTATCTTATTGGTTCATGTGTTTGGCAAACCAATATATCTTTGGCGTTTATGTATTTGGCATCCTGATTTCGTCTAATTGGTTTATGTATTTGGCAACCAATTATCTGTTGGTTCATGTATTTGGCAACCAATGATCTATTGGTTTAGTTGTATTTGGCCAACCAATTATTCTGTTGGTTTCATGGGTTTGGCTACCAATTATCTATGTAGGTTCATGTGTTTGGCAATCCAAATTATCTATTGGTTTATCGTAATTTGGCAAACCAAATTTATCCTGTTTGATTCATGGGTTTGGCAACCAATTTATCTATCTGGGTCATGTGTTTGGCAACCAATTATCTGTTGGTTTATGTATATTTGCTCAATCAATTATCTGTTGGTTCATGGGTTTGGCAACCAATTATCTATTGGTGATGTACTTTGGCAACCCAATTATCTAGTGGTGCATCTGTTTTGTCACACCAATTATCTGTTGGGTTTATGTATTTGGCAACCACATTATCTGTTGGTTTATGTATTTGACTAACCTCAATTTCTATTGGTGTCTTGTATTTGTTCAACCCAATTATCTATTGGGTTCTTGTGTTTGGCAACCCCAATTATCTGTTGTGGTTTATGTTATTTGACAACCAATTATCTATTGGTTCATGTGTTTGGCAACCAATTATTATTGGGGTCATGTGTTTGGCAACCAATTATCTGTTGGTTATATTGTAATCTTGGCAACCCAATTATCTGTTGGTTTATGTCATGTGCGTGGCAACTCCAATAAGGGGTGGTGCGGTATGTATTGGGAAACCAATTATCTATTGGTTTATGTACTAGTGGTGGGGCCGGGGGATCAACACCTTAAGGGGTTGGTTGCGGGGATGAAATGGGAGTCGTTAAAGATCATGATTAGAAGTGCGGTTAATTCTCCAAAAGAAGTGGAGTATGCGCATATGCATACAAAATGTATTATACAGTGCATACGTGTTTGAAAATTGAAAGAATATATGGCCTTAACGCCACAAAGGACAATGTTACATGTCTATTTTGATCAACTGAAATATAGTGGGCGACACCTGTAACGAAGGATGTATCGCTAACTCGGGAATTTACTTGCTGTTACTATTACAGCTCGTATAAACGACGGGACTTGGGGAGAGCGGTTTCATTAGCTATGGAAAACAATATCCCATGAATTAAAATTTTTTTTATGATTTTAGTCTATTTGAACCCTTGTTGTGACTGCTTGCACTTGATATGAAGGTCCAGGGTCATTCATTTGATCAAACTTATTAATTAGAAGCCCGTTCATCCAATGCATGCTACAAACGTAATACATGTACCATGCATATGGCTACAGGCCAGTCAATTTTTGATAGAGGAGCCATTTAAAGATTTTAACCCATTTGACATTGTGACCTTAAATTAAGGTCAAGTCCATTTTTTGAACAAACTCTGTAGCCTTCCATTTCAGCATGTTACAGACCCAACACCAGGAATACCATGCAATCAGGTCTGCATGACTATTGACAAGAATTTATTGCAGGTGGAAATAAAAACTAGCACTACTCCAATTCAAAACTTGGTGGGCTGTTTCTTTTACGACTTATCCTTAACATCTGAAAGTAGTTCAATATCTTTTACAACTTATCTTAATCTTTGGAAGGTTAGCTTATTCTTTTACCTATTGGAGGTGAAATAAAACTAGCAATCCCAATTCAAAATGGTAGTTTGATTCTTTTACGACTTATCCTATAACGTTTGAAGGTTATAGTTCAAATCATTTACAACTTATCTTAATCTTCGGAAGGTAGTCCTATTCTTTTACTTCTCAACCTAATCTTTGGAAGTATATTTTAATTGTCTAGCAAAAAGCCCCTGAATGTACACGTTAACACACTTTTATGGGGAAAAAAATAGGTTAAAAGATTTTAAACAGAAAATGTATAGTATTAAGCTTCTCCAATGAAATGAAGCAAAAAATCCCAATGTCATGATTACATAATATTTCAATTTGACTCGGACATATGATTGAATGACTTCATATTCACTCAAAAGTGGACAATTCTGAATATGCAATATGCATTAAAAGTTGCGTTTAATTTATATTGGAAAGTAAACCGGTTCTTATTATATGAAAGTTAAGTAGTAATTGGTGTCACTGTGACCTGCTTTACAGATATATGTACTGTGTATTGATCAGTGTTTGTAATACAAAGAATAGCTTGCTCTCCTGAAATAATTGGTAGGTCGAACCTGAACCCAACCACATCAGTGATAGAAATGTCCAGAACTAATCAAATCACTATGGACAATTGTGTTTATTATACAGAAAATCTGCTATTCTACTTATTAATAATATTACTTAAATCCATGATGAGTAGCAGTGGGGGTGGGGGCGTGTTAAGAATTTCCGTGTTAAAGTATATACGCTTCGTCCATCATTGTTGTACAATCATAAGGGGAGATAGCTCTGTGAAAGATGAGCGGTTACCATGGGGACATGCGTCACTCAGTGAAATATGATGTTTCATCCCCCCGCCTTAATGTTCTTAGCCACGTGATGTATTTAAACTAATCAACAGGCACATATATAAATGACATCACAAGTCTTGTATTCCTACATGTGCCTGGAAATATGCATGTTTATGAATCATGTAAAAGACTCCACTACCACCATTTTATCGGAAAAGAAATTGTTTTTCCTCATTTAAGTAAGAAATTGGTAATAAGGCCAAAAAAAAAATGTTTGTTTAGGGTTACATTGGCAAAAAAAATAGGGTCGGTTGGTCGGAAGGATTTTTTTAAAAATGTCTTTCACTCTAAAATAATGGCCAGAACTGGAGTCTGAGATCGAAATCCTGACATTTAAATTTTTTTCTTAGAAAAATGGGAAAAAAAATTAAGGTCGGTCGGGTACCCCTTAAGAGACATATTATTTTTTGGGCATAAGAGACATAATCGTCCTTGTCGAACACTCAATACCTTAAAAACACATACATTTTAGAGAACAAGAAAGTTAAACTGTGTTTTTACATAGAAAATCACAAAATAATACTATAAAGCTACAAGTTTCCATGGATACCGCACAATTAATTAAGTTAAAATAACCAGAATTAATGTAATATTGATTGTATGACACCCAACAAGTTATTATGAGGTAGTTTTGAAATGAATTTTAGCTGAATGCATGAAAGTGAGCAAATAAGCTAATTACCTCCCCTTTCCCATCCCAGGATAAAATTCTGTTTTCTATTTGCAATTTTAAGCCAAACACACAATGTTTGCATAATATTTGTCCCTGCAAAATGACTTCATAATCACTTTAATTTCAAGTTTATGATTAATTTTGTTTTCTGTCCTTGCACCAGTATTGATCATTTAGTATTGATCATTTATAAGGACGCACCGGTTATTTAGAAGGTGAAAAAGATGGAGCAGCTTGTATGGGGCTGTGGTTCCCAAGTGGTTAAGATGCCTCGACATATTCACCACAAGCCCTCTACCTTTTGGTTACGAATTTGAATCTCATGTGGCGTAGATTCCAGGTACTGACTGCTAGTCAGTGGTTTTTCTCCGGGTACTCAGACTTTCCTCAGACTTTCCTCTAGAGTCTAGACATCTCCTATATGACCCTGTAATAAACACTGATTCTGACATTTAATTTAAATAATGGCATGACATCAACGATTTTGAAATGCCTTGGAATAATTATCATGTAAAAGTCAGGGTCGCAGTGGCCAAGCGGTTAAGATGTCCTGACATATTACCAAAAGCCTAGCTCCATCTCCGGGTCAAGAGTTTGAACCTCATTTCGGACAGTAATTAGGTACTGACCGCTGGTTGTTGGTTTTTCTCCGAGTATTCCAGCTTTCCTCCACCAACAAACCTCACATCCTGACATGACCCTGACTGTTAATAGGACATTAAACTAATACTCCAGCTCCTATAAAAGTTTCCGCTGTTCCTATTTTATCAAAAGAAACTTTTTTCTAATATAAATAAGAAAATGGTAGACAATATCGGTCTGGCTAAACAAGAAATCTGTTACAATTAGAGACATTCCAATAATTTGGCTAAGTTCTTTTAATTGTATTTAGCATCATGCTAGAAAATGAACAAATAGGCATATTACCCCCCTTTATTCAATCCCAGTGAAAACTTGTTATGTGACATGTAAAGAATGAAGTATTTAATTGAAAGCAAACCCTTTGAAAGTCAGATGCCATCCAAAGTGATTTGTATAAGTTGTATAACTTGTTTCACAATCAATGTAAAATAAATAAAAGCTTTTTTTTTTGTTTTCTCCTCTCGGACATAACATTTACAAGACCATATCCAAGCGCTGACTGTTGGTACGTGTTTTTTCTGTAGGAACTCTATTGTACATCCAAATTCGAAATATATAATTTATATTATTGTAAATCCTTGGATTACCTTATACAGCTTGGGAAATGGGATATATGAAAATCAATTTACAAAATTCTTGGTTCATAAGAAACAGAAAATAACTATTTTGATGTACTTTTGGTTTTTTTATCATTATTATTGTTATTATTTAGCTTTTACATGTATGAATAGATTTAAAGCCAACATATTTGATATTGATGAAGATAACTAGTTTTCAAAATAACTACAGTAGCTGTCTAAGTGCTATTCGTTACAGATAAAAAAAGTGTCACATAGTGGTACAATACCTTAACCGAAATGACTTAAAGTTTTTAAAATGTAACTGTATAATTTACAGTAACTTATGATTAATAATTAGGCCATGTACATTGTGTACAGTATAGTATATAGCGGTAAAACACTGTTGTCATCTAAAGTACTGCATAGTGTATTTATTCTAATAATACGGTTGATCATTTAAAATGCAATTTTTCAAGCTACCAGATTGTTCAAGTCTGTCTTCTTTAGTTGTCAGTACTTGTCACTTATATTTGGTTTACGGTTATCCCTTGCCTGACATTGTCGCATGCCTTTGATCATCAGTGCTATTTTTAGACTGCAGCTGATCAACAAAACATGTGTCATCTGATAACGGGTATGGTTTAATTACACTACTGTAGGTAGCAATTTAATCATACAATTAAGCAATATATTAGGAGGACATATTAAAACGGTATCTGTCTCAGAATCTGTACAATAGACTGTCAGTTTACAAGTTGTTTTTAATCCATGCAGTGTAGCCTGATTCAGTCGCTGTCATGATCAGACTTGGTACTGCAGTAGGCATACGAAAAACAATCATAATTAACAACAGTACCCTCAAATATTAGATAGCGAATTATACTAACACCGGCCGATATTGAACAACTTAAATACATAACTAGTCTCACTTACCGTTATTGCCGATTGTAACTTGAAAAGTGAATCGGCTTTTAACATCAATCTGAACTGGTTCAAACCGTATACACAGGTGACACAACGTAACCATGCACATTCCTTCTACCAGGTGGTGCTGTCGTATTGCATTCCTTTGTGCGGTTGAACGCCCCAAACAGCACACATTTCCACAATACACGAAAATCCCAAAAAAATATTGGGGTATCATTACAGTATAAAAATTTTATATATATCAAGTAATTATATAATGAAATAAACAGGTTTTTAGGTCACCTGAGACGAAGTCTCAAGTGACCTATTCTAATCGCCTTTTGTCCGTCGTCGTGCGTCGTCCGTCGTATGTTCGTAATCAATTTACATTTTCGACTTCTTCTCCAAAACTGCTGAAGCAATTTCAATGAAATTTTGTACAAACCCTTCTAAGGCATAAGGCCAATTAAAATTGTGAATTATATGTGTCCCCACCCACCAGGAGAGCTCTATTGGAAGGGAGCCACCTTACCTAAAAGTGGGCAAAAAAAATGACTAAATTTTCAAATAACTCTTTCTTTCTCGACCGACACCTACTGATGTGTAGGGGAATTTACATAATCGTCATTTGACTAGCGTCTCGAAGGTCACCTTTTTGATAGCGTTTTACTCTATGTTCCCGGCTTGATTCGGGCAGCACTGTTTCTAGGGCCAACGTGGTCATTTAAAGTGGTGTGACCCGACGAGACAACGGGAAACATCGCAAGCAAGGACTGTGGGTAGTCTCAACGGTGGGGGGGGGGGGGAAGCGCCGTCCGTATCATTACGACTGTGGGAAGTCGTTGCCAAAAATTTAATAAACTGACAGATAAATTTTGCGAGAATCTATTACCAAAGAGCTCTATTATTGCAAAAGGCCAGATTAAGTTGATAAACCATTACTGAAAAAAAATGTTTGCGTAGAAAAAGAAACACTTCGCGGCTAATAATAATTATATATTTTTTATACCAAATATAGTTAAGATTTTCTATTTCTTTTAAACAACATTTTGTTGTGGTTAAAACGTGTTTTATTTTTTGAATATGACATTTCTGGCTTAAATATTTTTTCATTTGCTCCAAAATCAAGCCCGGTATCAGATTTTAACCCTTGGAAGCCTTGGGCGGGACCAGTGAAAAAGCGCTATCGGTGAACTTGTATCTAACGTGTCTAAAACGTAGCAGACCTCATCAGATCGTAACAGGCCTAGAGAAAACGTAGTGGTATCCTTGATAGACCGTGCTTCTCTAAAGCGGAATGTACCTTTGATTTCCGGGAACGCGCACTCTCCCTATACCCTGGTCCACCACGTTAATCCAGAATTAGAATGACTGTGGCAAAAACTGCACAGAATCTTGCTCTAAATTGATTACAGCAGACAGAAAAATATAGCATAAAATTCCACGTGGCACACTCGTTTCGGCGAAAAACTTGGATACAGTTGTCGCCGGGAACTCCTATAGTGTAATACCTTAGCATTTACCATAAAATTGTGCTTTATATGACCCTGGGGTCTCAGGTTTCCTCCTGGGGAGTGGGTCAAAGTTTACTAAGGTTTACACTAAGGGAAAAACACATTTTTGGAGCATTTGTTTGCCTCAATTTTCATGTAGAAATGGAGTCAAACTTGTTTAGGAATGTTATTAGCTCTGATATTACTACTCATTTAATATTGTGTCTATTCTTTGGTCTCTGGTTCACCCCCACCTCAGGGAGCTCAAAAGGGGCCGCACATTAGGCTAAAAATCTCGTCGTCGCTGTTAAACTACTGGAAATTGGTAGAATCAAATATTTAACTTGTCCATAGTTGACAGCCACAGGTTCTGTAAGGTGTTTATGTGAAAAATTTGTTGAATTATATGACCCTTGGGTCGCGCAGCGCAGAGTCACCCGCGAGCACACGAGGGGGTTAAGTTTACTGTAGTTTGTATAGGGGAAGGGAGTCACAATTTTTTGAGCATTATTTATTCATTATGAATAGAAAATTTGTCTAATTGTAGTCAGAATTATCACTTTGTGATGGCCATTTGAATCTATTACCATAATTTTCCATGACTGGATCCCCAGGGGCCCTTAGGGGGCCAGGGCCAAAAACGGGTCATATTGGCTATGATCTACTTCAAAAATCTTCTTCTGAAATTCTTGAAACTGGTTAGACATCAATTCTCTGCATTACCGTATTTTCCGGACAATAAGTCGCCACTGTGTACAAGCCGCAGAGGCCCTTTTTTATCGATTTTTTCAGGTTTTGTACACACATTAAGACGCAACGTTACATAAGCCGGCAACCAAAAGTTAGGCCCATGCACCCATCGCAACCCTCTGTGTATACGATCGTTCTCTAATGAAGCTCGGTAATGATTATCGTTCGTTAGAATCACGGATAACTGTCTGTAAACTTGTTTCTGTAAAATGTATAACAATATAAAACTCACAATGATTGTAAATATCTCTTAGCCAAATAATTGATGTTGGTCATGTTTCTGTTCGTTGTTTACATCTGCCATTACGTATGACTTCTTGTGTGTAAACAAACATGGCGGCCGTACGAATTCACACGCTTACTCTCTCTCATATTTCAACATGCCGGTTAAAATACTTTCCTCAATATGCATACGATTTTTCTTTTATATTTATTTTGATATACTTCGCGTATTAGGATGTGTGTATAGGATTACTTTATTATCAAGACTATCATTAACCTAAAATTGACTTCGTTTAGAGTGTTCTCTCTCAACTTGCCATCCCATGATGCAATTCACCGAAGCCTTATTTTTGTAAACTTCCGGATATGATTTCGTGGTGTTTGCCGCTGCAGAGATCGATTAAATGATGTTTTATACGACTGTTTGGTGCTTTTTAACATCGCTATAATGTTCTATATTACATGTAATTCACACTATAAACTTGGACTGCCGATTATTTCATTGAAGTCATGAGCGACTGGATTCAGGAAATACACATGTTGACCGTGTGTAAACACGTGGCAAGTACTTATATTTAGCAGTTCATTCAGAAGATTGTTTTTTCCCTGTCTGCGGACATTTCTTTCACTCAAATAATATTTTAATAATATATTTAACTTATGTTTGATGGGTTTTTGATGGTTTTTTGACGTTGTTATTTATTTTTTGGACAACAATTATCCTATTTGGCAAATCGATAGCGAAATCAGTCCGCCATTGGTTTGACTGTAAACAACCAATTCAGTCCGATTTTCCATGTGTTTGGCAAATTAAAATTTTTACGATTGGAACATGTATTGGCAACCAATTATTTTTATATTATTTTCATCCAATTATATCGTGTTTAAACCAATTATCTTTACAGTTATGATATTTTCCAATGTATAACTTTGGTAAAACCGCTATTGTGTTGGCTAGTAAACAAACACGTTTTCTATTCGGCGGATGTTTCCTTGAATTAACCAATTATTACGAATTGGGTTATTATGTGACAATCATTTTAGGTTGGTTTATATTTTCATTGCATAAAAAATCTTTTCATGTTCATTTGTTCGATGTATAACTTTACAAAACTGGCGAGTTAAAAAACTCTTCCGATTTTTCTGGAACTCGGTAGAATCAAAACTCTGCATAGATGGAAAGGTCGGCTTATACTCCGGCAAAATACGGTAGATGGAAAGGTCTTACAGTCCTTTACAAAAATTGGGAAGAATATGACCATGGGGTCTCATGTTTCCCTCTGGGGAGGGGGTCAAGTTTACTTTAGTTTATAAAGGAAAAACACATTTATGAACATTATTTGCCTATTTTTCATAGGAAATTAGTCAAAATGGGTTAGAATTATTAGCCTGAGATAGCATTTTAACATCATATCCATATTGGTCCTGGCCGACCACCAGGGGCTAGAGGGGTTGGGCCAAAAGGGGTCATAATGAAAACATTTCAAAAATCTTTCTTCTGAATTCACAGATTTGATGGAACTAAATTATCTTCATAGATTAAAAAGTCAATTTATAAAATCACTGACTGACTTCAAGGGCCTGATGGGCAAATATATATAGTGTTTATATGCATGTCTTTGTTTCATTCTGTATCTGAACTCAGGTAACCGTTAAGGCCCATGGGCCTCTTGTTTATAAATACGACCCATTTGTGAATGGTCCACTCGTTGATCCAGTCAGTCAGAAAAGCTTTGAAGGAAGGAGGCCCACAAGTCCCGAAACCTCGTCTGCCGTGAAAATTTACTGAGAAACCTGCGAAATACCATCAATTTCCAAGACCGTGTTGTGGTTGTTCTGTATAATATTTCCAAAAACCAAAATACTGTTTTGTTCAGAATTACTTTTACTAATAATGTGTAGAATCTCAGTTTGTCAACTATGAGCGTTTGTTCGCTAGGACGAATTAAACAGAAAATAGCGATGAAAATGTCGATTTTTGCAAGTTTGACTCAAAATATCTTGCTCAAATGAATATTCGTACAGTCAACATCTATCTCAGTCGATAGATCACGCCAGGATTTACTTAACTGTAAAATACCGTTTAAAAGTATCTGTCAGTTTCCTTATTACTCAACTTACGGTTATAAGTGTGTTGATAGGTAAAAGTTGTCGTGTTAACATTCGTTCCAAAGGAACGATAACTCTGTTATCGCACCTTACGTCTCTCATTTCATATTTGGCAACCAATTATCTGTTGGTTTATGTATTTGGCAACCAATTATCTGTTGGTTCATGTATTTGGCAACCAATTATCTGTTGGCTCATGTGTTTGGCAACCAATTATCTGTTGGTTTCATGTGTTTGGCAACCAATTATCTGTTGGCTCATGTGTTTGGGCAACCAATTATTTTCTGTTGGCTCATGTGTTTGGCAACCAATTATCTGTTGGCTCATGTGTTTGGCAACCAATTATCTGTTGGTTCATGTGTTTGGCAACCAATTATCTGTTGGCTCATGTGTTTGGCAACCAATTATCTGTTGGCTCATGTGTTTGGCAACCAATTATCTGTTGGCTCATGTGTTTGGCAACCAATTATCTGTTGGCTCATGTGTTTGGCACCAATTATCTGTCATGTGTTTGGCAACCAATTATCTGTTGGCTCATGTGTTTGGCAACCAATTATCTGTTGGTCTGTTGGCTCTGTTGGCTCATGTGTTTGGCAACCAATTATCTGTTGGAACCTACGTTGGCTCATGTGCTGTGTTTTGCATCTATTTGATGACACATATCAATTTGCACCTAACACATTCGAACAATTAACTTCATTTGACTTCATTTAATTGGTTCCACATGCTATTACTAACTTACTAGTTAGCTATATAGGCTCATTTAATGTTTAAGAGGCAGAGAAAAACCAAAGTACCTGTAGGAAAACCACTAACCTATACTGTCAAAACCTGTCAATTGGCCCCCATGGGATTCAAACTGTCAACCCAAGAGGTAGAGGGCGTGTACGACAGACTCTAACCCTCAGTCAAACCAGACATCTAAACCACTCAGTCAAAGCTGCCAATCATAAACTTCATTATACCTCTCACTCAACTCTCATCAGCTGATGATGTCTCAAACTCTCATCAGCTGATGATGTCTCAAACTCTCATCAGCTGATGATGTCTCAAACTCTCATCAGCTGATGATGTCTCAAACTCTCATCAGCTGATGATGTCTCAAACTCTCATCAGCTGATGATGTCTCAAACTCTCATCAGCTGATGATGTCTCAAACTCTCATCAGCTGATGATGTCCACCCTTTAATCATGTTACATATTACTGTAATATACATATATAACCACAAAAGAAATGTGATTTTCTCTGCCAGCCATATATGTTAAGGTATGTGTCCTCACCAGAATTGTTGACTTCTCTGTTGACATTTGATCTTTAAGTCAAATGATCACGCTTTCTGTATCTCAGAGATGGGTCAATGCTTGTTCCAGGTAACTAAGCCAAGATGAGAGTTTGAACAATACTAAGAGAATGTAATACAGTGGAACTTGGTTGATACGAACTCGGATAATTCGACAACCTGGCTTAATACGAAGTACTTTGACGGTCCCTGCCGAATTCCCTCTTTATCTTTGTTGAAAGAACTCGGATAATTCGAATTCGGAAAACTCGAAGAACTCGGATGATACGAAGTAAATTTTGGGCCCGAATGACAAAAATCATATATAAAATGTTCTTACAATTCGAAATGAGATTTTTTGGACAATGAGATCGCCAAAATGCCGATATTTTTTTTCATAAATCTGCCGTAGAACGGCATTTCAAAATATATATCTAGGTTTTCTTGTTATAATTTTGCAACTAGCATTGGCGATTTTGACATCTCTCTTGTTCACATCGTTTAACGACATGGAACTAGTCAATATATACCAAGTAAAGAGATAGTCAGTAGACATGAGAACTCGCTTAATTCGAACACTCGGATAACTCGAAGATTTATCTCGGTCCCTTCGAGTTCGTATTAACCGAGTTCCACTGTAAATGTATTTTTAAAGCCTTACATGGAGCTTTAAATAAAAAACCACTAAAATTTTAAAGTTTGATTAATTGATGCTATTGAATACAGTAAGTCTGGCAAATAACTGCATTTTTAAAGCCATATACAGTCAAACCTGTCTATAACGACCACTGAAGGGGAGTCAGAAAAAACGGTCACTATAGACAGGTTGCCTTTATAGACAGATTAGGGCTTTCGTGCCAACCAGCGAGTCAGTAAATAAAACAGAAGTATATTTATGCAAAACAATCCTGCTATTGGATATTTATATATTAATTACATGCATTATTTAAAAACTAATTGTGTCAATATATTTCCGTGATTTGCGTTTGTTTTATTTTTAGCTCACCTGGCCCGAAGGGCTGTTGAGCTTATGTCATGGCGCGGCGTCCGCCGTCTGTCGTCCGTCCGTCCGTCCGTCCGTCAGTCCGTCAACATTTCCTTTAAATCGCTACTAGTCATAGATCCTTGGGGGAGGGGGAACAGAACTTGTATAAATTTTGGCTCTGACCCCCCGGGGGCAGGAGGGGCGGGGCCCAATATGGGAAATAGAGGTAAATCCTATAAATCGCTACTTGTCCTAGAGTTCTGCATGGATTGTAACCAAATTTGGCCACAAACATCCTTAGGGGAGGGGGAACAGAACTTGTATAAATTTTGGCTCTGACCCCCCGGGGGCAGGAGGGGTGGGGCCCAATAGGGGAATTAGAGGTAAATCCTATAAATCGCTACTTGTCCTAGAGCTCTGCATGGAATGTAACCAAATTTGGCCACAAACATCCTTGGGGGAAGGGGAACAGAACTTGTATAAATTTTGGCTCTGGTCCCTCGGGGGCAGGAGGGGTGGGGCCCAATAGGGGAAATAGAGGTGAATCCTTTAAATCGCTACTAGTCATAGAGTTTTGAATGGAATGAAACCAAATTTGGCCACAAACATCCTTGGGGGAAGGGGAACAGAACTTGTATAAATTTTGGCTTTAACCCCTCGGGGGCAGGAGGGGCGGGGCCCAATATGGGAAATAGAGGTAAATCCTATAAATCGCTACTTGTCCTAGAGTTCTGCATGGATTTTAACCAAATTTGGCCAGAAACATCCTTAGGGGAGGGGAACAGAACTTGTATAAATTTTGGCTCTGACCCCCCGGGGGCAGGAGGGGCGGGGCCCAATGGGGGAATTAGAGGTAAATCCTATAAATCGCTACTTGTCCTAGAGTTCTGCATGGAATGTAACCAAATTGGCCACAAACATCCTTGGGGGAAGGGGAACAGAACTTGTATAAATTTTGGCTCTGGTCCCTCGGGGGCAGGAGGGGCGGGGCCCAATAGGGGAATTAGAGGTAAATCCTATAAATCGCTACTTGTCCTAGAGTTCTGCATGGAATGTAACCAAATTGGCCACAAACATCCTTGGGGGAAGGGGAACAGAACTTGTATAAATTTTGGCTCTGGTCCCTCGGGGGCAGGAGGGGTGGGGCCCAATAGGGGAAATAGAGGTGAATCCTTTAAATCGCTACTAGTCATAGAGTTCTGAATGGAATGTAACCAAATTTGGCCACAAACATCCTTGGAGGAAGGGGAACAGAACTTGTATAAATTTTGGCTCAGACCCCCTGGGGGCAGGAGGGGCGGGGCCCAATAGGGGAATTAGAGGTAAATCATTAAATCGCTACTAGTCAAAGAGTTTTGAATGGAATGTAACCAAATTTGGCCACAAACATCCTTGGGGGAAGAGGAACAGAACTTGTATAAATTTTGGCTCTGGTCCCCCGGGGGCAGGAGGGGC
The DNA here is from genome assembly GCF_041381155.1 of Argopecten irradians. Classification (NCBI taxonomy): domain Eukaryota; kingdom Metazoa; phylum Mollusca; class Bivalvia; order Pectinida; family Pectinidae; genus Argopecten; species Argopecten irradians. The sequence continues at coordinate 58,057,520 of NC_091135.1, forward strand.
GGGGCCCAATATGGGAAATAGAGGTAAATCCTATAAATCGCTACTTGTCCTAGAGTCCTACATGGATTGTAACCAAATTTGGCCACAAACATCCTTTGGGGAAGAGGAACAGGACTTCTATAAATTTTGGCTCTGGCCCCCCGGGGGCTGAAGGGGTTGGGCCCAATAGAGGAAATAGAGGCAAATCCTTTAAATCGCTACTAGTCATAGAGTTTTGCTTGGATTGTGACCAAATTTAGCCATAAACATCCTTGGGGGAAGGAGAAACAGAACTTGTGTAAATTTTGGCTCTGGCCCCCCGGGGGCAGGATGGGTGGGGCCCAATAGGGGAAATAGAGGTAAATCCTATAGATCGCTACTAGTCATAGAGTTCTGCATGGAATGTAACCAAATTTGGCCACAAACATCCTTGGGGGAAGGGGAACAGAACTTGTGTAAATTTTGACTCTGGCCCCCCCCAGGGCAGGACGAGTGGGGCCCAATAGGGGAATTAGAGGTAAATCCTTTAAATCGCTACTTGTCCTAGAGTTTTGCTTGGATTGTGACCAAATTTAGCCATAAACATCCTTGGGGGAAGGGGAAACAGAATTTGTGTAAATTTTGGCTCTGACCCCCTGGGGGCAGGAGGGGTGGGGCCCAATAGGGGATTTAGAGGTTAATATTATAATTCCTTCAGAAAAGAAACAATGAACCTGTATTCAGAATATTACTTGGCATTACAAACCAGGTGAGCGATACAGGCCCTCTGGGCCTCTTGTTTAATGTTTGGATGGGGCTCTCAAATGCAAGCGGAAATTTCGATCATAACAAAATCAACTCGTTTTGATACACACTAGTATTAGATTTTTTTTAGCTATGAACAAAATAATCACCTTATTACTGACTTGACATATGGCCTGGAATTATCTGTGCAAGATAAATTTCGGAAAATGTACGCGTGTAATATTTTGTACAGCACTTTCTCGCCGGCAAGTCGTATGTAATGTTGCCGTGTAACCAGTTTTGACCGATTAATCTATGGACGTGAAAGATCGATTTGGAGGCATTTTCTCACAATATATAGCTTCAAACTATTAAAATCACAATGCAGGTCCACATATTAACTTTCGGTAGCATTTCTACCACGTAATGGGACGGTATTTTTATATAAACACATCGAGAATACCCGGCTTAAATATATCGGGCGATAATCCGACTGACTCAATAATCATGAAGAAATGAAGAACGTAAATTTATAGGCCTAATTTGAAATAGGTAAAGTACAGACCATTTCTTAGTAGTATTTCAATGCTAATTATCGACAATGATGAACGGAACACATTAAATAAATCAGCATGTTTTATTTTGCCTACCGTATCATCCTAGTTATGGCTTCAAAATCACGCTTTACGAGTGATCTTTTCATGCACATGGCGTTCACGACCAAACATAATTTCAGTCTTTGATAGGCATAAACGGTCGTTAAAACTTCCATCTTTAAGTCGGCAAATATATTTGTACCTCAAATGTTATGACTGCTAGGTTATGAACCATACAGTACTGTATAAACAATTCATAGCTTGGGCTTCGGTAATGGCTGCCAATTTGCTTACTAAGGGAGTTAATTACCGGAAGTAGGTCAAAGGGACGCTACTAAAACACACACTGTACTCGGTACCCGACCCGAAAAGTCGATCTCAGCGACCGGTCGTTATACAACTTTGACGTGGCTAAAATGACCAGTCGTTAGCCACATTAGACAGGTGGTCGTTATGCACAGTTCCATTATATAGTAAAAATGCACGGGGAGTCTAAAAACCGGTCGTTATAGACAGGCGGTTGTTATATACAGGCGGTCGTTAGAGCAGGTTTGACTATACATGTTTACGCATATGAAACTTAAAAACAAAAACACTAGAGTTTTAAGTTTGTGTAAGTGATGTTATTGAATACAGGTAGTCCAGCTAGAATGTGTTAAATCTTATATTTTAGGCCTTTTTATCATTAAATCAGGTAAACAAAGGCTGGTTAAAATGAAGAATCCACATTATCGCTGTTGTAACTCTGATATTAGTATGACTGTGCCTGTATATAGCTATATGAACTATAAGTAGAACAATAACCATAGGACCAGCCAGATATAGAATCCGTCCTAACACCTTGGTAATGATCCGTTACTGAGAATTTTAAAGACTGCCCACATGGCTGCTGGAGAAAATTTACATAGAGATATCTGTATATGGTTAGAAGGCAAATTTAATTAATCTTATATATCATATGTGAACTTTACAATAATGTATTTATTGATTATGTTGTTAAATGAAAACAAAACTCCACTCATAAGTTCCTGCATTATAACATTATTAAAAAAGCAGACTCAAAGCTGAATCCTGGAGCAGAAAACGTAATGTTTAGAGCAAATAAATTAAAATAAATGGTGCAATATGAGACAAAAATACTCTTTCATATATATGCTGGGTATGAAGGACAGAGATGTTCACTGTTAAACTAGTAACACCTCAGGTGATATTCCAGTCAAAGTCACAGTTAAACTAGTAACACCTCAGGTGATATTCCAGTCAAAGTCACAGTTAAACTAGTAACACCTCAGGTGATACTCCAGTCAAAGTCACAGTTAAACTAGTAACACCTCAGGTGATATTCCAGTCAAAGTCACAGTTAAACTAGTAACACCTCAGGTGATATTCCAGTCAAAGTCACAGTTAAACTAGTAACACCTCAGGTGATACTCCAGTCAAAGTCACAGTTAAACTAGTAACACCTCAGGTGATATTCCAGTCAAAGTCACAGTTAAACTAGTAAACACCTCAGGTGATATTCCAGTCAAAGTCACAGTTAAACTAGTAGAACTTCAGGTGATACTTCAGTCAAAGTCACAGTTTAAACTAGTAACACCCTCAGGTGATATTCCAGTCAAAGTCACAGTTAAACTAGTAACACCTCAGGTGATACTCCAGTCAAAGTCACAGTTAAACTAGTAACACCTCAGGTGATACTCCAGTCAAAGTCACAGTTAAACTAGTAACACCTCAGGTGATATTCCAGTCAAAGTCACTGTTAAACTAGTAACACCTCAGGTGATATTCCAGTCAAATCACTGTTAAACTAGTAACACCTCAGGTGATATTCCAGTCAAAGTCACAGTTAAACTAGTAACACCTCAGGTGATACTCCAGTCAAAGTCACAGTTAAACTAGTAACACCTCAGGTGATATTCCAGTCAAAGTCACAGTTAAACTAGTAACACCTCAGGTGATACTCCAGTCAAAGTCACAGTTAAACTAGTAAACACCTCAGGTGATACTCCAGTCAAAGTCACAGTTAAACTAGTAACACCTCAGGTGATACTCCATTCAAAGTCACAGTTAAAACTAGTAACACCTCAGGTGATACTCCAGTCAAAGTCACAGTTAAACTAGTAACACCTCAGGTGATACTCCAGTCAAAGTCACAGTTAAACTAGTAACACCTCAGGTGATACTCCAGTCAAAGTCACAGTTAAACTAGTAGAACCTCAGGTGATACTCCAGTCAAAGTCACAGTAAAACTAGTAACACCTCAGGTGATACTCCAATCAAAGTCACTTTTAAACTAGTAAACACATGAGGTGATATTCCAGTCAAAGTCACAGTTAAACTAGTACACCTGAGGTGGTGATATTCCAGCCAAAGTCACTGTTAAACTAGTAACACCTCAGGTGATATTCCAGTCAAAGTCACAGTTAAACTAGTAGTCAACGTTCACCTCAGGTGTTATAATTCTGTAAAAGTCACTGTCCAGTAAAGTAGTTAAACTAGTAACCTCAGGTGATACTCAGTCAAAGTCACAGTTAAACTAGTAACACCTCAGGTGATATTTCAGTCAAACGTCACAGTTAAACTAGTAACACCTCAGGTGATATTCCAGTCAAAGTCACAGTTAAACTAGTAACACCTCAGGTGATATTCCAGTCAAAGTCACAGTTAAACTAGTAACACCTCAGGTGATATTCCAGTCAAAGTCACAGTTAAACTAGTAACACCTCAGGTGATACTCCAGTCAAAGTCACAGTTAAACTAGTAACACCTCAGGTGATACTCCAGTCAAAGTCACAGTTAAACTAGTAACACCTCAGGTGATACTCCAGTCAAAGTCACAGTTAAACTAGTAACACCTCAGGTGATACTCCAGTCAAAGTCACAGTTAAACTAGTAACACCTCAGGTGATACTCCAGTCAAAGTCACAGTTAAACTAGTAACACCTCAGGTGATACTCCAGTCAAAGTCACAGTTAAACTAGTAACACCTCAGGTGATACTTCAGTCAAAGTCACAGTTAAACTAGTAACACCTCAGGTGATACTCCAGTCAAAGTCACAGTTAAACTAGTAACACACCTCAGGTGATACTCCAGTCAAAGTCACAGTTAAACTAGTAACACAGTTCAGGTGATACTCCAGTCAAAATCACAGTTAAACTAGTAACACCTCAGATGATACTTCAGTCAAAGTCACAGTTAAACTAGTAACACCTCAGGTGATACTTCCAGTCAAAGTCACAGTTAAACTAGTAACACCTCAGGTGATATTCCAGTCAAAGTCACAGTTAAACTAGTAACACCTCAGGTGATATTCCAGTCAAAGTCACAGTTAAACTAGTAACACCTCAGGTGATACTTCAGTCAATGTCACAGTTAAACTAGTAACACCTCAGGTGATATTCCAGTCAAAGTCACAGTTAAACTAGTAACACCTCAGGTGATATTCCAGTCAAAGTCACAGTTAAACTAGTAGAACTTCAGGTGATACTTCAGTCAAAGTCACAGTTAAACTAGTAACACCTCAGGTGATATTCCAGTCAAAGTCACAGTTAAACTAGTAACACCTCAGGTGATACTCTCAGTCAAAGTCACAGTTAAAAGTAAACCTAGTAACAACAGTAACTAGTCAGGTGATACTCCAGTCAAAGTCACAGTTAAACTAGTAACACCTCAGGTGATATTCCAGTCAAAGTCACTGTTAAACTAGTAACACCTCAGGTGATATTCCAGTCAAAGTCACAGTTAAACTAGTAACACCTCAGGTGATACTCCAGTCAAAGTCACAGTTAAACTAGTAACACCTCAGGTGATACTCCAGTCAAAGTCCACAGTTAAACTAGTAACACCTCAGGTGATATTCCAGTCAAAGTCACAGTTAAACTAGTAACACCTCAGGTGATACTCCAGTCAAAGTCACAGTTAAACTAGTAACACCTCAGGTGATACTCCAGTCAAAGTCACAGTTAAACTAGTAACACCTCAGGTGATACTCCAGTCAAAGTCACAGTGTTAAACTAGTAACACCTCAGGTGATACTCCAGTCAAAGTCACAGTTAAACTAGTAACACCTCAGGTGAATACTCCAGTCAAAGTCCACAGTTTAAACTAGTAGAACCTCAGGTGATACTCCAGTCAAAAGTCACAGTAAAACTAGTAACACCTCAGGTGATACTCCAATCAAAGTCACTTTTAAACTAGTAACACATGAGGTGATATTCCAGTCAAAGTCACAGTTAAACTAGTAGCACCTGAGGTGATGTTCCAGCCAAAGTCACTGTTAAACTAGTAACACCTCAGGTGATATTCCAGTCAAAGTCACTGTTAAACTAGTAACACCTCAGGTGATATTCCAGTCCAAAGTCACAGTTAAACTAGTAACACCTCAGGTGATACTCCAGTCAAAGTCACAGTTTAAACTAGTAACACCTCAGGTGATATTCCAGTCAAAGTCACAGTTAAACTAGTAGAACCTCAGGTGATACTCCAGTCAAAGTCACAGTAAAACTAGTAACACCTCAGGTGATACTCCAATCAAAGTCACTTTTAAACTAGTAACACATGAGGTGATATTCCAGTCAAAGTCACAGTTAAACTAGTAGCACCTGAGGTGATGTTCCAGCCAAAGTCACTGTTAAACTAGTAACACCTCAGGTGATACTTCAGTCAAAGTCACAGTTAAAAACTAGTAACACCTCAGGTGATACTCCAGTCAAAGTCACAGTTAAACTAGTAACACCTCAGGTGATATTCCAGTCAAAGTCACAGTTAAACTAGTAACACCTCAGGTGATACTCCAGTCAAAGTCACAGTTAAACTAGTAACACCTCAGGTGATATTCCAGTCAAATGTCACAGTTAAACTAGTAACACCTCAGGTGATACTCCAGTCAAAGTCACAGTTAAACTAGTAACACCTCAGGTGATACTCCAGTCAAAGTCACAGTTAAACTAGTAACACCTCAGGTGATATTCCAGTCAAAGTCACAGTTAAACTAGTAACACCTCAGGTGATACTCCAGTCAAAGTCACAGTTAAACTAGTAACACCATCAGGTGATATTCCAGTCAAAGTCACAGTTAAACTAGTAACACCTCAGGTGATATTCCAGTCAAAGTCACAGTTAAACTAGTAGACACTTCAGGTGATACTTCAGTCAAAGTCACAGTTTTAAACTAGTAACACCTCAGGTGATATTCCAGTCAAAGTCACAGTTAAACTAGTAACACCTCAGGTGATACTCCAGTCAAAGTCACAGTTAAACTAGTAACACCTCAGGTGATACTCCAGTCAAAGTCACAGTTAAACTAGTAACACCTCAGGTGATATTCCAGTCAAAAGTCACAGTTAAAACTAGTAACACCTCAGGTGATACTTCAGTCAAAGTCACAGTTAAACTAGTAACACCTCAGGTGATATTCCAGTCAAAGTCACAGTTAAACTAGTAACACCTCAGGTGATACTCCAGTCAAAGTCACAGTTAAACTAGTAACACCTCAGATGATATTCCAGTCAAAGTCACAGTTAAACTAGTAGAACCTCAGGTGATACTTCAGTCAAAGTCACAGTTTAAACTAGTAACACCTCAGGTGATACTCCAGTCAAAGTCACAGTTAAACTAGTAACACCTCAGGTGATACTCCAGTCAAAGTCACAGTTAAACTAGTAACACCTCAGGTGATACTCCAGTCAAAGTCACAGTTAAACTAGTAACACCTCAGGTGATACTCCAGTCAAAGTCACAGTTAAACTAGTAACACCTCAGGTGATACTCCAGTCAAAGTCACAGTTAAACTAGTAGAACCTCAGGTGATACTCCAGTCAAAGTCACAGTAAAACTAGTAACACCTCAGGTGATACTCCAATCAAAGTCACAGTTAAACTAGTAAACACATGAGGTGATATTCCAGTCAAAGTCACAGTTAAACTAGTAGCACACTGAGGTGATGTTCCAGTCAAAGTCACTGTTAAACTAGTAACACCTCAGGTGATATTCCAGTCAAAGTCACTGTTAAACTAGTAACACCTCAGGTGATATTCCTGCCAAAGTCACTGTTAAACTTGTAACACCTCAGGTGATACTCCAGTCAAAGTCACAGTTAAACTAGTAACACCTGAGGTGATATTTCAGCCAAAGTCACTGTTAAACTAGTAACACCTCAGGTGATATTCCAGTCAAAATCACAGTTAAACTTGTAACACCTCAGGTGATATTCCTGTCAAAGTCACAGTAAAACTAGTAACACCTCAGTGATACTTCCAATCAAAGTCACTTTAAACTAGTAACACTAGGTGATATTCCAGTCAAAGTCACAGTTAAACTAGTAGAACCTCAGGTGATACTCCAGTCAAAGTCACAGTTAAACTAGTAACACCTCAGGTGATACTCCAGTCAAAGTCACAGTTAAACTAGTAACACCTCAGGTGATACTCCAGTCAAAGTCACAGTTAAACTAGTAACACCTCAGGTGATACTCCAGTCAAAGTCACAGTTAAACTAGTAACACCATAAGTCACAGTTAAACTAGTAACACCTCAGGTGATACTCCAGTCAAAGTCACAGTTAAACTAGTAACACCTCAGGTGATACTCCAGTCAAAGTCACAGTTAAACTAGTAACACCTCAGGTGATACTCCAGTCAAAGTCACAGTTAAACTAGTAACACCTCAGGTGATACTCCAGTCAAAGTCACAGTTAAACTAGTAACACCTCAGGTGATACTCCAGTCAAAGTCACAGTTAAACTAGTAACACCTCAGGTGATACTCCAGTCAAAGTCACAGTTAAACTAGTAACACCTCAGGTGATACTCCAGTCAAAGTCACAGTTAAACTAGTAACACCTCAGGTGATACTCCAGTCAAAGTCACAGTTAAACTAGTAACACCTCAGGTGATATTCCAGTCAAAGTCACAGTTAAACTAGTAACATACCTCAGGTGATACTTCAGTCAAAGTCACAGTTAAACTAGTAACACCTCAGGTGATACTCCAGTCAAAGTCACAGTTAAACTAGTAACACCTCAGATGATACTCCAGTCAAAGTCACAGTTAAACTAGTAACACCTCAGGTGATACTCCAGTCAAAGTCACAGTTAAACTAGTAACACCTCAGGTGATACACCAGTCAAAGTCACAGTTAAACTAGTAACACTCTCAGGTGTCAGTCAAAGTCACAGTTAAACTAGTAACACCTCAGGTGATACTTCAGTCAAAGTCACAGTTAAACTAGTAACACCTCAGGTGATACTCCAGTCAAAGTCACAGTTAAACTAGTAACACCTCAGGTGATACTCCAGTCAAAGTCACAGTTAAACTAGTAACACCTCAGGTGATACTCCAGTCAAAGTCACAGTTAAACTAGTAACACCTCAGGTGATATTCCAGTCAAAGTCACAGTTAACTAGTAACACCTCAGGTGATACTCCAGTCAAAGTCACAGTTAAACTGGGTAACACCTCAGGTGATACTCCAGTCAAAGTCACAGTTAAACTAGTAACACCTCAGATGATACTTCAGTCAAAGTCACAGTTAAACTAGTAGAACTTCAGGTGATACTCCAGTCAAAGTCACTGTTAAACTAGTAATACCTCAGATGATATTCCAGTCAAAGTCACTGTTAAACTAGTAATACCTCAGGTGATATTCCAGTCAAAGTCACAGTTAAACTAGTAACACTCAGGTGATACAGTCTACAGTTAAACTATAAACATCTCAGGTGATACTCCAGTCAAAGTCACAGTTAAACTAGTAACACCTCAGGTGATACTCCAGTCAAAGTCACAGTTAAACTAGTAACACCTCAGATGATACTTCAGTCAAAGTCACAGTTAAACTAGTAACACCTCAGATGATACTTCAGTCAAAGTCACAGTTAAACTAGTAACACCTCAGGTGATATTCAAGTCAAAGTCACAGTTAAACTAGTAGTACCTCAGGTGATACTCCAGTCAATGTCAAAGTTAAAGTAGTAATACCTGAGGTGATATTCCAGTCAAAGTCACAATTAAACTAGTAACACCTGAGGTGATGTTTCAGCCAAAGTCACTGTTAAACTAGTAACACCTCAGGTGATATTCCAGTCAAAGTCACAGTTAAACTAGTAACACCTCAGGTGATATTCCAGTCAAAGTCACTGTTAAACTAGTAATACCTCAGGTGATATTCCAGTCAAAGTCACTGTTAAACTAGTAACACCTCAGGTGATATTCCAGTCAAAGTCACTGTTAAACTAGTAATACCTCAGGTGATATTCCAGTCAAAGTCACTGTTAAACTAGTAACACCTCAGGTGATATTCCAGTCAAAGTTAAACTAGTAACACCTGAGGTGATATTCCAGTCAAAGTCACTGTTAAACTAGTAATACCTCAGGTGATATTCCAGTCAAAGTCACTGTTAAACTAGTAATACCTCAGATGATATTCCAGTCAAAGTCAAAGTTAAACTAGTAATACCTCAGGTGATATTCCAGTCAAAGTCACAGTTAAACTAGTAAAACTTCAGGTGATATTCCAGTCAATGTCAAAGTTAAAGTAGTAAAACTTCAGGTGATATTCCAGTCAATGTCAAAGTTAAAGTAGTAATACCTGAGGTGATGTTTCAGCCAAAGTCACTGTTAAACTAGTAACACCTCAGGTGATATTCCAGTCAAAGTCACTGTTAAACTAGTAACACCTCAGGTGATATTCCAGTCAAAGTCACTGTTAAACTAGTAACACCTCAGGTGATATTCCAGTCAAAGTCACTGTTAAACTAGTAACACCTCAGGTGATATTCCATCCAAAGTCACATTTAAACTAGTAACACCTCAGGTGATATTCCAGTCAAAGTCACAGTTAAACTAGTAACACCTCAGGTGATATTCCAGTCAAAGTCACAGTTAAACTAGTAACACCTCAGGTGATATTCCAGTCAAAGTCACAGTTAAACTAGTAACACCTCAGGTGATATTCCAGTCAAAGTCACAGTTAAACTTGTAACACCTCAGGTGATATTCCAGCCAAAGTCACAGTTAAACTAGTAACACCTCAGGTGATATTTCAGCCAAAGTCACTGTTAAACTAGTAACACCTCAGGTGATATTTCAGTCAAAGTCACCGTTTAAGAAATAACACTTCAGGTGTAATATCCCCTTACTTTATTCCCTCATATGAAAGAGTCTTATATTCCACATCCTGCATCATATTTTAACAGGATCAATTTTGACTATCCTTTTAACAGCTGCTTAAAATAAACTTTGCTTTGTATAATATATATATATATATATATATATACATGACAAACAAATTAATGAAGTTAGATATCTTGTCCATCTTAACATTTTTGTGTACATTTATTTGGTCCTTTTTCAGCCCGTTGGAATGATGGAGACTGGGATCCCCTATTCCAGTATTGAAGATGTACATATAATTTCTCGATGGGATGCTGGTCAAAAATTCTGTATACGCATCACAATACAAGATGGATCACTCTTAATACAGGTATGTAATTATCTAGTCATCAAGTGATAAACAGCTCACGGATGTTCTTATAAAACGACAATCTCATAGCTTACTTACTGACAACCTCACAGCTCAGTTATATTCTTATAAAACTGACATCTCACAGCAGGCTCACTGAAGTTCTTATAAGACTGACAATCTCACAGATTACTCATGTTCTTATATGACTAACAACAGCTTGCTGATCTTCTTATAAGACAGACAATCCTATAGCTCACTGAAATTCTTATAAAACTGACAATCTCACAGATCACTGATGTCCTTATAAGACTTAAAACAGCTAACTGATCTTATAAGACTGACAACCTCACAGCTCTTTGATGTTCTTATGTGACTGACAATCTAACAGCTCAGTAATGTTCTTATAAATCTGACAATCTCACAGCTCACTGAAGTTCTTATAAGGCAGACAATCTCACAGCTCACGGATGTTCTTATAAGGCAGACAATCTCACAGCTCACTGATGTTCTCATAAGACAGACAATCTAACAGCTGACTGATGTTCTTATAAGCAATTCAATTCTCACAGCTTTCTAATGATCTAATAAACAAAACAATCTCACAGCTAACTGAAGTTCTTATAAGACTGACAACCTCACAGCTCTTTGATGTTCTTACTTTACTGAAAATCTCACAGCTCAGTAATGTTCTTATAAAACTGACATTTCACAGCAGGCTCACTTAAGATTATATAATTATAAGACCGACAATCTTACAGCTCACTGAAATTCTTATAAAACTGACAATCTCACAGATCACTGATGTTCTTATAAGACTTAGAACAGCTAACTGATGTTCTTAAAAGACTTTTTTAAAAGACTGATAATCTGACTGACAATCTCACAGCTCACTGATGTTCTAACACAGACAATCTCACACCTCATTGATCTTATAAGACTGACAATCTCACAGCTCACTGAAGTTCTTATAAGACTGACAATCTTACAGCTCACTGATGTTCTTATAAATCTGACAATCTCACAGCTCACTGAAGTTCTTATAAGACTAAAAATCTCACAGCTCACTCAAGTTCTTAAAAGACTGACAATCTAAAAGTTCACTGAAGTTCTTATAAATCTGACAATCACACAGCTCACTGAAGTTCTTATAAGACTGACAATCTCACAGCTTACTAATGTTCTTATAAGACTGACAATCTCACAGCTCACTAAAGTTCTTATAAGACTGACAACCTTACAGCTCTTTGATGTTCTTAAATGACTGAAAATCTCACAGCTCAGTAATGTTCTTATAAAACTGACATTTCACAGCAGGCTCGCTTAAGTTCTTATATATATGATTATAAGACCGACAATCGTACAGCTCACTGAAATTCTTATAAAACTGACAATCTCACAGATCACTGATGTTCTTATAAGACTTAGAACAGCTAACTGATGTTCTTAAAAGACTTTTTAGGTCACCTGAGACGAAGTCTCAAGTGACCTATTCTAATCGCCTTTTGTCCGTCGTCGTCCGTCGTCCGTCGTCTGTCGTGCGTCGTGCGTCGTCCGTCGTATGTCCGTAAACAATTTACATTTTCGACTTCTTCTCCAAAACTGCTGAAGCAATTTCAATGAAATTTTGCATAAACCTTCTAAGGCATAAGGCCAATCAAAATTGTGAATTATATGGTCCCCACCCCCCAGGGGGCTGTGGGAGGGGCCAAAAGGGGTAAAATTGAGTAAAATTTCAAAAATCTTCTTCTCTACTCACAGATGTGGTAGAATCAAATACTCTTCATAGATAGAAAGATCTTAAGGTCCTTTACAAAAATTGTGAATTATATGACCCTGGGGTCTCTAGTTTCCCCCTGGGGAGGGGGTTAAGTTTACTATAGTTTATATTGGGAAAACACATTTTTGCGCATTATTTGGTCATTTGTAATAGGAAATGAGTCAAATGTTGTCAGAATTATCAGTATGAGATGGCCATTTAATCCTATTAACAAATTTTCTATGACTGACCCCCAGGGGCCTTAGGGGCGGGGTCAAAAGGGGTCAAATAGGCTAAAACTTCAAAAATCTTCTTCTGAAGTTCTGGAAATGGTAGAATCAAATACTTTTAATAAATAGAAAGGTCTTAAGGTCCTTTACAAAAATTGTGAATTATATGACCCTGGGGTCTCACGTTTCCCCCTGGGGAGGGGGTCAAGTTTACTATAGTTTATATAGGGAAAAAACATTTATGAGCATGTTTTGCTCAATTTTCATTGGAAATGAGTCAAACTTGGTTAGAATTATTAGCCTGACATAGCATTTTAATATCATATCCATATTGGTCCAGGCCGACCCCCTGGGGCAGTGGGGCGGGGCCAAAAAAGGTCAAATAGGCTAAAATTTCGAAAATATTCTTTTAAAATTCTGGCAATGGTATAAACAAATACACTTTATAGATGAAAAGGTCTTAAAGTTTGTTTATAAAAATTGTCAATTATATGACCCTGGGGTCTCCTGTTTCCCCTTGGGGAGGGGGTCAAGTTTACTATAGTTTATATAGGAAAAACACATTTATGAGCATGTTTTGCTCAATTTTCATTGGAAACGAGTCAAACTTGGTTAGAATTATTAGCCTGAGATAGCATTTAAATATCATATCCACATTGGTCCTGGCCGACCCCCTGGGGGCAGAGGGGCGGGGCAAAAAAAGGGTCAAATAGGCTAAAACTTCAAAAATCTTCTAAAATTCTGGATATAGTAGAATAAAATAATTATAGATGGAAAGGTCTTAAGATGTTTTATAAAAATTGTGAATTATATGACCTTGGGGTCTCACGTTACCCCCTGGGGAGGGGTCAAGTTTACTTTAGTTTATATAGGAAAAACATATTTGTGAACATTATTTGCCCAATTTTCGTAGGAAATGAGTCATACTTGATTAGAATTATTAGCCGAAGATATAGCATTTTAACATCCATATCCGTCCTCAATGACCCCCTGGGGGACCAGAGGGGCAGGACCAAACAGGGTCAAAATGATTAAAATTTCAAAAAATACCTCTAAATTCACAGGTTTGATGGAAGCAAATACTCTTCATAGTCTAAAAAGTCAAATTTATAAATCACTGACCAACTTCAAGGCCCAGCATATAGTGTTTATATGCCTTTAATTTGTTTCATTATTTGTTTAATTATATATTCTAACTCAGGTGACCGTTAAGGCCCATGGGCCTCTTGTTTAAAAGACTGATAATCTGACTGACAATCTCACAGCTCACTGATGTTCTAACACAGACAATTTCACACCTCATTGATCTTATAAGACTGAAAATCTCACAGCTCACTGAAGTTCTTATAAGACTGACAATCTTACAGCTCACTGATGTTCTTATAAATCTGACAATCTCACAGCTCACTGAAGTTCTTATAAGACTAAAAATCTCAGCTCACTCAAGTTCTTAAAAGACTGACAATCTCAAAGTTCACTGAAGTTCTTATAAGACTGACAATCTCAAAGTTCACTGAAGTTCTTATAAATCTGACAATCTCACAGCTCACTGAAGTTCTTATAAGACTGACAATCTCAGAGTTCACTGATGTTCTTATAAATCTGACAATCTCAAAGTTCACTGAAGTTCTTATAAGACTGACAATCTTACAGCTCTTTGATGTTCTTATAAATCTGACAATCTCAAAGTTCACTGAAGTTCTTATAAGACTGGCAATCTCAGAGTTCACTGATGAACTTTTAAAACTGACAATCTCACCAACATTAACAACAATAATCTTATTAAAGCACTCCACACTTGTGTCTTGTTTTACTAATAAAACAGTATTACAGAAGGCTGAACAGCATGCAGATTTGTGTGCAATCAATAGTTGTCAATGTCACAATCAATTAACCTCAATGGATATTTAAGTAACTTGTTAAAACATACTTTGAGTATGCATTAGTAAACTAAATAAAATCAATTTGAAAGAGCCATTATTGTGTTCAATCTGCATTCTAAAATCCAAGATATGATTTGAGGTAAAAATAGTTTAAAGAGACATGAACCTATATAAACCATGTACATATTTATGACATGCCAGATGCCATACCAAATAAAATATATCAGTTATTGTGCAAATATGTAAAATAAAGTAACATTATAATGGAAATTCCCTCTTTCTTTATTTTGAACCGGCCCGGTCAAGATTTGTTGACTGAGTGCGATAAAAATAGTAGAATTGAAGTATCGTGACCTCCCACAATGCACTACACAAATTAAATGAATGTTAAAAAATGGTGGGTTGAAAACATGGGTGAAGCAAGCACAAACAAGTTCTGATGGAAAAGGGAGTACAACAAGGGTCAGGTACGTGCCTGATTGGGAAAGTAGGTAAATATAAATAGATCGCTGCAATGCAAGAGACAGGAACAACTTTCAACTATACACTAGCGTGATTACACATGTGCAATTAAGTCAAGAATCTCCCTTCGCAGTACTCCGTCGAATGACAACTCTCGTTTCAACTTTGTTGTTCAATAAAGCCTCGCTTTCTACCAGCTTTCATTTTGTGTTCCAAAAAACTTAATATGACAGTCTATTTTCAACATGTTTCGGGCAGGTATTCACCACGTTTTCCTGCCATTTTAGATAATCAATCATTGTAAAAAAATCTGTGATAAACATCTGAAAATCATATCAAAGCATACAGAACAACTGAATTTGGGTTCATGTCCCTTTAATGTTTGCAGTTGGTCGTCAGATTAAGCTGTATGTTTTATGAGATTACAACAGCAAAAAAATAGTGGTAAGATTTAGTGGTAAGGTTAAGTTGTAAGATTAAGTGGTAAGGTTTAGTTGTAAGATTTAGTGGTCAGGTTAAGTTGTAAGATTTAGTGGTAAGGTTAAGTCGTAAGATTTAGTGGTAAGGTTAAGTCGTAAGATTTAGTGGTAAGGTTAAGTTGTAAGATTTAGTGGTAAGGTTAAGTTGTAAGATTTAGTGGTAAGATTTAGTGGTATGTTAAGTTGTAAGATTTAATGGTAGGGTTAGTTGAAAGATTTAGTGGTATGGTTTAGTTGTAAGATTTTAGTGATAGGGTTTAGTGGTAAGGTTTAGTTGTAAGGTTAAGTTGTAAGATTTAGTGGTAAGGTTTAGTGGTTAGATTTAGTGGTAAGGTTAAGTTGTAAGATTTAATTGTATTGTTTAGTTGTAAGATTTAGTGGTAAGTTTTAGTGGTAAGGTTTAGTTGTAAGATCTAGTGGTGTGTTTAGTTGTAAGACTTAGTGGTAAGATGTAGTGGTAAGATTTAGTAGTAAGCTTTAGTGTTAGGATTTAGTGGTAAGGTTTAGTGTTAAGATTGTGTGGTAGGGTTTAGTTGTAAGTTTTTGGGGTAGGGTTTAGTTGTAAGATTTAAGTGATAGGGTTTAGTGGTAAGATTTAGTTTTAGTGTTTAGTTGTAAGTTTTAGTTGTAAGACTTAGCGGTAAGATTTAGTTGTATGGTTTACTGTTTTAAGATTTAGTGGTATGTTTAGTTGTAAGTTTTAGTGGTAGGGTTTACTTGAAAGATTTAGTTTTAGTGTTTAGTGGTAAGTTTTAGTTGTAAGACTTAGCGGTAAGATTTAGTTGTATGGTTTACTGTTTTAAGATTTAGTGGTATGTTTAGTTGTAAGTTTAGTGGTAGGGTTATGTTGAAAGATTTAGTAGTAAGCTTTAGTGTTAAGATTTAGTGGTAAGGTTTAGTTGTGAGATTTTGTGGTAGGGTTTAGTTGTAAGATTTCGGTGATAGGGTTTAGTGGTAAGATTTAGTTGTAAGACTTAGTGGTAAGATTTAGTTGTAGGGTTTAGTGGTAAGTTTTAGTTGTAAGACTTAGTGGTAAGATTTAGTTGTAGGGTTTAGGTAAAATTTGTTTTATTACAATAGATACATATACTGTATAGTACTTTGAATTTGCTTTTGAAGTCAATTTTTCGTGGTTTATACATGGGGGTTACATTTTGCCGTCCTACAATTCCTTCAACTTTTGTTCTAGGTACATCAATGAATATTTCCTGGTAAATTTCCTGGTGTAAAGAGTTTGCAGAGTTCAGTGGAAACATGAATACAGCAAAAATAAACAACCCAGGACATTTAACCACTATACATGGACAGTATATAACCATGAACAAGAAATCAGTTGGAGATAGGAAAAATGGTAGTAAGGTTTAGTAGAAGAGATTGGTTGTAAGATTTGGTAGAAAGGATTGGTTGTAAGGTTTGGTAGAAAGGATTGGTTGTAAGGTTTGGTAGAAAGGATTGGTTGTAAGGTTTGGTAGAAGGGATTGGTTGTAAGGTTTGGTAGAAGGGATTGGTTGTAAGGTTTGGTAGAAGGGATTGGTTGTAAGGTTTGGTAGAAGGGATTGGTTGTAAGGTTTGGTAGAAGGGATTGGTTGTAAGGTTTGGTAGAAGGGATTGGTTGTAAGGTTTGGTAGAAGGAATTGGTTGTAAGGTTTGGTAGAAGGGATTGGTTGTAAGGTTTGGTAGAAGGGATTGGTTGTAAGGTTTGGTAGAAGGGATTTGGTTGTAAGGTTTGGTAGAAGGGATTGGTTGTAAGGTTTGGTAGAAGGATTGGTTGTAAGGTTTGGTAGAAGGGATTGGTTGGTTTGTAGAAGGATTGGTTGGTAGAAGGGATTGGTTGTAAGGTTTGGTAGAAGGGATTGGTTGTAAGGTTTGGTAGAAGGGAATTGGTTGTAAGGTTTGGTAGAAGGGATTGGTTGTAAGGTTTGGTAGAAGGATTGGTTGTAAGTTGTAGAAGGATTGGTTGTAAGGTATTGTTGTAAGTTGAGAAGGATTGGTTGTAAGGTTGGTAGAAGGGATTGGTTGTAAGGTTTGGTAGAAGGGATTGGTTGTAAGGTTTGGTAGAAGGATTGGTTGTAAGGTTTGGTAGAAGGGGAAGGTTTGGTTGTAAGGTTTGGTAGAAGGGATTGGTTGTAAGGTTTGTAGAAGGATTGGTTGTAAGGTTTGGTGAGAAAGGATTGGTTGTAAGGTTTGTAGTAGAAGGATTGGTTGTAAGGTTTTGTAGAAGGGATTGGTTGTAAGGTTTGTAGAAAGGATTGGTTGTAAGGTTTGGTAGAAGGGATTGGTTGTAAGGTTTGGTAGAAGGATTGGTTGTAAGGTTTGGTAGAAGGGATTGGTTGTAAGGTTTGGTAGAAGGGATTGGTTGTAAGGTTTGGTAGAAGGGATTGGTTGTAAGGTTTGGTAGAAGGGATTGGTTGTAAGGTTTGGTAGAAGGGATTGGTTGTAAGGTTTGGTAGAAGGGATTGGTTGTAAGGTTTGGTAGAAGGGATTGGTTGTAAGGTTTGGTAGAAGGATTGGTTGTAAGGTAGAAGGATTGGTAAGTAGAAGGATTGGTTGTAAGGTTTGGTAGAAGGGATTGGTTGTAAGGTTTGGTAGAAGGGATTGGTTGTAAGGTTTGGTAGAAGGGATTGGTTGTAAGGTTTGGTAGAAGGGATTGGTTGTAAGGTTTGGTAGAAGGGATTGGTTGTAAGGTTTGGTAGAAAGGATTGGTTGTAAGGTTTGGTAGAAGGGATTGGTTGTAAGGTTTGGTAGAAGGGATTGGTTGTAAGGTTTGGTAGAAGGGATTGGTTGTAAGGTTTGGTAGAAGGGATTGGTTGTAAGGTTTGGTAGAAGGGATTGGTTGTAAGGTTTGGTAGAAAGGATTGGTTGTAAGGTTTGGTAGAAGGGATTGGTTGTAAGGTTTGGTAGAAGAAGGATTGGTTGTAAGGTTTGGTAGAAGGATTGGTTGTTGTAAGGTTTGGTAGAAGGGATTGGTTGTAAGGTTTGGTAGAAGGGATTGGTTGTAAGGTTTGGTAAGAAGGATTGGTTGTAAGTTTGGTAGAAGGGATTGGTTGTAAGGTTTGGTAGAAGGGATTGGTTGTAAGGTTTGGTAGAAGGGATTGGTTGTAAGGTTTGGTAGAAGGGATTGGTTGTAAGGTTTGGTAGAAGGGATTGGTTGTAAGGTTTGGTAGAAGGGATTGGTTGTAAGGTTTGGTAGAAGGGATTGGTTGTAAGGTTTGGTAGAAGGGATTGGTTGTAAGGTTTGGTAGAAGGTTGTTGGTTGTAGAAGAGGTTTGGTAGAAAGGATTGGTTGTAAGGTTTGGTAGAAGGATTGGTTGTAAGGTTTTGGTAGAAGGGATTGGTTGTAAGGTTTGGTAGAAGGGATTGGTTGTAAGGTTTGGTAGAAGGGATTGGTTGTAAGGTTTGGTAGAAGGGATTGGTTGTAAGGTTTGGTAGAAGGGATTGGTTGTAAGGTTTGGTAGAAGGGATTGGTTGTAAGGTTTGGTAGAAGGGATTGGTTGTAAGGTTTGGTAGAAGGGATTGGTTGTAAGGTTTGGTAGAAGGGATTGGTTGTAAGGTTTGGTAGAAGGGATTGGTTGTAAGGTTTGGTAGAAGGGATTGGTTGTAAGGTTTGGTAGAAGGGATTGGTTGTAAGGTTTGGTAGAAGGGATTGGTTGTAAGGTTTGGTAGAAGGGATTGGTTGTAAGGTTTGGTAGAAGGGATTGGTTGTAAGGTTTGGTAGAAGGGATTGGTTGTAAGGTTTGGTAGAAGGATTGGTTGTAAGGTTTGGTAGAAGGATTGGTTGATTGGTTAGTAAGGTTTGGTAGAAGGGATTGGTTGTAAGGTTTGGTAGAAGGGATTGGTTGTAAGTTTGTAGAAGGGATTGGTTGTAAGGTTTGGTAGAAGGGATTGGTTGTAAGGTTTGGTAGAAGGGATTGGTTGTAAGGTTTGGTAGAAGGGATTGGTTGTAAGGTTTGTAGAAGGGATTGGTTGTAAGGTTTGTAGAAGGGATTGGTTGTAAGGTTTGGTAGAAGGGATTGGTTGTAAGGTTTGTAGAAGGGTTGGTTGTAAGGTTTGGTAGAAGGGATTGGTTGTAAGGTTTGGTAGAAGGGATTGGTTGTAAGGTTTGGTAGAAGGGATTGGTTGTAAGGTTTGGTAGAAGGGATTGGTTGTAAGGTTTGGTAGAAGGATGTTTGGTTTGTAAAGGGATTGGTTGTAAGGTTTTTAGAAGGGATTGGTTGTAAGGTTTGGTAGAAGGGATTGGTTGTAAGGTTTGGTAGAAGGGATTGGGTTGTAAGGTTTGGTAGAAGGGATTGGTTGTAAGGTTTGGTAGAAGGGATTGGTTGTAAGGTTTGGTAGAAGGGATTGGTTGTAAGGTTTGGTAGAAGGGATTGGTTGTAAGGTTTGGTAGAAGGGATTGGTTGTAAGGTTTGATAGAAGGGATTGGTTGTAAGGTTTGGTAGAAGGGATTGGTTGTAAGGTTTGGTAGAAGGGAATTGGTTGTAAGGTTTGATAGAAGGGAATTGGTTATAAGTTTGGTAGAAGGGATTGGTTGTAAGGTTTGGTAGAAGGAATTGGTTGTAAGGTTTGGTAGAAGGGATTGGTTGTAAGGTTTGGTAGAAGGGATTGGTTGTAAGGTTTGGTAGAAGGGATTGGTTGTAAGGTTTGGTAGAAGGGATTGGTTGTAAGGTTTGGTAGAAGGGATTGGTTGTAAGGTTTGTAGAAGGGATTGGTTTAAGGTTTGGTAGAAGGGATTGATTGTAAGGTTTGGTAGAAGGAATTGGTTGTAAGGTTTGGTAGAAGGGATTGGTTGTAAGGTTTTGTAGAAGGCATTGGTTGTAAAGTTTGGTAGAAGGGATTGGTTGTAAGGTTTGGTAGAAGGGATTGGTTGTAAGGTTTGTAGAAGGGATTGGTTGTAAGGTTTGTAGAAGGGATTGGTTGTAAGGTTTGGTAGAAGGGATTGGTTGTAAGGTTTGGTAGAAGGGATTGGTTGTAAGGTTTGGTAGAAGGGATTGGTTGTAAGGTTTGTTAGAAGGATTGTTGTTGTAAGGTTTGGTAGAAGGGATTGGTTGTAGTAGAAGGGTTGATAGTAAGGTTTGGAAGGATTGGATGTAAGGTTTGGTAGAAGGGATTGGATGTAAGGTTTTGTAGAAGGCATTGGTTGTAAAGTTTGGTAGAAGGGATTGGTTGTAAGGTTTGGTAGTAGAAAGAATTGGTTGTAAGGTTCGGTAGAAGGAATTGGTTATAAGGTTTGATAGAAGGAATTGATTGTAATTAAGATTCTGTGTTTGAGATTTATCAGTAAGGGTTAATGGTAAGGTTTGTAGTTAGATATTTGGTATGGATTAGATATACTTGTAAAAATATATGAGTTAAACAGGGCCATTTCCTGCCATGAATATTGCACATTCAATTGTCTTTTGATTCAGGGGAAGGGGAATTATATGGTTATATGTGGTAAGTTGTGGCCATAACAGAGGTATATTGTCACAGACATGGCAGATCTTGAGAGGTTTCCTTTACCAATACTTATCAGCACATGTAAAAGTTGACGGGTTTCCTGGCGTTTTTTTCCTTTTATCTCAATTAAGGAGCCTGATGAAAAAAGCTTTCGGTTTTGCCATTACATGGTCACATTCTTGACCTGATTCGGTGTAAGTGCCATGGGTCATGCTGTTTGCATTTTTGTACTCTACTTGTTAATAGATGTGATGTAACCATTTTACACATGTATTGTACTTATGATGTGATACAGTAATAGCATTGTCTATGTCTGTCCATCCATTTATCTGTTAATGCAACTTAATTGTAACTGCAGTTACATGTTAAATGACTTTCACTGTAATACAAACTTACCAAGTATACTGTATTGATCATGTAACAGATATCTATATAGACTACATTTAACCTATAATAACAGATATCTATATAGACCACACTTACCTTCTAATAACAGATATCTATATAGACTACACTTACCTTCTAAGAACAGATATCTATATAGACCACACTTACCTTCTAATTACAGATATCTATATAGACTACACTTACCTTCTAATAACAGATATCTATATAGACCAAACTTACCTTCTAATAACAGATATCTATATAGACCACACTTACCTTCTAATAACAGATATCTATATAGACTACACTTACCTTCTAAGAACAGATATCTATATAGACCACACTTACCTTCTTATAACAGATATCTATATAGACTACACTTACCTTCTAATAACAGATATCTATACAGACCAAACTTACTCTCTGATAACAGATATTTATATAGACCACACTTACCATCTAATAACAGATATCTATATATACTACACTTACCCTCTGATAACAGATATCTGTATAGAATACACTTACTATCTAATAACAGATATCTATATAGACCACACTTACCCTCTGATAACAGATATCAATAAAGACCACACTTACTCTCTGATAAGAGATATCTATATAGACCACACTTACCATCCGATAACAGATATATTTATAGACTACATTTACTCTCTTATAACAGATATCTATATAGACCACACTTACTCTCTAAAAACAGATATCTATATAGACCACACTTACTCTCTGGTAACAGATATCTATAAAGACCACACTTACCTTCTAATAACAGATACCTATATAGACTACACTTCTCTTCTTATAACAGATGTCTATATAGACCACACTTAGTCTCTGATAACAGATATCTATAAAGACTACATTTAACCTATAAAAACAGATCTATATAGACCACACTTACTCTCTGATAACAGATATCTATATAGACTACACTTTCCTTCTGATAACAAATGTCTATATAGACCACACTTACTCTCTAAAAACAGATATCTATATAGACCACACTTACTCTCTGATAACAGATATCTATATAGACCACACTAACCTTCTAATAACAGATATCTATATAGACCACACTTTCCTTCTTATAACAGATATCTATATAGACCACACTTACTCTCTGATAACAGATATCTATATAGACCACACTTACCTTCTAATAACAGATATCTATATAGACTACACGTACTCTCTGATAACAGATATCTATATAGACCACACTTACTCTTTGATAACAGATATCTATATAAACCACACTTACTCTCTAATAACAGATATCTATATAGACCACACTTTCCTTCTTATAACAGATATCTATATAGACCACACTTACTCTCTGATAACAGATATCTATATAGACCACACTTACCTTCTAATAACATATATCTATATAGACTACACGTACTCTCTGATAACAGATATCTATATAGACCACACTTACTCTCTGATAACAGATATCTATATATACCACACTTACTCTCTGATAACAGATATCTATATATACCACACTTACCCTCTAATAACCGATATCTATATAGACCACACTTACTCTCTGATAACAGATATCTATATAGACCACACTTACCTTCTAATAACAGATATCTATAAAGACTATACTTTCCTTCTTATAACATATGTCTATATAGTCCACACTTACTCTGTGATAACAGATATCTATATAGACCACACTTACCTTCTAATAATAGATATCTATGTAGACTATACTTTCCTTCTTATAACATATGTCTATATAGACCACAATTACTATCTGATAACAGAAATCTATAAAGACCACACTTATCTTCTAATAACATATGTCTATATAGACTACACTTTCCTTCTTATAACAGATATCTATATAGACTATGCTTATAACAGATATCTATACAGACCACACTTATTCTCTGATAACATATATCTATATATACTACATTTAACCTATAATAACAGATATCTATATAGACCACACTTACTCTCTGATAACAGAAATCTATATAGACCACACATACTATCTGATAACAGATATCTATATAGACTACACTTTCCTTCTTATAACAGATATCTATATAGACCACACTTACTCTCTGATAATAGAAATCTATAAAGACCACACTTACCTTCTAATAACATATGTCTATATTGACTACACTTTCCTTCCTATAACAGATGTCTATATAGACCATACTTATCCTCTGATAACAAATATCTATATAGACCACACTTACTCTCTGATAATAGATATCTATATATACCACACTTACTCTCTGATAACAGATATCTATATAGACCACACTTATTCTCTGATAACAGGTATCTATATAGACTACACTAACTCTCTGATAACAGATATCTATATAGACCACACTTACTCTCTGATAACAGATATCTATATAGACTACATTTAACCTATAATAACAGATATCTATATAGACCACACTTACCTTCTAATAACAGATATCTATATAGACTACATTTAACTTTTAATAACAGATATCTATACAGACCACACTTATTCTCTGATAACATATATCTATATATACTACATTTAACCTATAATAACAGATATCTATATAGACCACACTTACTCTCTGATAACAGAAATCTATATAGACCACACATACTATCTGATAACAGATATCTATATAGACTACACTTTCCTTCTTATAACAGATATCTATATAGACTACATTTAACCTATAATAACAGATATCTATATAGACTACACTTACCTTCTAATAACAGATATCTATATAGACCAAACTTACTCTCTGATAACAGATATTTATATAGACCACACTTACCATCTAATAACAGATATCTATATATACTACACTTACCCTCTGATAACAGATATCTGTATAGAATACACTTACTATCTAATAACAGATATCTATATAGACCACACTTACCCTCTGATAACAGATATCAATAAAGACCACACTTACTCTCTGATAAGAGATATCTATATAGACCACACTTACCATCCGATAACAGATATATTTATAGACTACATTTACTCTCTTATAACAGATATCTATATAGACCACACTTACTCTCTAAAAACAGATATCTATATAGACCACACTTACTCTCTGGTAACAGATATCTATATAGACCACACTTACTCTATAACAGATATTTATATAGACCACACTTACCCTCTAATAACAGATATCTATATATACCACACTTACTCTATGATAACCAATATTTATATATACCACACTAACCCTCTAATAACAGATATCTATTTAGACCACACTTACTCTCTGATAACAGATATATATATAGGCCACACGTACTATCTGATAACATATATCTATATAGACCACACTTACCCTCTAATAACAGATATCTATATATACCACACTTACTCTATGATAACAGATATCTATATACACCACACTTACCCTCTAATAACAGATATCTATAAAGACCACACTTACCTTCTTATAACAGATGTCTATATATATTACACTTTCCTTCTTATAACAGATATCTATATAGACTACATTTACTCTCTGATAACAGAAATCTATAAAGACCACACTTACCTTCTAATAACAGATACCTATATAGACTACACTTCTCTTCTTATAACAGATGTCTATATAGACCACACTTACTCTCTGATAACAGATATCTATAAAGACTACATTTAACCTATAAAAACAGATCTATATAGACCACACTTACTCTCTGATAACAGATATCTATATAGACTACACTTTCCTTCTGATAACAAATGTCTATATAGACCACACTTACTCTCTAAAAACAGATATCTATATAGACCACACTTACTCTCTGATAACAGATATCTATATAGACCACACTAACTCTCTAATAACAAATATCTATATAGACTACACTTTCCTTCTTATAACAGATATCTATATAGACCACACTTACTCTCTGATAACAGATATCTATATAGACCACACTTACCTTCTAATAACAGATATCTATATAGACTACACGTACTCTCTGATAACAGATATCTATATAGACCACACTTACTCTTTGATAACAGATATCTATATAAACCACACTTACTCTCTAATAACAGATATCTATATAGACCACACTTTCCTTCTTATAACATATATCTATATAGACCACACTTACTCTCTGATAACAGATATCTATATAGACCACACTTACCTTCTAGTTACAGATATCTATATAGACTACACGTACTCTCTGATAACAGATATCTATATAGACCACACTTACTCTCTGATAACAGATATCTATATATACCACACTTACTCTCTGATAACAGATATCTATATATACCACACTTACCCTCTAATAACCGATATCTATATAGACCACACTTACTCTCTGATAACAGATATCTATATAGACCACACTTACCTTCTAATAACAGATATCTATAAAGACTATACTTTCCTTCTTATAACATATGTCTATATAGTCCACACTTACTCTGTGATAACAGATATCTATATAGACCACACTTACCTTCTAATAATAGATATCTATGTAGACTATACTTTCCTTCTTATAAACATATGTCTATATAGACCACAATTACTATCTGATAACAGAAATCTATAAAGACCACACTTATCTTCTAATAACATATGTCTATATAGACTACACTTTCCTTCTTATAACAGATATCTATATAGACTATGCTTACCTTCTTATAACAGATATCTATACAGACCACACTTATTCTCTGATAACATATATCTATATATACTACATTTAACCTATAATAACAGATATCTATATAGACCACACTTACTCTCTGATAACAGAAATCTATATAGACCACACATACTATCTGATAACAGATATCTATATAGACTACACTTTCCTTCTTATAACAGATATCTATATAGACCACACTTACTCTCTGATAATAGAAATCTATAAAGACCACACTTACCTTCTAATAACATATGTCTATATTGACTACACTTTCCTTCCTATAACAGATGTCTATATAGACCATACTTATCCTCTGATAACAAATATCTATATAGACCACACTTACTCTCTGATAATAGATATCTATATATACCACACTTACTCTCTGATAACAGATATCTATATAGACCACACTTATTCTCTGATAACAGGTATCTATATAGACTACACTAACTCTCTGATAACAGATATCTATATAGACCACACTTACTCTCTGATAACAGATATCTATATAGACTACATTTAACCTATAATAACAGATATCTATATAGACCACACTTACCTTCTAATAACAGATATCTATAAAGACTACATTTAACTTTTAATAACAGATATCTATATAGACCACACTTACCTTCTAATTACAGATATATGTATTGACCACACTTACTCTCTGATAACAGATATCTATATAGACCACACTTACCTTCTAATAACAGATATCTATGTAGACCACACTTACTCTCTAATAACAGATATCTATGTAGACCACACTTACTCTCTGATAACAGATATCTATATAGACCACACTTACCTTCTCTATAACAGATATCTATATAGACTACACTTACTCTCTGATAACAGATATTTATATATAGACTACACTTACCTTCTAATCACAGATATCTATATAGACCACACACTTACTCTCTGATAACAGATATCTATAAAGACAACACTTACCTTCTAATAACAGATATCTATAAAGACTACACTTTCCTTCTTATAAGATATATCTATATAGACCACACTTACTCTCTGATAACAGAAATCTATATAGACTATGCTTACCTTCTAATAACAGATATCTTTATAGACTACACTTTCCTTCTTATAACAGATGTCTATATAGACCACACTTACTCTCTGATAACAGATATCTATAAAGACTACATTTAACCTATAAAAACAGATCTATATAGACCACACTTACTCTCTGATAACAGATATCTATATAGACTACACTTTCCTTCTGATAACAAATGTCTATATAGACCACACTTACTCTCTAAAAACAGATATCTATATAGACCACACTTACTCTCTGATAACAGATATCTATATAGACCACACTAACTCTCTAATAACAAATATCTATATAGACTACACTTTCCTTCTTATAACAGATATCTATATAGACCACACTTACTCTCTGATAACAGATATCTATATAGACCACACTTACCTTCTAATAACAGATATCTATATAGACTACACGTACTCTCTGATAACAGATATCTATATAGACCACACTTACTCTTTGATAACAGATATCTATATAAACCACACTTACTCTCTAATAACAGATATCTATATAGACCACACTTTCCTTCTTATAACAGATATCTATATAGACCACACTTACTCTCTGATAACAGATATCTATATAGACCACACTTACCTTCTAATAACAGATATCTATATAGACTACACGTACTCTCTGATAACAGATATCTATATAGACCACACTTACTCTCTGATAACAGATATCTATATATACCACACTTACTCTCTGATAACAGATATCTATATATACCACACTTACCCTCTAATAACCGATATCTATATAGACCACACTTACTCTCTGATAACAGATATCTATATAGACCACACTTACCTTCTAATAACAGATATCTATAAAGACTATACTTTCCTTCTTATAACATATGTCTATATAGTCCACACTTACTCTGTGATAACAGATATCTATATAGACCACACTTACCTTCTAATAATAGATATCTATGTAGACTATACTTTCCTTCTTATAACATATGTCTATATAGACCACAATTACTATCTGATAACAGAAATCTATAAAGACCACACTTATCTTCTAATAACATATGTCTATATAGACTACACTTTCCTTCTTATAACAGATATCTATATAGACTATGCTTACCTTCTTATAACAGATATCTATACAGACCACACTTATTCTCTGATAACATATATCTATATATACTACATTTAACCTATAATAACAGATATCTATATAGACCACACTTACTCTCTGATAACAGAAATCTATATAGACCACACATACTATCTGATAACAGATATCTATATAGACTACACTTTCCTTCTTATAACAGATATCTATATAGACCACACTTACTCTCTGATAATAGAAATCTATAAAGACCACACTTACCTTCTAATAACATATGTCTATATTGACTACACTTTCCTTCCTATAACAGATGTCTATATAGACCATACTTATCCTCTGATAACAAATATCTATATAGACCACACTTACTCTCTGATAATAGATATCTATATATACCACACTTACTCTCTGATAACAGATATCTATATAGACCACACTTATTCTCTGATAACAGGTATCTATATAGACTACACTAACTCTCTGATAACAGATATCTATATAGACCACACTTACTCTCTGATAACAGATATCTATATAGACTACATTTAACCTATAATAACAGATATCTATATAGACCACACTTACCTTCTAATAACAGATATCTATATAGACTACATTTAACTTTTAATAACAGATATCTATATAGACCACACTTACCTTCTAATTACAGATATCTATATAGACCACACTTACTCTCTGATAACAGATATCTATATAGACCACACTTACCTTCTAATAACAGATATCTATGTAGACCACACTTACTCTCTAATAACAGATATCTATGTAGACCACACTTACTCTCTGATAACAGATATCTATATAGACCACACTTACCTTCTTATAACAGATATCTATATAGACTACACTTACTCTCTGATAACAGATATTTATATAGACTACACTTACCTTCTAATCACAGATATCTATATAGACCACACTTACTCTCTGATAACAGATATCTATAAAGACAACACTTACCTTCTAATAACAGATATCTATAAAGACTACACTTTCCTTCTTATAAGATATATCTATATAGACCACACTTACTCTCTGATAACAGAAATCTATATAGACTATGCTTACCTTCTAATAACAGATATCTATATAGACTACACTTTCCTTCTTATAACAGATATCTATATAGACTATGCTTACCTTCTTATAACAGATATCTATTTAGACCACGCCTACATTCTTATAACAGATATCTATATATACCACACTTACCCTCTAAAAACAGATATCTATATAGACCACACTTACTCTCTGATAACAGATATCTATATAGACCACACATACTCTCTGATAACAGATATCTATATAGACCACACTTACTCTCTGATAACAGATATCTATATAGACCACACTTACCTTCTTATAGCAGATATCTATATAGACTACTTTTACTCTCTGATAACAGATATCTATATAGACCACACTTACCTTCTAATAACAGATATCTATATAGACTATACTTTCCTTCTTATATCATATGTCTATATAGACCACACTTACTCTCTGATAACATAAATCTATAAAGAACAAACTTACCTTCTAATAACATATGTCTATATAGACTACACTTTCCTTCTTATAACAGATATCTATTTAGACCACGCCTACCTTCTTATAACAGATATCTATATATACCACACTTACCCTCTAATAACAGATATCTATATAGACCACACTTACTCTCTGATAACAGATATCTATATAGACCACACATACTCTCTGATAACAGATATCTATATAGACCACACTTACTCTCTGATAACAGGTATCTATATAGACCACACTTACTATCTGATAACATATGTCTATTTAGACTGCACTTACTCTCTGATAACAGATATCTATATAGACCACATTTACTATCTTATCAATGTTAATACAAATGAAGGCTTCAAAAGCAAGGAAAATTGACTCATTAGCTCACCTGGCCCTTATGTTATGGCGCGGCGTCCGTCGTCCGTCATCCGTCGTCCGTCCGTCCGTCCGTCAACATTTCCTGTAAATCGCTACAAGTCATAGAGTTCTGCATGGATTGTAACCAAATTTGGCCACAATCATCCTTGGGGGAGGGCAAACAGAACTTTTATGAATTTTGGCTCTGACCCCCCTGGGGCAGGAGGGGCGGGGCCCAATAGGGGAAATAGAGGTAAATCCTATAAATCGCTACTAGTCATAGAGTTCTACATGGATTGTAACCAAATTTGGCCACAAACATCCTTGGGGGAAGGGGAACAGAACTTGTATAAATTTTGGCTCTGACCCCTCGGGGGCAGGAGGGGCGGGGCCCAATATGGGAAATAGAAGTAAATCCTATAAATTGCTACTTGTCCTAGAGTTCTGCATGGATTGTGACCAAATTTGGCCACAAACATCCATGGGGGAAGGGGAACAGAACTTGTATAAATTTTGGCTCTGACCCCTGGGGGGGCAGGAGGGGCGGGGCCCAATGGGGGAATTAGAGGTAAATATTTGAATTCCTTCAGAAAAGAAACAATGAACTTGTATTTAGTTGGCATTACAAACCAGGTGAGCGATACAGGCCCTCTGGGCCTCTTGTTCATATTTGGTAATAGTTTCCACAGATAGCCGGCATTATTAAATAACCTGCATTAAGTAGGCATATTCTAATGTAAAACAAAATGTAGTCTACCCGCAGTACACAGCAAGTTACAGTACTACGTGTTGGGAAGGGGCTTGTGGTTGCTGTCCTTGATTTGTGTGAAAGTTATCTCCATTTTCATTACTGTTAATTAACTGTCATGTTTGTATGTTTGTTTGTTCCAGGCTCACAATTCACATCTGAGAGATCAATGGCTCCACTCCATAAGCTGGAAGGTAAAAATGTCGTCTATTATCCTTCTGATGAAACTCATTATATAGTCTCTAGTTTATCTGAATAGATTAAAATCCATTTATGCAGGACATTTACATATTTACACATAAATTTACAAGCTAAAACTGAAGACTTGCTGAAAAAAGTAGGATGTTTAAATTAAATATTAAAGGAGTTAGCTAATTACACACCAGTTAGCTTTAGTTAATTTTGTTTATGCTATTTCTAGGAGTGAGAGACATACAATCATTTGTTTTATTGCTTTACCCTTTGCCCTTACCTCAAGATTTAAGTTGAGAAGCTTTGAATTGGCAAAAAACTTAGTTTTGAAATGGTTTCAAAATGAGAGTTATGGATTGTTTTAAGGAAATCCAGTCACATAGTATGAAGTTATTGTGTTTATTGAAGAAATCCAGGATTGAAAACTAAGCTGAATTTACTGATAAGTGATGGTCGAACCACACTCCTTGTTCAGTCGGATGGATCTGAATTTACTGATAAGTGATGGTTGTACCACACTCCTCGTTCAGTCGGATGGATCTGAATTTACTGATAAGTGATGGTCGTACCACACTCCTCATTCAGTCGGAAGGATCTGAATTTACTGATAAGTGATGGTTGTACCACACTCCTCGTTCAGTCGGATGGATCTGAATTTACTGATAAGTGATGGTCGTACCACACTCCTCATTCAGTCGGAAGGATCTGAATTTACTGATAAGTGATGGTTGTACCACACTCCTCGTTCAGTCGGATGGATCTGAATTTACTGATAAGTGATGGTCGTATCACACTCCTCGTTCAGTCGGATGGATCTGAATTTACTGATAAGTGATGGTCGTACCACACTCCTCGTTCAGTCAGAAGGACCTGAATTTACTGATAAGTGATGGTCGTACCACACTCCTCGTTCAGTCGGATGGATCTGAATTTACTGATAGGTGATGGTCGTACCACACTCCTCGTTCAGTCAGATGGATCTGAATTTACTGATAAGTGATGGTCGTACCACACTCCTCGTTCAGTCGGATGGACCTGAATTTACTGATAAGTGATGGTCGTACCACACTCCTCGTTCAGTCGGATGGATCTGAATTAACTGATAAGTGATGGTCGTACCACACTCCTCGTTCAGTCGGATGGATCTGAATTTACTGATAAGTGATGGTTGTACCACACTCCTCGTTCAGTCAGAAGGATCTGAATTTACTGATAAGTGATGGTCTTACCACACTCCTCGTTCAGTCGGATGGATCTGAATTTACTGATAAGTGATGGTTGTACCACACTCCTCGTTCAGTCGGATGGATCTGAATTTACTGATAAGTGATGGTCGTACCACACTCCTCGTTCAGTCGGATGGATCTGAATTTACTGAGAAGTGATGGTCGTACCACACTCCTCGTTCAGTCGGATGGATCTGAATTTACTGATAAGTGATGGTTGTATCACACTCCTCATTCAGTCGGATGGATCTGAATTTACTGATAAGTGATGGTCGTACCACACTCCTCGTTCAGTCGGAAGGATCTGAATTTACTGATAAGTGATGGTTGTACCACACTCCTTGTTCAGTCGGAAGGATCTGAATTTACTGATAAGTGATGTTTGTACCACACTCCTTGTTCAGTCGGATGGATCTGAATTTACTGATAAGTGATGGTCGTACCACACTCCTCGTTCAGTAGGAAGGATCTGAATTTACTGATAAGTGATGGTCGTACCACACTCCTCGTTCAGTCGGATGGATCTGAATTTACTGATAAGTGATGGTCGTACCACACTCCTCGTTCAGTCGGAAGGATCTGAATTTACTGATAAGTGATGGTCGTACCACACTCCTCGTTCAGTCAGATGGATCTGAATTTACTGATAAGTGATGGTCGTACCACACTCCTCGTTCAGTCAGATGGACCTGAATTTACTGATAAGTGATGGTCGTACCACACTCCTCGTTCAGTCTGATGGACTGAATTAACTGATAAGTGATGGTCGTACCACACTCCTCGTTCAGTGGGATGGATCTGAATTTACTGATAAGTGATGGTCGTACCACACTCCTCGTTCAGTCGGATGGATCTGAATTTACTGATAAGTGATGGTCGTACCACACTCCTCGTTCAGTCGGAAGGATCTGAATTTACTGATAAGTGATATGGTTGTACCACACTCCTCGTTCAGTCGGATGGATCTGAATTTACTGATAAGTGATGGTCGTACTACACTCCTCGTTCAGGCGGAAGGATCTGAATTTACTGATAGGTGATGGTCGTACCACACTCCTCGTTCAGTCAGATGGATCTGAATTTACTGATAAGTGATGGTTGTACCACACTCCTCGTTCAGTCAGATGGACCTGAATTAAGTGATAAGTGATGGTCGTACCACACTCCTCGTTCAGTCAGATGGATCTGAATTTACTGATAAGTGATGGTCGTACCACACTTCTCGTTCAGTCGGATGGATCTGAATTAAGTGATAAGTGATGGTCGTACCACACTCCTCGTTCAGTCGGATGGATCTGAATTTACTGATAAGTGATGGTCGTATCACACTCCTTGTTCAGTCAGAAGGATCTGAATTTACTGATAAGTGATGGTTGTACCACACTCCTCATTCAGTCGGAAGGATCTGAATTAACTGATAAGTGATGGTCGTACCACACTCCTCGTTCAGTCGGAAGGATCTGAATTTACTGATAAGTGATGGTCGTACCACACTCCTCGTTCAGTCGGATGGATCTGAATTAACTGATAAGTGATGGTCGTACCACACTCTTCGTTCAGTCGGATGGATCTGAATTTACTGATAAGTGATGGTCGTACCACACTCCTCGTTCAGTATGATGGATCTGAATTACTGATAATCTGACTGGATCTGAATTTACTGATAAGTGATGGTTGTACCACACTCCTCGTTCAGTCGGATGGATCTGAATTTACTGATAAGTGATGGTTGTACCACACTCCTCGTTCAGTGATGGATCTGAATTTACTGATAAGTGATGGTTGTACCACACTCCTCGTTCAGTCGGATGGATCTGAATTTACTGATAAGTGATGGTCGTACCACACTCCTCGTTCAGTCGGATGGATCTGAATTTACTGATAAGTGATGGTCGTACCACACTCCTCGTTCAGTCGGATGGACCTGAATTTACTGATAAGTGATGGTCGTACCACACTCCTCGTTCAGTCGGATGGATCTGAATTTATACTGATAAGTGATGGTCGTACCACACTCCTCGTTCAGTCGGATGGATCTGAATTTATACTGATAAGTGATGGATCGTACCACACTCCTCGTTCAGTCGGATGGATCTGAATTTACTGATAAGCGATGGTTGTACCACACTCCTCGTTCAGTCGGATGGATCTGAATTTACTGATAAGTGATGGTCGTACCACACTCTTCGTTCAGTTGGATGGATCTGAATTTACTGATAAGTGATGGTCGTCCCACACTCCTTGTTCAGTTGGATGGATCTGAATTTACTGATAAGTGATGGTCGTACCACACTCCTCGTTCAGTCGGAAGGATCTGAATTAACTGATAAGTGATGGTCGTACCACACTCCTCGTTCAGTCGGAAGGATCTGAATTTACTGATAAGTGATGGTCGTACCACACTCCTCGTTCAGTCGGATGGATCTGAATTAACTGATAAGTGATGGTCGTACCACACTCTTCGTTCAGTCGGATGGATCTGAATTTACTGATAAGTGATGGTCGTACCACACTCCTCGTTCAGTATGATGGATCTGAATTTACTGATAAGTGATGTTTGTACCACACTCCTCGTTCAGTCGGATGGATCTGAATTTACTGATAAGTGATGGTTGTACCACACTCCTCGTTCAGTCAGATGGATCTGAATTTACTGATAAGTGATGGTCGTACCACACTCCTCGTTCAGTGGGATGGATCTGAATTTACTGATAAGTGATGGTCGTACCACACTCCTCGTTCAGTCGGATGGACCTGAATTTACTGATAAGTGATGGTCGTACCACACTCCTCGTTCAGTCGGATGGACCTGAATTTATACTGATAAGTGATGGTCGTACCACACTCCTCGTTCAGTCGGATGGATCTGAATTTACTGATAAGCGATGGTTGTACCACACTCCTCGTTCAGTCGGATGGATCTGAATTTACTGATAAGTGATGGTCGTACCACACTCGTCGTTCAGTTGGATGGATCTGAATTTACTGATAAGTGATGGTCGTCCCACACTCCTTGTTCAGTTGGATGGATCTGAATTTACTGATAAGTGATGGTCGTACCACACTCCTCGTTCAGTCGGAAGGATCTGAATTTACTGATAAGTGATGGTTGTACCACACTCCTCGTTCAGTCGGATGGATCTGAATTTACTGATAAGTGATGGTTGTACCACACTCCTCGTTCAGTCGGATGGATCTGAATTTACTGATAAGTGATGGTTGTACCACACTCTTCGTTCAGTCGGATGGATCTGAATTTACTGATAAGTGATGGTCATACCACACTCTTCGTTCAGTCGGATGGATCTGAATTTACTGATAAGTGATGGTCGTACCACACTCCTCGTTCAGTCGGATGGATCTGAATTTACTGATAAGTGATGGTCGTATCACACTCCTCGTTCAGTCGGATGAATCTGAAAGATAAAGCGTTTGTTCTATATGTTTGCCCAGATGTTGGTTTCCAGAAGATCACTGTTGATATATTAAATATAGATATAAATGAAGCTTTCATGTTAGCTTTTGAGGTAATAGAGTTGTTATTCCACCGTTACCGTAGAACTGAGGACCAATGTAACAGGGAAAAAGTCAAGGTCACCCACATGGTAACCAACAGCTCCTCAAAAATTATACCAATGAAGTGAGAAAAAATTGTATTGTAGAATTAGTGATTTGTCAATTGTTGTTGGTTTGGTATGATTGCTTAACCATCCAATCAACAGCCAGTGCCATTTAAGGACATGCCAGGTTTTGGAGGTGAGGTTAGCTGAGAAAAAAACTGACCCACACAGGGTTTGAACTCATGACCCAGAGGTGAAGGGCATATGGTAATATGTTTGGACATCTTACCCACTCTGCCCCTGTTGTCAATGAGTAGTTGTGAGAAAATGAAGATAATAGTGTTGCATGATTCACAACATGGAAGTTCGGTAGAATGATACCCATGCTGTGTGGTTCTGTTATAGTGTATTTAGATTTCTATAGCACAATTATTATCCCTGCAATATATCAGCCAGTGAAAGAGAATTTAACATTTGGAAACATGCATGTGATATACATCACTGACAGTGACTGAGAAGGAATCCTGTTACAATGTTTGTGATCTGTTCACAGCTATAACTGCAGTACAGCATTGGTTCAGTGTTGATACAGATTCTAGCCAAGTAACCATGGCAACATTTGGATGAGAAATCTCATACAAGACTAGATTAAGAGGCTTCTACTAAACTTTGAAATCATGAAAATGTTAGCCAGTTTCTAAAGTTTGTATCAAGACTTGTTTATTAAGTATTGAGTTACTCTCAGCGTATCCTACGAGTAAAGCTTTAATGTGGGAGGAGAAAATAGGTATGGAGTAAGGTGTAGGAAAAAAATGTCAAAGGTTAGATTGTATTGGTCATGTAATGTGAATTGTCCTTAGTAAGAGAACAATAGACCCCACCAATGGGCAGATCAAATGGCCCGAGATACCTCAGCCCAAGTAGCCAAGGTTTTGACTGGAGCCATAAGGGTTAGGATATCCCTATCAACCTGACTTGATTGATTATTTTCCTCCTTTACTTCAACAAAAATAATATATTTTAGTTGTTAAGAAGCATTGTCACATGACAAGAAGATAATAATAGTAGTGTATAACTGTTTGGTGCAAGTAATTGCCAAAACTGTAAACTGTAATTAATATTGTTTGTTTCAGAAACACATGTACAAATGTGAAAACCTTTTGAAGAATGCCAGACGCCCAGAGGTTCTTGTAAAGGAAATTAAGGTATGTAAAGATATACATATCTGTGACATTTTAGGACAATATCAGATGTTAGTGTCCGATAGATGCTAGTGAGTTAACAGTACAGCCCTTGCATTTTAATTCTCTTATAATTTATACTTTGTTCTCATAACAATATTACTGTGAGTTAGTTATTCTTGGTGCTCGTCATTTTTAGCTCACCTGGCCCGAAGGGCCGGTGAGCTTATGTCATGGCGCGGCGTCCGTCGTCCGTCGTCCGTCGTCCGTCCGTCGTCATTTCCTTTAAATCGCTACTAGTCATAGAGTTCTGCATGGATTGTAACCAAATTTGGCCACAAACATCCTTGGGGGAAGGGGAACAGAACTTGTTATAAATTTTGGCTCTGACCCCCCGGGGGCAGGAGGGGCGCGGCCCAATAGGGAAAATAAAGGTAAATTCTATAAAACGCTAAAACAGCTTACTTGTATAATTTTGGTGGCCCCGGGGCCGCCCATAGGGAAATAGAGTTCTGCATGGATTGTAACCAAATTTGGCCACAAACATCCTTGGGGGAAGGGGGAAAGAACTTTGTATAAATTTTGGCTCTGACCCCCTGGGGGCAGGAGGGGCGGGGCCCAATAGGGGAATTAGAGGTAAATCCTATAAAACGCTACTTTTCCTAGAGTTCTGCATGAATTGTAACCAAATTTGGCCACAAACATCCTTGGGGGAAGGGGAACAGAACTTGTATAAATTTTGGCTCTGACCCTTGGGGCAGGAGGGGCGGGGCCCAATAGGGGAAATAGAGGTAAATCCTATAAATCGTTACTTGTCCTTGAGTTCTGCATGGATTGTAACCAAATTTGGCCACAAATATCCTTGGGGGAAGGGGAACAGAACTTGTATAAATTTTGGCTCTGACCCCCCCGGGGGCAGGAGGGGCGGGGCCCAATAGGGAAATAAGAGGTAAATATTCAAATTCCTTCAGAAAAGAAACAATGAACCTGTATTCAGAACATGACTTGACATTACAAACCAGGTGAGCGATACAGGCCTTCTGGGCCTCTTGTTTGTAATTCCTAGTTTCAATTTCTTTGGTGTTGGAAAGTCTTCATTTATGTCTTCTATGGATTCATTTCTATCCAACTCTAGACTGTTTTAAACCCCTCCATCATCTTCCATTGCCTAGGGAATCAAAACCTTGCTGTTTTCTGTAATTAAGTATGACAACTTTCATTGTAAACAAAACATATAGAGTGACAATCCAAGAAAGGCTTTGTCAATTGGTTTTTGTCCAATTTAATGAAATTTGTGTATTATTTTCAAAATAGTAATAATGGTTGAAATTAAAGGGACAATTCACTCAGACTAAATCTTTAACATAACCAAGAAGCAAAATATGGCATGAATGTATTGTTCTACATTTCTTATGAAACATATAACATAAAATATTGATAAATTCCACGTCATTGTTTAGTATTTTAATTGATAATTACAAATCGTTGATCAATAAGATTGAGCAGGTACAGTACGTACGCTGTACCCATAAAAGAGACAAAGTCACGCATGACAAACAAATGAACTATATAACCACTGAGGAGGTGATAAAATGATTTTTTAGGCAAGACAATTCACCTAGTAAGGTAAACACACTACTGTCAGAGCGATTTGAGCAGTTCTAGACAAAAATTCCATTGCTCTACCTGCAAGGGACAGGGTTCGGCATACAAGATGTTCGACCACAACGTGTAATGGCGGACAGCGAGCTAGTTTGAACGTTTCATACGCATTTCACCACCATGGGCTTTTCTGGCATATCACAGTAAAACCGACTGATCTAATTTCCATTAGAACTGGGTTTTTTCTGATATGTGTACAAATTTCAATGTTCTCTTAGACTGAATTGTCCCTTTAAAATGTTATTCAAGTTTTGTATGGAGGCAGGGGTTTTTATGTGTGGTTGTTTTCAGTTTTGTATGGTGGCAGGGATATTTATGTTTGGTTGTTATTCCAGTTTTGCATGGAGGCAGGGGTATTTATGTTTGGTTGTTATTCCAGTTTTGTATGGTGGCAGGGATATTTGTGTTTGGTTGTTATTCCAGTTTTGTATGGAGGCAGGGGTATTTATGTTTGGTTGTTATTCCAGTTTTGTATGGAGGCAGGGGTATTTATGTTTGGTTGTTATTCCAGTTTTGTATGGAGGCAGGGGTATTTATGTTTGGTTGTTATTCCAGTTTTGTATGGAGGCAGGGGTATTTATGTTTGGTTGTTATTCCAGTTTTGTATGGAGGCAGGGGTATTTATGTTTGGTTGTTATTCCAGTTTTGTATGGAGGCAGGGGTATTTATGTTTGGTTGTTATTCCAGTTTTGTATGGAGGCAGGGGTATTTATGTTTGGTTGTTATTCCAGTTTTGTATGGAGGCAGGGGTATTTATGTTTGGTTGTTATTCCAGTTTTGTATGGAGGCAGGGGTATTTATGTTTGGTTGTTATTCCAGTTTTGTATGTAGGCAGGGATATTTATGTTTGGTTGTTATTCCAGTTTTGTATGGAGGCAGGGGTATTTGTGTTTGGTTGTTATTCCAGTTTTGTATGGAGGCAGGGGTATTTATGTTTGGTTGTTATTCCAGTTTTGTATGGAGGCAGGGATATTTATGTTTGGTTGTTATTCCAGTTTTGTATGGAGGCAGGGGTATTTATGTTTGGTTGTTATTCCAGTTTTGTATGGAGGCAGGGGTATTTATGTTTGGTTGTTATTCCAGTTTTGTATGGAGGCAGGGGTATTTATGTTTGGTATTTTGATGTCCTGTTTGATAACCATGCTTACATCTTTTTCAGAACATGATTGATCTGTCCTTGACCACACCTATACAAGATGCCAGTGTATTCCAGTTTCCTTTAGACCTTGTGTCCAACCTTCTACAAGAGGTCAGTATCTTCTACACCTAACATTAAACTATCAACAAGATAACAAAATGGCTCGGAGATTTTCTCTATGTTTTTTACCTCAAGAAGACACCTACTATTTGTTCCATAGTATAATTCAACTGATGTCAAAGTTTCTGCTAGAGGTAAGAGGGTTGGTGTCTTGAACACTTAAGAGCTTGTATCTCAGCACTTCTGCTAGGGGTATTTCTCAAGTTGGTGTCAACTTACCAGTGATAAATTAATAAACATCAGTTGAAATGTCTCCCTTTGCACAATTTGTATCAAAATTTACATGGGGGCTACTTGTCTTCAGGTTTCCTCTAGACCTTGTAACTATCTTAACTGTCTTAACCGTAAATCAACCGAAACTAATTGACTAGATTTTGTTGATGCTGTGCAACAGCATTCCTAGGTATGCAGCGAGCCTGAGCACATTGAAACAATAAAACACTCAGCAATGAAAATTAAATGTTGTTTTGTTCATTGCACATATTACTTGATGGTATGAATAAATCAAACCTCAATATTCAAAAATATAAAATTTTAATTTGTACATACATATGCACCATGGACGATGTGTTTTAAGTTTTGGACTCTTATGATTTTTGTATTACTCCACCATATGTGTATTCCCAAAAATCACCTTCTTTGAAGTCTTCCTCTGCGGCAGACTTTCAGTCGATTTTGGAATGTTTATGTCTATTTCAATTTTACATAACTCATGCTACTGATCAATTGTTGTAATCAAATGTTAGGAATGTAATTGCAAAAGAAAGTTCTTATAACGTTTATAAAGGTTTTTTTGTTTTGGTTGCATTGACGAACTATATCTGATTATATTATTGAGCAGTAAAAGTTAATAATTTTGAGTACGAGTTTCCTTCCTTGTGCTCCTGCTTGTTCCGTCACTGGGAATTTTGTCTTTTGTATAATTGACAACTGCGTTATATTGAAAGGAAAAAATAAGTACAAAATTTATGAACATTAATTTACAAAATATAATGATAATTTATATATGTACGAGCAGCTGAAAGTGACAAACTTTTATTGCTGTGTACTGTAGCAGAAACATGTCTGACTGTACGGTAGCCTTACCAAGATTTGCCAAAGTCTGATGCATTGCATGAAGTTTTCTGGATGTTAATGACTATAGCTCTCTTGTGAATTCAAAAGAAATTTGACTGTTACATGTAACCAAATAATGTACCTTTTATTTGACAAAATATCTGGCCATGATTTATTAGTCAAAAGTCTGTGTTGAGGGGGTTTAACGTATCGTCACGTATAATTCGTTCTGGGTACAGCAAAGCAAAGTGACATATATATATATATATATATACAATATACATGCAACCATGTTGGCAAACATATCCGGAAATGGTAATATTTCTAATGTTATATTTTTCCGAAAATATTCTTAAATGTTAAGTGGATATTAAGATATGGATATATTAATTTATTTTTAATACAACGCGACTAGCGTTTGTATTAATGCTATCCGGTTTACCATAATGTGTAGAACTGAGTAGTGCTTGCCCCACAATGACATCTAGTGGTGACCTCTTAACCCTTTAGCATTCAATCCGGCCAAATCCGGCCGTAGATTTATACGTCCTATCTGTTCAATCCGGCCGAATCCGGCCGTGTGCACATTGCTATTTTTGTTGCTTGGTTATGCAAAATAAATAATCATAATAAAATCAATAAAGTTAGAATTGAATACATACATACTCCTTTCTGTGTCTGTGTTTTTATTTCCCGATGTTACTTCATTTTTTTAAAAATAAATCTAAAAAATATCGAAGTTGTTTATCGACGTCTCCATAACAACAATGGCGGACAGTGAAAGTGAAAGTGATTTTGAGTTCGAGGGATTTACCGACGAAAATGTTAGTGATGCGGCGGAAAAACTACAGGAAAAAGAACGGGAGCTTGATGATATCATCAACAACGACGAATCCGACATCGATGTTGATGAAGACAGCGACAGCGATCAGGATTCTGACCAGGAAGGGAGTGATGATGATGACCCATATTTGGCAAACGTGACTGCTGAATGGTCACGTAATTTAAATGATAATTTCATCCCCGATTTTTCAGAGAATACGGGCCCCACACATAATCTGAATGTTGATGCAAATGTTGTTGATTATTTTGGGTTGTTTCTTCCTCAAAGTTTTTTTGATTCTATGGCAATTGAAACAAATAGGTATGCCGAGCAACGGCAACAGGTAACAGGACCAGACCCAAGATGGCGTCCGACGACAGCTGACGAGATGCGGGCTTACGTAGGTATGATTGTTATGATGGGTGTGAAGCAATTGCCTCGTATTTGGTGCTACTGGAGCACAGACAAGCGGTATGGGGACCCATTTATTTCAGGTGTCATGCCTAAAACAAGATTTTTGAAATTAAATCAGTATATTCACCTGCGGGATACGTCCGACATGCCTGGCAGAGACGACCCAGACTATGATCCACTTTATAAGGTAAGACCATTGTTAGATCTTGTTTCTAAGAAATTTAGGAAAGTGTACAAGCCTGCTAGAGATTTGAGTGTTGATGAGGCTATGATTGGATTTAAAGGTCGTGTTCATTTTCGCCAATACATGCCGGCAAAACCAACAAAGTGGGGTGTGAAAGTTTGGGAAGTGTGCGAGTCGGACACAGGATACTGTTCCAATTTTGATGTGTACACAGGTAGGAAACCAGGCGGGCGACAACATGGATTGGGCTATGATGTTGTATGGAACATAACTAAGCCATTTC
The DNA here is from genome assembly GCF_041381155.1 of Argopecten irradians. Taxonomy (NCBI): domain Eukaryota; kingdom Metazoa; phylum Mollusca; class Bivalvia; order Pectinida; family Pectinidae; genus Argopecten; species Argopecten irradians. Next base: position 58,100,286 of record NC_091135.1, read on the forward strand.
ACAACAAAAACCACCATTTGTATTACGACCGTTTCTTTAGTTCAGTTTTATTAGCTGAACATTTAGATATGGTAAGTACTTATGTGTGTGGGACAATCATGCAAAATAGGAAAGGTCTACCTGCTGAAATTGCTTCCGCAAAACTAAAAAATAATGGTGAGTTACTGCAGATGCAGAAAGGGAACATGATTGCAACTTCTTACAAAGATAAAAGGCAGCTGACCTTCTTGTCTACATCACAGCAGCCTTTTCAGGGACAAGGTAAGCCAACATGTAATTTGAATTATAACAGTCACATGGATGGAGTAGACAAATCAGATCAAATGAGGGCATACTACCCTGTGGGTCGAGCAGGTAAGAAATGGTGGAGATATTTGCTGTGGTTCGTGATAAATTTGAGCATAGTAAATGCTCATATTGTGTACACAAAATCTGAGAAAGACCCTGCCCCCAAGAAAGGTTATGACCACCTGGCGTTTCGTGTTGATGTTGCCGAGCAACTGATTGCTGGATACACCTGTAGAAAACATAAGGCAGGTAAGAGGGTAGCTTTAGCAAACCAAGTAGTAGCACCAGAGACAATTGGGCACCACAAATTGGAGAAAATATCAGGTAGGAAAAAAATTTGCAAGGAATGCTCAGTTCAAAAGAGAAGAACTCCAAAAGGTAGGCATATTGAGACCTCATTCTTTTGCGTTTTCTGTGACGTACCTTTGTGCCGAAATGGTTGCTTTGCAGCATATCACCACAGGAATATGATGACTTAATTCAGGTATTGTAAGCAAATTCCAAGTATGGGTCTCAATTACATAATTCTGCATATCTTGGTAAGGACATGGGATAATTGGTCTCTGTCCTTGCGAGGAAGATTATGATGATGTAGCAGTTAACGAGTTTTCTTACCTGTGTTCGTGAACAAGTTTTCACCTGTATATATATATATCTGTTCACAAGTTTTCACCTGTATATATCTGTTCATATGTTAAAAAATAAACAAAAAAAAAAAAAAAGAATAATAATAAAAAAAACAGTTTTATTTTAAATTATCTCTTTATTAGTCAAATATTTCTATCAAACACTGTTTGTAACGTAATGTAATGTACATATCTGCATACATTATGCATAAATTAATATGCAAATTAGATAATCCATGATTCCAAATATAGATGTTTTTTCTCTTTCTTCCACAGGTGACTTCAGCAGCAACCATATTGGATTCCAGAAGCAGTTTCATCATTGATGGCCACCCAATATCTATTAATATCTATTGAAATCAGAAAAAAAGATGATTTAGAATGATAATCATAACTTACCTGTATATACGGTATATGTATGCTAATTAGCATATTTCACCTGTCAGGTTTTCTGTACCTTGGAAATATGAAATAATCATACTGCTGCAAGAGCAAAGAACACCAAATTAGTCCAGATACTTCGAAGTCATTGTTTATTATCCAGTAATGGAAGAGCATGGATTCATAGAAAATTTAAAGAACAATAATAATCTAATTGATATTTACCTGTATACTAATTAAGGTTTTCTTACCTTTTTCAGGTCCAGGTGCAGAGACATGATACTTTGTAGTCGGCGGTGTACAGAAGAATATGTTAACCAACCCCAATTATTAAATTTGAATGTTTGTTTTTAACCAATACAGACATTTCATCCCAAATTGAATAAAAAATACCTGTACATAGGTATTTACCTGTGCACACCTGCTGAATAAGCAGGTGAAATTCTAAATTTAAGATTGGTAATTGAAGAGGAGTATGTATGTACTATGTATAGAAAATTTTAGGTGTCTAGCTTGAATACTTTAAAAGATATGCTGATTCAAACTTGAATAATGCATTCTTGGTATTTTCCCTGTAAAACTGTGAACAGATAAGGGTTATATAACTATTAGTATAGTGAATGCTAAAGGGTTAAACCATTTCATTCATAAACTTCCATTCATAAAATCCCTATTTATTGAACAATATTCCTTTTGACCAATCAAAATGTTGCATTCCCTTTACTGCAGTATGCTGTCATGGGAAGCTTACCTTATGATTGGTTGAATTCACACAGCCTCTGTAGAATATACACAAACATACTCCCTAACTGTGCATACAATTTACATCTTGTTGTGACTCATCTGTCCAACTTACATAAACTATTAATGATAATACAAATTGGAATTACTATATAAGACTTATAGACCTCAGAGTTAAAAAGTAAACAGTTCAAAGCTACTTTCTGTGTACATTATAATAATTCTTTAAAATGATTATTTGATAAGGCTAAGAGTTAAAAAGTAAACAGTTCAGAGCTACTTTCTGTGTACATTATAATAATTCTTTAAAATGATTATTTGATAAGGCTAAGAGTTAAAAAGTAAACAGTTCAGAGCTACTTTCTGTGTACATTATAATAATTCTTTAAAATGATTATTTGATAAGGCTAAGAGTTAAAAAGTAAACAGTTCAGAGCTACTTTCTGTGTACATTATAATAATTCTTTAAAATGATTATTTGATAAGGCTACTCTCATGTGTGCATGGTTTTCAATTATACCTACTTCATAAGTGTGCAACACGAGTCAAGGACAAAAATTCTTCTTTTAGCTCACCTGGCCCGAAGGGCCGGTGAGCTTATGTTTCATGGCGCGGCGTCCGTCGTCCGTCCGTCCGTCCGTCCGTCAACATTTCCTTTAAATCGCTACTAGTCATAGAGTTCTGCATGGATTGTAACCAAATTTGGCCACAAACGTCCTTGGGGGAGGGGAAACAGAACTTGTATAAATTTTGGCTCTGTCCCCACCAGGGCAGGAGGGGCGGGGCCCAATAGGGGAAATAGAGGTAAATCCTTTAAATCGCTACTAGTCATAGAGTTCTGAATGGAATGTAACCAAATTTGGCCACAAACATCCTTGGGGGAAGGGGAACAGAACTTGTATAAATTTTGGCTCTGGTCCCCCGGGGGCAGGAGGGGCGGGGCCCAATAGGGGAAATAGAGGTAAATCCTTTAAATCGCTACTTGTAATAGAGTTCTACATGAATTGTAACCAAATTCTGCCACAAACATCCTTGGGGGAAGGGGAACAGAACTTGTATAAATTTTGACTCTGGTCCCCAGGGGGCAGGAGGGGCGGGGCCCAATAGGGGAAATAGAGGTAAATCCTTTAAATCGCTACTAGTCATAGAGTTCTGAATGGAATGTAACCAAATTTGGCCACAAACATCCTTGGGGGAAGGGGAACAGAACTTGTATAAATTTTGGCTCTGGTCCCCCGGGGGCAGGAGGGGTGGGGCCCAATAGGGGAAATAGGGGTAAATCCTTTAAATCGCTACTAGTCATAGAGTTCTGAATGGAATGTTACTAAATTTGGCCACAAACATCCTTGGGGGAGGGGGAACAGACCTTGTATAAATTTTGGCTCTGATCCCCTGGGGGCAGGAGGGGCAGGGCCCAATAGGGGAAATAGAGGTAAATCCTTTAAATCTCTATTTGTCCTAGAGCTCTACATGAATTGTAACCTAATTTGGCCACAAACATCCTTTGGGGAAGGGGAACAGAACTTGTATAAACTTTGGCTCTGACCCCCCCGGGGGCAGGAGGGGTGGGGCCCAATAGGGGAAATAGAGGTAAATCCTTTAAATCGCTACTAGTCATAGAGTTCTGCATGGATTGTAACCAAATTTGGCCACAAACATCCTTGGGGGAAGGGGAACAGAACTCGTATAAATTTTGGCTCTGACCCCCCGGGGGCAGGAGGGGCGGGGCCCAATAGGGGAAATAGAGGTAAATCCTTTAAATCGCTACTAGTCATAGAGTTCTTACATGAATTGTAACCAAATTCTGGCCACAAACATCCTTGGGGGAAGGGGAACAGAACTTGTATAAATTTTGACTCTGGCCCCCAGGGGCAGGAGGGGCGGGGCCCAATAGGGGAAATAGAGGTAAATCCTTTAAATCGCTACTAGTCATAGAGTTCTGAATGGAATTGTGACCAAATTTGGCCATAAACATCCTTGGAAGAAGGGGAACAGAACTTGTATTAATTTTGGCTCTGACCCCCTGGGGGCGGGAGGGGCAGGGCCCAATAGGGGAAATAGAGGTAAATCCTTTAAATCTCTATTTGTCCTAGAGCTCTACATGAATTGTAACCTAATTTGGCCACAAACATCCTTCGGGGAATGGGAACAGAACTTGTATAAATTTCGGCTCTGGTCCCCTGGGGGCAGGAGGGGCGGGGCCCAATAGGAGTAATAGAGGTAAATCCTTTAAATCGCTACTAGTCATAGAGTTCTGAATGGAATGTAACCAAATTTGGCCACAGACATCCTTTGGGGAAGGGGAACAGAACTTGTATAAACTTTGGCTCTGACCCCCCCGGGGGCAGGAGGGGTGGGGCCCAATAGGGGAAATAGAGGTAAATCCTTTAAATCGCTACTAGTCATAGAGTTCTGCATGGATTGTAACCAAATTTGGCCACAAACATCCTTGGGGGAAGGGGAACAGAACTCGTATAAATTTTGACTCTGGCCCCCCGAGGGCAGGACGGGTGGGGCCCAATAGGGGTAATAGAGGTAAATCCTATAAATCACTTCTTGTCCTAGAGTTTTGTTTGGATTGTGACCAAATTTGGCCATAAACATCCTTGGAAGAAGGGGAACAGAACTTGTATAAATTTTGGCTCTGACCCCCTGGGGGCGGGAGGGGTGGGGCCCAATAGGGGATTTAGAGGTTAATATTAAAATTCCTTCAGAAAAGAAACAATGAACCTGTATTCAGAACATTACTTGGCATTATAAACCAGGTGATCGATACAGGCCCTCTGGGCCTCTTGTTTAATGAATATAAGACTTAAATGCTTTCTTTACTTTGAAATTGTTTATTTTATGTAGGGATTTTTAGCTCACCTGGCCCGAAGGGCCGGTGAGCTTATGTCATGGCGCGGCGTCTGTCGTACGTCGTCTGTCCGTCGTCCGTTTGTCCGTCAACATTTCCTTTAAATCGCTACTAGTCATAGAGTTCTGCATGGATTGTAACCAAATTTGGCCAGAAACATCCTTGGGGGAGGGGGAACAGAACTTGTATAAATTTTGGCTCTGACCCCCCAGGGGCAGGAGGGGCGGGGCCCAATAGGGGATATAGAGGTAAATCCTTTAAATCGCTACTAGTCATAGAGTTCTGAATGGAATGTAACCAAATTTGGCCACAAATATCCTTGGGGGAAGGGGAACAGAGTTTGTATAAATTTTGGCTCTGGTCCGTCAGGGGCAGGAGGGGCGGGGCCCAATAGGGGAAATAGAGGTAAATCCTTTAAATCGCTACTAGTCATAGAGTTCTACATGGATTGTAACCAAATTTGGCCAGAAACATCCTTGGGGTAAGGGGAACAGAACTTGTATAAATTTTGGCTCTGGTCCCTCGGGGGCAGGAGGGGCGGGGCACAATAGGGGAAATAGAGGTAAATCCTTTAAATCGCTACTAGTCATAGAGTTCTGAATGGAATGTTACCAAATTTAGCCACAAACATCCTTGGGGAAAGGGGAACAGAACTTGTATAAATTTTGGCTCTGGTCCCTCGGGGGCAGGAGGGGCGGGGCCCAATAAGGGAAATAGAGGTAAATCCTTTAAATCGCTACTAGTCATAGAGTTCTATATGAATTGTAACCAAATTTGGCCACAAACATCCTTGGGAGAAGGGGAACAGAACTGGTACAAATTTTGGCTCTGACCCCTCAGGGGCAGGAGGGGCGGGGCCCAATAGGGGAAATAGCGGTAAATCCTTGAAATCGCTACTTGTCCTAGAGTTCTGCATGAATTGTAACCAAAATTAGCCGCAAACATCCTTGGGGGAAGGGGAACAGAACTTGTATAAATTTTGGCTCTGACCCCCCAGGGGCAGGAGGGGCGGGGCCCAATAGGGGAAATAGAGGTAAATCCTTTAAATCGCTACTAGTCATAGAGATCTGAATGGAATGTAACCAAATTTGGCCACAAACATCCTTGGGGTAAGGGGAACAGAACTCGTATAAATTTTGGCTCTGGTCCCTCGGGGGCAGGAGGGGCGGGGCCCAATAAGGGAAATAGAGGTAAATCCTTTAAATTGCTACTAGTCATAGAGTTCTACATGAATTGTAACCAAATTTGGCCACAAACATCCTTGGGGGAAACGGAACAGAAATTGTATAAAATTTGGCTCTAACCCCCCAGGGACAGGAAGGGCGGGGCCCAATAGGGGAAATAGAGGTAAATCCTTTAAATCGCTACCAGTCATAGAGGTTTGAATGGAATGTAACCAAATTTGGCCACAAACATCCTTGGGGGAAGGGGAACAGAACTTGTATAAATTTTGGCTCTGGTCCCCCAGGGGCAGGAGGGGCGGGGCCCATAGGGGAAATAGAGGTAAATCCTTTAAATCACTACTAGTCATAGAGTTCTACATGAAATGTAACCAAATTTGGCCACAAACATCCTTGGGAGAAGGGGAAGAGAACTTGTATAAATTTTGGCTCTGACCCACCGGGGGCTGGAGGGGTGGGGCCCAATAGGGGTAATAGAGGTAAATCCTTTAAATCGCTACTAGTCACAGAGTTCTAAATGGAATGTAACCAAATTTGGCCACAAACATCCTTGGGGGAAGGGGAACAGAACTTGTATAAATTTTGGCTCTGGTCCCTCGGGGGCAGGAGGGGCGGGGCTCAATAGGGGAAATAGAGGTAAATTCTATAAATCGGTACTTGTCTAGAGTTCTGCATGGATTGTAACCAAATTTGGCCACAAACATCCTTGGGGGAAGGGGAACAGAACTTGTATAAATTTTGGCTCTGATCCCCCAGGGGCAGGAGGGGTGGGGCCCAATAGGGGATTTAGAGGTTAATATTAAGATTCCTTCAGAAAAGAAACAGTGAACCTGTATTCAGAACATTACTTGGCATTACAAACCAGGTGAGCGATACAGGCCCTCTGGGCCTCTTGTTAATTAAAAAGAATGTCAAACAGTATTCCTTCGAACCAATCAAAATGTGACATTCCCATTACTGCATTTGTGTGTATGCAGTCATGGGAACTGATTGGTGGAATTCACACACCTACTCTACATGTGTACACACTCCTCTGTCCAACTTACATAACACTGTTAATGACAATACAAATTGGAATTACTTAAGGCTTATAGCTCTTAGAGTTAAAAATAAACTTATCTGAGTTTCTCTCTGTGTACATTATAGTTATGTTTTAAAATGATTATTGATAAGGCTGCCCTCATGTGTGCATGGTTTCACTATACATACATAACTGTGCAACACAAGAGTCAAGAATGTAGGACAAAAACTCATTTTTAATGAATATAAGACTTAAATGCTTTCTTTATATTTTGAAATTGTTTTATATATGTTGGAATTTTGATTAAGAAGAATATCAAACAAATTATATACATTAGTTGAATATTCTTGAAATAATTGATATGAAAGTCGGTCACCCGACCACCAGACATTAGACTGCTGAAAGATATGCAAAGCCTTCAATTAAACTTATTTTTCCAGGACCTACAGTATCTGTTTTCTGGAGAATGGGGCATCTGCCTAACAGCTTGATGTCATCAGATGGTGGGCTATTCAAATCGCTTTTTGACTGTGGTCCGTCCGTCCGTCCGTCCTTCCGTCTGTTAACAATTCTTGTTACCGCTATTTCTCAGAAAGGACTGAAGGGATCTTTATCAAATTTCATATGTAGGTTCCCCTAGGGCCCTATTTGAGGATATTGCATTTTGGTACCAATAGGTCAACAAAATGGCCGCCAGACAGCCATCTTGGATTTTGACAATTAAAGTGTGTTACCGCTATTTCTCAGAAAGTGCAGAAAGGATTCTTCTCAAATTTGACATGTAGGCTCCCCTAGGGCCCTAGTTGTGCATATTGCATTTTAGGACCAATCGGTCAACAAGATGGCCGACAGGCCACCATCTTGGATTTTTACAATTTAATTTTGTTACCGCTACTTCTCGGAAAGTGCTGAAGGAATTCTTCTCAAATTTCACATATAGATTCTCCTAGGGCCCTAGTTGTGCATATTGCATTTTGGGACCAATTGGTCAACAAGATGGCTGCAGCCATCTTGGATTTTGACAATTGAATTTTGTTACCACTATTTTGCAGAAAGGGCTGAAGGGATTTGTCTCAAATTTCATGTGCATGGTCCCCTAGGTCCCTGGTTATGCATGTTGCATTTTGGTACCAATTGTTGAACAAGATGGCCGATAGTACACCATCTTGTATTTTGATAGTTAAAGTTTGTTACCGCTATTTCTCAGAAAGTACGAAAGGGATCTCTCTCATATTTCACATGTAGGTTCCCCTAGGGCCCTAGTTGTGCATATTGCATTTTGGGACAAATCGGTCAACAAGATGGCCGACAGGCCACCATCTTGGATTTTGACAATTAAAGTTTGTTACTGCTATTTCTCGGAAAGCGCTGAAGGGATTCTTCTCAAATATCACATATAGGTTCCCCTAGGGCCCTAGTTGTGCATATTGCATTTTGGGACTGATTGATCAATAAGATTGTCGACAGGTCGCCATCTTGGATTTTGACAATTGAATTTTGTTACCGCTATTTCTCCAAAAGTACTAAAGGAATCTGTCTTAAATTTCATGTGCATGGTCCCCTATGTCCCTAGTTATGCATATTGCATTTTGGTACCAATGGATGAACAAGATGGCCGACAGGACGTCATCTTTGATTTTGGCAATTGAACTTTGTTACCGCTATTTCTCAGAAAGTACTGAAGAGATCTGTGTCAAATTGCATGTGCAGGTTTTCCTAGGGGTTTAGTTGTGCATATGACTGAAAGGTGAACAAGATGGCCGAGAGGCCGCCATCTTGGATTTTGATAGTTGAAGCTTAATTTAAAATTGTTACCATTTTTTCTCAGAAAGTACTGAAATGATCTGTCTAAATTTTTATATGCAAGTTCTCCTAGGACCTTAGTTGTGCATATTGCATATTCAGATCGGTCAAAAAGATGGCCAACAGGTAGCCATCTTGTTTTTTGATAATTGAAGTTTGTTACTGTTATATATCTCAGAAAGTACTCAAAGGATCATTCTCAAATTTCATATGTAGTAATATGTAGTAAAAGTTTGTAAAGCAGAGAAAAGATCCCTCTTTCCTTTGTCAGACATAGATCATCTTTGGTTGGCGCCAAGATCCCTCTGGGATCTCTTGTTAGGGATTTCCATTCAGGATGGAAATCCCTATTGATTTCCATTCAGGATGGAAATCCCTATTGTTATTGTTCTGTTTTTTTAGGGATTTCCATTTACGGATGGAAATCCCTATTGTAATTGTTCTGTTTTTTCTTATTATTTTTCTTTTTTTTCTTATTTCCACAAATGTTGTTAGCAGGATATCTCACGAACGGAATAAGGTACGACGCTCAACTTTTGACACGTTATGTAGGTACATGAGTGCTTGTAACGTACGTTCGATTTTGTACGGTAAAGGTCAAGGTCAAGGTCACAGACGAACGAACTTTAAACGCTCATAACTTCATAACTATACGCTGTACATCGTCCATGTTTAGTTATTCAGGTAGATCGCGATATTGAAAGGGTTTTTCTGATTACATGTTATCAGAGATTATGTCTAGGTCATGAGTTCGCTAGAGGGTCAAATGAGGTCAAATAAAGGTCAAATATGAACTTTACCGTAGAATGTTCTGAATGGCGCATATAAAAGAACATGTTCTCAGGTACATAAAATGACCAATTTCAAGGTCATATGATTCAAAATGACGGAGATATAGGACATCAAAAATCGAAATTTTAGTTTATATTTGTCCCTGCGCGAGACGTTTCAGCGCCTTTAAACCTGTGTGTACAGTCTTGCTTTTTCGTACCTGTGTTGTATGAACTTTTGTCTTCAAAACTTATGAATTTCAAAGGGTTATATAGAAAAATGGCGGAAATATAGCTCTCTGAATATGGCGATTTGTTTCATTTTCTCATTTTTTTCAACGTAATTTGTGAGCTTGTAGGGTTTTTATCATTTAATGTAGAGTGTTGTTTTTTCGTAAATGTAGACTTTGGCATATTGTCTGTACAGGTTTGTAATTTCAAAGTCATAAATTTGAAAATGGTGGAAAAATAGCTCTCCGAATATTGCGTTTCGTTCAATTTTTTAACGTAAATTTTACCGTAATTCATGAAATTTCAAAGAGAAATGTTTTGAATTGGATGTGAAAGATCATGCTCTCAGACACATTAAAAGACCAATTTCAAGGTCATATGATTCAAAATGACGGAGATATAGGACATCAAAAATCGAAATTTTAGTTTATATTTGTCCCTGCGCGAGACGTTTCAGCGCCTTTAAACCTGTGTGTACAGTCTTGCTTTTTCGTACCTGTGTTGTATGAACTTTTGTCTTCAAAACTTATGAATTTCAAAGGGTTATATAGAAAAATGGCGGAAATATAGCTCTCTGAATATGGCGATTTGTTTCATTTTCTCATTTTTTTCCGTAATTTGTGAGCTTGTAGGGTTTTTATCATTTAATGTAGAGTGTTGTTTTTTCGTAAATGTAGACTTTGGCATATTGTCTGTACAGGCATGTAATTTCAAAGTCATAAATTTGAAAATGGTGGAAAAATAGCTCTCCGAATATTGCGTTTCGTTCAATTTTTTAACGTAAATTTTACCGTAATTCATGAAATTTCAAAGAGAAATGTTTTGAATTGGATGTGAAAGATCATGCTCTCAGACACATTAAATGACTAATTTCAAGGTCATATTATTCAAAATGGCGGAGATATAGGACATCAAAAATCGAAATTTTAGTTTATATTTGTCCTTGCGCGAGACGTTTCAGCGCCTTTCAACCTGTTTGTACAGTCTTGTTTTTTCGTACCTGTGTTGTATAAACTTTTGTTTTGAAAACTTATGAATTTCAAGGGGTTTTATAGAAAAATGGCGGAAATATAGCTCTCTGAATATGGCGATTTGTTTCATTTTCTTATTTTTTCCCCGTAATTTGTGAGCTCGTAGGGCCTTTATCATTTAATGTAGGGCGTTGATTTTTATGTAAATACAGACATTGGCATATTGTCTGTACAGGGTTTTAATTTCAAAATCATGAATTTGAAAATGGCGAAAATATAGCCCTCCGAAAATGTCATTTCGTTCAATTGTTTAACATAAATTTTGCCGTTTGTATACATTTTATTTTCCGATAAAAATGTTCTGAAGATTGGATATGAAAGAGCATGTTCTCGGACACATATAATGACTAATTTCAAGGTCATATGATTCAAAATGGCGGAGATATAACACTTCAATTTTATTATTGTCCTTTCGGCGATTTTATTTTGTGCGTTGGATGTTGTATATCCTGTAGTTGTACGAATGTGATGAGATTACATTATGCGGCCAAAGGGAGATAATCGTCACTTTAATTGTACGAGTAATTCCCCATTTGTCGGTGATCTTCATAAGAAAGGAGAATGAACGTGGAGTTGAAACCAAACATATGTGTTTTCTTGTTGAGAAGAATCAAAACATGTAGAGCGAGTTCCCCAACCGAACCACACGTCCATGACACAACTGTAAATTGGTAAAAGGCTTCAAGTACTACAAGTTTATTCAGAATATCTTTGTATAGAAGATCAAAAGGTGCCTGAGAGGCGGGGCCAAAGAGTCAAAAGATTAAAAAAATATTAAAAAAGATCTTATCATTACTTATATCAATACATAGGTGGAAATCCCGTGTTTTGATCGCGATAAAATCTAGTCTTCTTATTATTTTTCTTTTTTTTTTCTTATTTCCACAAATCTTGTTAGCAGGATATCTCAGGAACGGAATAAGGTACGACGGTCAACTTTGGACACGTTATGAATGTACATAAGATCTTGAAATGTACGTTCGATTTTTTACAAAAATGTTCAAGGTCAAGGTCACAGACGTAAAAAAATACTTTTTTCGAACGAACTTTAAACGCTCATAACTTCATAACTATACGCTGTACATCATCCATGTTTAGTTATTCAGGTAGATCGCGATATTTAATTTTTTTTTCTCATTACATGTTATCAGAGATTATATCTAGGTCATGAGTTCGCTAGAGGGTCAAATGAGGTCAAACAAAGGTCAAAAATGAACTTTAACATAGAAATGTTTCGAAGGATGCATATGAAAGAGTATGCTCTCCGGTACATAAAATGACCAATTTCAAGGTCATATGATTCAAAATGGCGGAGATATTGACCATCAAAAATCGAAATTTTAGTTTATATTTGTCCCTGCACGAGACCTTTCAGCGCCTTACTACCTGTATGTACGGTGTTGATTTTTCATACCGCTGTTGTATGAACTTTTGTCTTCAAAAGTTATGGGTTTTAAAGGGATTATATAGAAAAATGGCGGAAATATAGCTCTCCAAATATGGCAATTTGTTCCATTTCCTTATTTTTCAACGTAATTTGTGAGCTCGTAACGCCTTAATCATTTAATGTAGGGTGTTGATTTTTTGTAAATGTAGACTTTAACATATTATCTGTATCGGGTTTGAATTTCAAAGACAAAACACTGAAAATGGCTGAAATATAGCCCTCCGATTATGGCGTTTCGTTCATTTTTTAACGTAAATTTTACCGTTATTTATGAAATTTCAAAGAAAATTGTTTTGAATTGGATGTGAAAAAGCATGATCTAAGACACATAAAATGACCAATTTCAAGGTCATATGATTCAAAATGGCGGAGATATAGGACATCAAAAATCGAAATTTTAGTTTATTTTTGTCCCTGCGCGAGACGTTTCAGCGCCTTTAAACCTGTATGTACAGTCTTCATTTTTCGTACCTGTGTTGTAAGAACTTTTGTTTTCAAAAGTTATGAACTTCAAGGGGTGATATAGAAAAATGGCGGAAATATAGCTCTCCAAATATGGTATTTGTGAGCTCGTAGGGCCTTTATCAGTTATAGTTATAGTTTCCCCCCTAGATATAATCAAGAGGGGGGAAAGAATCAGCTAGCCAATAGTTTCCCCCCTAGATATAATCAAGAGGGGGGAATAATCAGCTAGCCAATAGTTTCCCCCCCTAGATATAATCAAGAGGGGGGGGGATATATCAGCTCGTCAATGGTTTTCCCCCTAAAACTAATCAAGAGGGGGGATAATCACTAGCCAATAATCTCCCCCACCCCCTGAAAATAATTCAAGAGGGGGGAAAGAATCAGCTAGCCAATAGTTTCCCTCTAGATATAATCAAGAGGGGGGAATAATCTGCTAGCCAATAGTTTCCCCCTAGAATTAATCGAGAGGGGGGAAAGAATCAGCTAGCCACTAGTTTCCCCCCTAGATATAATCAAGAGGGGGGGGGGGGGAATAATCAGCTAGCCAATAGTTTCCCCCTAGAATTAATCGAGAGGGGGGGAAGGATCAGCTAGCCAATAGTTTCCCCCCCTAGATATAATCAAGAGGGGGTTATGATCAGCTAGCCAATAGTTTCCCCCCTAGATATAATCAAGAGGGGGGAATAATCAGCTAGCCAATAGTTTCCCCCCTAGATATAATCAAGAGGGGGGGGGGGGGAATATCAGCTGGTCAATAGTTTTCCCCCTAAAACTAATCAAGAGGGGGGGATAATCAGCTAGCCGGTGTCTTCTCACTTAGCCAACATTCTGAATTTTGAGGTATACAGGTAAGGTATTTTGTTGGCCAGGTGAGACTAGGTGTGAAAGATAGAACAATAGCAGATAATTATAATTACAGGTAAGGTTACAGACTGTTTCATAAAACTTCCAACTTTTACGGGTTTGCATGTTATGTTAAGAGAAAAAACGCTGGATATTTAAGTATTCATTTTTAATGAATATATATTAGAATGGACACAAAAAGTAATTTTATTTTGAACATAGCTACTACTACTTTTAAATACATTAGTTAAATAAATTTCATTTTTAATAAATATATATCAGAATGGACAAAAAAGTAATGACATTTTGAACATAGCTACTATTTTTTTAGTTATTTAATTCACAAATAAATATAAACCAGATGGATATTACAAGTAACTATTTAGTGAGAATATAGCTACTATTTTAAAATTATTTCCACCTAAGTTCATCAGCAAGCAGCACTAGAAATGTTTTTCATCACATTTTTCACAGTGCATATTTTAATACATGTACAGTTCTTTACTACAAACATTAAATTCTACATCTTTTGTAGAATAGAGAGAGAGACAGTAACAATTGTTGGTCTTAACCTGACAGCAATTTTCTTCTTTCTAAAGCAAAAGATATATATTTACCCAATTTATTTTAAGCTGATTCTTTCCCCCCTCTGCATGGATTGTAACCAAATTTGGCCACAAACATACTTGGGGGAGGGGGAACAGAACTTGTATAAATTTAGGCTCTGACCCCCCGGGGGCAGGAGGGGCGGGGCCCAATAGGAGAAATAGAGGTAAATCCTTTAAATCGCTACTAGTCATAGAGTTCTGAATGGTATGTAACCAAATTTGGCCACTAACATCCTTGGGGGAAGGGGAACAGAACTTGTATAAATTTTGGCTCTGACCCTCCCGGGGGCAGGAGGGGCAGGGCCCATTAGGGGAAATAGAGGTAAATCCTATAAATCGCTACTTGTCCTAGAGTTCTGCATGGATTGTAACCAAATTTGGCCACAAACATCCTTGGGGGAAGGGGAACAGAACTTGTATAAATTTTGGCTCTGGCCCCCCCTGGGGGCAGGAGGGGCGGGGCCCAATAGGGAAATAAGAGGTAAATATTCAACTTCCTTCAGAAAAGAAACAATGAACCTGTATTCAGAACATGACTTGACATTACAAACCAGGTGAGCAATACAGGCCCTCTGGGCCTCTTGTTCTTGAAACATCTGTAAATATCATAAAAGAAATACGGTGTACTGTAAATATCTTTTGTTTAGCTCCAAAATTCAACATTGCACATTTAGTATATACTACAACAGGAATATATTACAACAGGTATACTAAATTCAATATAAATGATAAACCAATTTCTTTATTCTTCTGTTTGAGTCCTTCACAGTATCTATGAGTGGCCTTGGCACTTTGATTTTATGTTGGGAATCTTCGAGTATATAACAATTATTTTCGCATAGCTTTACCTGCTGTATTATAGAACAAAATGTTACTCATGTAGTGAAATATTACCAACTAAGACTTTTTTTAGGTTCCTTGTGTATAGCTCAACAGTATTGTTGATGGAAATAATTCCTATAGGCAGATGGCACTCAAAGTTATACCAGTAAAATCAATACTCCTCAAAATATAAAAATAGGCATTACATGTAGCTAGGTCACGATATTACAAAGCCTGTTCTGTACCACAAAGTCATCCAATTGTCAGCCCTCTAAAAATGCACTAACACTATAGCTATCTAACATTAAAAATAAATCTTCATGTACATTTAACTAAACAGTGAAGACAAAGTCACGTGTATCAAGACATGATATTGTTAAGTAAACTCTAATTTTTTATGTTGGAAAGGATTTATATAGAAATTTCGATTATTTATTTTTCTGTTCATCAAAATGTCAACTGTCAGTCATTTCCTATTTAAATCTCGGTCAGACAGGTTGCTATTCCTTGGGTTTGTTCTTATTTTTCTCTGCTAATGTACAATCTATCTGTATTTCTCAAGTTTTACCCTTCATTGCTGCATGTTTAGAAAAAACTCACGCATCACACAGTAAATTTTAGTTTGATGTTCTTTATGATAAGGTTTCTAATGGAGACAATTAATGTACACTATTTATCAAACCAAATGTATCATTTAAATTGAGTATGTTTTGAGCTTATGTCATGGCGCAGCTTCCGTCGTCCGTCCGTCCGTCAACATTTCATTTAAATCGCTACTTGTCCTAGAGTTCTGCATGGATTGTAACCAAATTTGGCCACTAACATCCTTGGGGGAAGGGGAACAGAAATTGTATAAATTTTGGCTCTAACCCCCCAGGGACAGGAAGGGCAGGGCCCAATAGGGGAAATAGAGGTAAATCCTATAAATCGCTACTTGTCCTAAAGTTCTGCATGGATTGTAACCAAATTTGGCCACAAACTTCCTTGGGGGAAGGGGAACAGAACTTGTATAAATTTTGGCTCTGACCCCCTGGGGGCAGGAGGGGTGGGGCCCAATAGGGGAAATAGAGGTAAATCCTATAAATCGCTACTTGTCCTAGAGTTCTACATGGATTGTAACCAAATTTGGCCACTAACATCCTTGGGGGATGGGGAACAGAACTAGTATAAATTTTGGCTCCCACCCCCCGGGGGCAGGAGGGGTGGGGCCCAATAGGGGAAATAGAGGTAAATCCTATAAATCGCTACTTGTCCTAGAGTTCTGCATGGATTGTAACCAAATTTGACCACAAATATCCTTGGGATAAAGGGGAACAGAACTTGTATAAATTTTGGCTCTGACCCCCCGGGGTAGGGGAGGCGGGGTCCAATAGGGGAAATAGAGGTAAATCCTATAAATCGCTACTTGTCCTAGAGTTCTGCATGGATTGTAACCAAATTTGGCCACAAACATCCTAGGGGGAAGGGGAACAGAACTTGTATAAATTTTGGCTCTGACCCCAGGGGGTAGGAGGGTCGGGGCCCAATAGGGGAAATAGAGGTAAATCCTATAAAACGCTACTTGTCCTAGAGTTCTGCATGTATTGTAACCAAATTTGGACACAAACATCCTTGGGGGAAGGGGAACAGTACTTGTATAAAATTTGGCTTTGACCCCCCTGGGGCAGGAGGGGCGGGGCCAAATAGAGGAAATAGAGGTAAATCCTATAAATCGCTACTTGTCCTAGAGTTCTGCACGGATTGTAACCAAATTTGGCCACAAACATCCTTAGGGGAAGAGGAACAGAACTTGTATCAATTTTGGCTCTGACCCCCTGGGGGCAGGAGGGGCAGGGCCCAATAGGCGAATTAGAAGTAAATATTCAAATTCCTTCAGAAAAGAAACAATGAACCAGTATTCACAACAGTACCGGGCATTACAAACCAGATGAGCGATACAGGCCCTCTAGGCCTCTTGTTTTGGTATCAAACTGAGTCTGCCTATTATCAGAATGAGACTGTGCATAAAGGTTAGGTGGTATATTATCAAAATGAAGCTGTAAATCATCATGAGGTTGTTGGAAATCCTAATGAGGCTGTCAAGCACATTTTGAGGCAGTCTGGGGTCAAAATGAAGCTTTGAATAAATGTGAGATCATCAGATATCAAAATAGGTTTGGTAATGAAAGTAAAATGGTTGTGGTACTACCAAAGCAGTGTCTGTCTTTTAAAGTAAGGTTGTGTGTAACAATATTGAAATTTTTTGAAATCAAAATATCAAACCTGTCTATACAGACCACCCTAGAGACAAGTGAAAATTTGTCTTTATAATCAAGAGGTCTTAACACACAGGTCAATCACTGTGTAGCAATTGCCCTTTTGACACTCTGAGAAACTGGTCTTTTTGGTGGTTATAATAAAGATGTGGTCACCAAAAAGGGTTAAATGTGAAATTTTACATCTAAAGTGAGGCTATACAAATTTATTTAAAGTTAGGCTGTAAAGTGTAACTAAGGCTCTGTGGTCTGTAACGACTAATTACATGTATATACAAGGGTTGTCTGGAAGCAAAATGTAGTCTTCATTTCATGTCAGAAGAAAGCTTACTGAAAGAAAGAGACATTTGAGACTTGGTTGACGGCTGATTATAGAATGTGATCCCCTGAGGAGAGAGATGTGATTGCATGTCCACTTATAAACCATTGTCATCCTGATCATTCAGAAAGCATTAAGCTTCCCTATATGGCTTCTAGCATAGTTGGGGAGTGGACACACCAACACATTATACACTACCCTCAATAGTGTGTAACAGGTGTAGTACATCTGGCCGCAGCTCATATCAAAATGGTTTTAGGTGAATGAATGCTGATCTAATTATATAATGTCCATTTGCTGTAGTATGTTTTTATGTCTTATGGAAATGGAGATTTTGTACCAGTTAGGGGACATATAGAGGGAAGTTTTTCTATACTTGTAAGTACCATGGAGTAATGTCCCACTTATCAGCATGTAAGTGGCTGGTGGAGCACTATTACAACATTAACCCCATTATGTAGTATAAGGTCAAAAGATGGAACTTACCACTAACATTTTACAAGATAACCTTTGTTAAATCAGAAATTACAATTTTCATAACATATAGAAGATGAATCTGATGGAGAAAAAATTGTCCTGTTCAGGATTGTAGTGGGGTAGGTGAGACAAATACTTACATGTAATTATTGTTCATTATCTAAGAGGCCCAGAAACCTGATAACTTGTTACACGCTTAAAATGTTGGATGAATTCAAGGTCATGAGGTCAGATTGTTTAGATATTTGAAAGTCGTGTTCTCAATGTAGCAAAGAGATCCAGATGTCTTATGCTTTGCATAAGGTTCCGCTTGCCCTACTAAAATTCGAGGAAACTAGCTAGAAGCCATGTCGGCCTATCGGGCTCTTGTGTTATTTACTCTGAAAAAGATATTCACATATGAATATATATTAGTTTGGAGATACTATATGACGTAGGTAAAGTACAATTGCCATTAATTAGTCAAACCTTCAGGTAATTGTGACATCATATTTTGACGTGATATTTTTGTCGTCATAATTAAAACAAATTGATGTTCCTGCTTCAGCATGACCACTCTGACTCTGCACTGGGATGCTTAAATTTGAGTCACTAAATATCAAGAGAGTTGTGTCCCTTGAATGGGAATTATTGTACATGGGGAGTTATGTCCCTTGGGTAAGAAGAAGTATAATGCATGTTTTAAATAAACATTTATCACTCAAGATTAATAAATGCAATTATATTGTTGAAAGGTAAGACTAATTATGCTTGGTCCATGTCGCTTTAGCTATCAAAACCCTCATATTAAAAAAGATAATGAGCATTGAGGAGCGTATGGACCATTCACTAGGAGGGTTGACGTTCTCTCTGTATAGATCAACTTTCTATCAATACATGCGGTATTAATATTACTGAGTATATATGTAGGTTGTTTAAGCCAAAATTACCCGTTCTCCTTTGGATTTATATTTCATTTGACATCATAAGTCTATTAATAAGGACAACAATGGTCCATGATCATGCATCACAAAACAATTACATTGAGCATTTGTATGACCATGTATTTTGTTTATTATGGGCCTCCTGTTGTTAAGGAGATGGAAATATTATGTTGTTTCTATATCTGTGGTGACAAGGTACATTGTCCGGTTAGGATTGGTCAGGAGAATCAGGTTCCTAACATTAAGTCGCCATTATCATTGGATCAAAAGGCCAAACAACAATCATAAAATATTTTACTCCTTCTATATAGCCCCAAGTGATTGTATAGTCTATGTTAGCTTGTCGTTAAAAATATCAAAGCAATTGTTTTAAACATTAAAATATACATCAATTAGATTAAAATAAACTTTGCCTGCAGCATTCTAAGCAATATTTCTTCCTTTTCAAAAAAAAAAAAAAAAAAAAAAAAAAAACCTTCGACCTTGGAACTTCAGTATTTTATGTGAATTTAATAAACAATCAATTTAGTGCCCCTTTAGCATCAGCCATTCACCAGATATCCTGTGTTACTATGTTCCTGTTTAAGTCAATGTTTTCTGTTAAGGACTAGTCTTTGCTGTTGTAACTTTGACCTTTGCACTTTAAACACTTTGTGTTGTTTGGTGATCTAACCACAAGCTACTACATAGGGCACGTTGGCCAAGTTTCGACATATGACCATATGCTCTTCATCTCTTGAGTTGGGTGTTCAAATCCCATGTGGTCAGCACTGGTCAGTGGTTTCTTCTCCACCATCTGAACCTAGCCGTAAATGACCCTGGCCGTCAATAGAATGTTAAACTAATCCAACCAAATTACATCAAGTTATAGAAGGTGTGGTAGGCATTGTCAAATCATTACAAAGGTCACGTCAGTACAGGAGTCAATTCAGATGTGACCTGATGAACTGTAATCCTACGTTTGTCTACCCAGAACCTAGGAAACATCAAAACATTCTTTTCTTACATTTTGTAGATTTTGATAATATTTGATGTCTTAAGAGAGTGAAATTGGGATCTTAAGTATACAGAATTTGATGTACTTCTAATTATTGCAATTTCTCGTTAACTATTTTAATCAACCAATAAATTACATAAAAAGCATTGAAGGAGATGATATCACAGGATTAAATTTTGTTACTTAAATAAGATACAACCTCTAGTATCTACTGGAGTAACATCACATGTAGCTCCACGTGTCTTTCAGACAGACAATTCAACAGAAAAAAAACTTGTTTTAGATGTCTTGTCGAGAGCTTGTCCTGATTTTTAGATATCTATGACTTTGTGCTGTTTTTGTTACTGATGCTCTGAATCGGTGTCAGAGATCTACAGTCACTGTTTGGACCTTGTCATCTTGTGTGTACCACACAGATCGAGAGTCACAAGGTTATAACTGCGCTGCACATTAAATTCTATTGATGCATTTTTCTGTGAGGCTTAATTATTGTGCTGTTAAATGGGAGAGGATCCCTCTCCTGCCAAACCCATGTGCTAGAGTGCGAGTGTAAATCAGAACATTTATGGTATATATTGATGATGGCCGCCATCGTCATAGGCAATAGTTTAGTGTGTGCTATGCCTAATTAAACTAAGAGTTTAATACCAGTAGCTACTATTATAGAGAAATACAATCTGGGATAGCGTTGGTTATATATGTCCCCTTGGTTGATGCTATAAAATGGTTTGTGATGATCAGGTTGTAATTTCATGGCTGTGTTTGTGATGATCAGGTTGTAATTTCATGGCTATGTTTGTGACAGATACGAGTTGTACAGGAACTGCTGTTTTATATTAATTGTTGATATTTCTGTCCTGAAACTTGTTATTGATTCTACTGAATTTTTTTATTGTATATGTCAAAAATAGGTATCAGGTTAATGGTGAAGATAGGACACTAATATTACAGTCATAACCTACTTCAAACAGAAGGCTGTCATGTTTTTTATTGACTAGATAGAGGAGTTATATTAGAGTTGGTGACAAACATGCAAGGCCTCTTGTGACAGAGAGAGGGGGCATTACATCTATAAAGATCAATTTCCGAAATGCCAGACCATAGTGTGTATGGGGCCTCGTTGAAATCATGATTATTGATTTTTATCAGGGAATATGTAAGGGACAGCTTGTTAGGTGTGACCAAGCATCTCTCTGTCCCTCCTTTTAACTTAACCTGTATCAATAATCCCGCACCACATGTGGCACAGGAAACAGAAACAATTCTTCCCAATTCTGTACACTTGTCAACCTCTAATAGAATCTGTTTCAATCACCCTAGCCACCACATGTGGCACAGCTCTAATAGAATATATGTCAATCACCCTAGCCACCACATGTATCTCCATAAACATGTCTCCGTTTATAGTTCATTCCACTTGTGGCTCAATCTGTGTCAACAAACACCTCATGTGGCTCTGATTTCTTGAAACAAACTTAAGTCTACACTTTTGTTTTGAGAAAACTGAGTTAGGAAACATGATTATTTCCTGACTTCTATTTTTAGTCCACCATCATCAGATGGTGGGCTATTCACATTGTTTTTCCTTCCGTCCATCCAGCCCTCCATCCTTCTGTCCTTCTGTCCGTTAACATTTCTTCTTACCACTATTTGTCAAAACGGGCTCAAGGGATCTGTCTCAAATTTTATATGTAGGTTCCCCTAGGGCCCTAGTTGTGCATATTGCATTTTGCGACCGATCGGTCAACAAGATGGCGTCCAGGCCACCATCTTGGATTTTGATAGTTAAAGTTTGTTACCGCTATTTTTCAGAAAGGGCTGAAGGGATCTCTCTCAAATTTTATATGTAGGTTTCCCTAGGGTAAATTGTTTACAAATCATGTTTCCTTTGGAATTTTTTTAATAATATGAGTCTCATCAAACCTGAGGGCGGGGTCAAAAGTCATCATTACCTATGTTTTTCAATTACAAAACGACTTCTTCTCAGTTCCAAAATTGAATAATTTGGATTTACCTGGGACTCATGCAATGGCTGTAGTATCTTATCTCAAATGGGGATTTTAAGGATGTATGTAGGTAAAAATCCCCTAGTTCGTGACCCACAGGTAGCATTTTTTTGTGTGTATATTAATGGGGGTCAACAATTTTTTTGGCCTGACATATTAACTTTTCGTCAAAATATTTTTATTTTATCAACATTCTTTTCAAATTTTGGCTCATTGTCAACCAGATAGACCAATTGATATTGGCAAATAAGAAAAAAATGAGTGTATAATATGGACTTAAAAATCAATTCTATTGTCAAAAAGTTGCTATTGGTCAAATGAAATACCAATAGGGTAGCCACTAAATATGGCCCAATGACGTCATTTTGGATATTTGATATTTTAACTAGATTTGTTACTCTATTACCTTTTCCATTTTCCCCTATTAGGTGTGATATGGTCCAATTTGAATTGTACATTTTTTCTATAAATGCTATTTTCTGAAACGTATGGCCTTAATTTTGTGATTTTTACTCATAGCGGGGGGATTTTGTCAAATTTACGTCATATTAAGTTCTAGGGATTCCCTAGTTGTGCATAGTCACTTCATTTTTGAGCCACCAATGACCCCCCGGGGGCAGGGTAGTTGACTACCATCATTGAAGATTGAATTAATTTCCTATAAATGTCAAACTTTTCTCAAAATTGGTATTTAAAGGTGATGATTGTCAAGTTCTCATGGTAGCAATGTTTTGCATGATTAATAATGAACCTGGATTTTACAGCTCATTCATGCCGTAGGCCCAGCCGAAGGTTAACCACACATGCCAATTCCTGGCATTTTTGGATATGTTATGAAAGAATCAAAAAATGAAACATTAATTGTTTTTTTTTGCCAATTTCCGGTTGGAAATAAGGGACAAAGTTCAAAAATGCAATTTTTCGACATAAACATGGTTAAAAAGTTCTTCTTGTAACTCAATTTCTAGAAGCATCAAGATGGACCTTGTAATCCAAAAGTTGAAGCATGTGATGATATCGATGTCTACCAAGTTTTTTAATGTGATTTTGACTATATCAAAGGGCACTGGCTAACCTGAAAATCTTCAAATGGCCTTATTGTAAAGTTTGAAAGGTATTTCCAATTGGGTATCTGGACTTTTGGTCTAATATGCAAACTCTGAGGGGCTACTGCAATGAATTGGTGTGTTATTTGAATATCAACATCTTGAATGGATTGTAAGCTTTTAGGATCCACATGCAGCCTTTTGTCAAATGGTCAAGGGGACAATTTCAGTATAAATTTTGTTACGCTATTTTTCAGAATTCTGAAGGGATCTCTTCAAAAGGATAATGTAGGTTTCCTATTAAAGTACATGCCTGCATTTTTGCACCGATTGTCAACAAATGGGACCCCTAGGTCCCTGGTTTGCATATTGTATAAATTTTGGCTACTGACCCCCGGGGGAACAAGGGGATGGGCCAATTGGGAAATGTTTGGTAAAATCCTAACCAACCAATCGAATTTCCCTAGAGTTTCTGCATGATTGTTAACCAAATTTGGCCACAAACAATTCTTGGGGAAGGGATCTGTCTCAAACTTCTATTAAATTAGGTTCCCCTATGACCCCCTGGGTGCAGCATATTGGGGCCCAATAGGGGAAATAGAGGTCAAAAATCGCTACGACTTGTGTCAAGAGTCCCTTCCCATCCGATTGTAACCAAATTTGGCCATTAACATCCTTCCTGTTACTCAGAACTTTATAATTTTGGTTACCTCTATTTCTGGGAAGGGAGTGCCTGTATGAGGGGATCTTTCTCAAAAATATGGTGGCCATATAAAATCCTTGGAGGGAACAGAACTTGTTAAATTTTAGCATACACCCCCCCTGTTTAAATCCTGGGCATATCCTAGTTGTGCTAATTGGCCATCGGAAATCGGTCAAACAACAAGCTATTTGGCCGACAGGGGAAATACAGATCCTTAAATTTAAAATTCTGAAGTTTTACCGCTATTTCCCAATTGGGTCAAGTACCAATGATATGTCGTCAAATTTCATGTGCATGGTCCCCTAGGTCCCTGGTTATGCATATTGCATTTTGGTACCAATTGGTGAACAAGATGGACAACAGAACACCATCTTGGATTTTGATAGTTAAAGTTTGTTACCTCTATTACTCAGAAAGTACGGAAGGGATCTCTCTCAAATTTCACATGTAGGTTCCCCTAGGGGTCTAGTTGTGCATATTGCATTTTGGGACCACTTGGTCAACAAGATGGCTGACAGGCCGCCATTTTGGATTTTGACAATTAAAGTTTGTTATGCTATTTCTTGGAAAGCGCTAAAGGGATTCTTCTCAAATTTCACATATAGGTTCCCCTAGGACCCTAGTTGTGCATATTGCATTTTGGGACTGACCGACAGGCTGCCATCTTGGATTTTGACAATTGAAGTTTGTTACCGCTATTTCTCAAAAAGTACTAAAGGGATCTGTCTCAAATTTCATGTGCATGGTCCCCTAGGTCCCCGGTTATGCATATTGCATTTTGGTACCAATCGATGAACAAGATGGCCAACAGGACGCCATCTTTGATTTTGACAAATTTTTGTTACCGCTATTTCTCTCAGAAAGTACTGAAGGGATCTGTGTCAAATTGCATGTGCAGGTTCCCCTAGGGGTCTAGTTGTGCATATGGCATTTTCGGACCGAAAGATGAACAAGATGGCCGACAGGCCCCCATCTTAGATTTTGATAGTTGTAGCTTAATTGAAAATTGTTACCATTTTTTCTCAGAAAAGTACTGAAATGTTCACCATAGGACCTTAGTTGTGCATATTGCATATTCAGATCGGTCAAAAAAAAATCTTAATGGCTTGTTTTTTGATAATTGAAGTTTGGTTACTGTTATATATATATATACTCGTCATAGAGCTCTGCATGGATTGTAACCAAATTTGGCCACAAACATCCTTGGGGGAAGGGGAACAGAACTTGTATAAATTTTGGCTCTGACCCCCCGGGGGCAGGAGGGGCGGGGCCCAATAGGGGAAATAGAGGTAAATCCTATAAATCGCTACTTGTCCTAGAGTTCTGTATGGATTGTAACCAAATTTGGGCCACAAACATCCTTGGGGGAAGGGGAACAGAACTTGTATAAATTTTGACTCTGACCCCCTGGGAGCAGGAGGGGCGGGGCCCAATAGGGGAAATAGAGGTAAAATCCTATAAAACGCTACTTGTCCTAGAGTTCTGCATGGATTGTAACCAAATTTGGCCACAAATATGCTTGGGGGAAGGGGAACAGAACTTGTATAAATTTTGGCTCTGACCCCCGCGGTGTAGGACAGACGGGGCTCAATAGGGGAAATAGAGGTAAATCCTATAAAATCGCTACTTGTCCTAGAAGTTCTGCATGGATTGTAACCAAATTTGGGCACAAACATCCTTGGGGAAGGGGGAAAGAACTTGTATATAATTTTTGGCTCTGACCCCCTGGGGGCAGGAGGGGCGGGGCCTAATAGAGGTAAATCCTATAAAACGCTACTTGTCCTAGAGTTCTGTATGGATTGTAACCAAATTTGGCCACAAACATCCTTGGGGGAAGGGGAACAGAACTTGTATAAATTTTGGCTCTGACCCCCTGGGGGCAGGAGGGGCGGGGCCCAATAGGGGAAAATAGAGGTAAATCCTATAAAACGCTACTTGTCCTAGAGTTCTGCATGGATTGTAACCAAATTTGGCACAAACATCCTTGGGGGAAGGGGGAACAGAACTTGTATATAAATTTTGGCTCTGACCCCCCCCCCCCCCCCCTGTGTAGGGGCAGGAGGGGCGGGGCCCAATAGGGGAAATGGAGGTAAAATCCTATAAATCGCTACTTGTCCTAGATTCTGCATGGATTGTAACCAAATTTGGCACAAACATCCTTGGGGGAAGGGGGAAAGAACTTGTATAAATTTTGGCTCTGACCCCCTGGGGGCAGGAGGGGGGCCCATAGGGGAAATAGAGGTAAATCCTATAAATCGCTACTTGTCCTAGAGTTCTGCATGGATTGTAACCAAATTTGGCCACAAACATCCTTGGGGGAAGGGGAACAGAACTTGTATAAATTTTGGCTCTGACCCCCTGGGGCAGGAGGGGCGGGGCCCAATAGGGGAAATAGAAGGTAAATCCTATAAATCGCTACTTGTCCTAGGTTCTGCATGGATTGTAACCAAATTTGGGCACAAACATCCTTGGGGGAAGGGGAAAGAACTTGTATAAATTTTGGCTCTGACCCCCCTGGGGGCAGGAGGGGCGGGGCCCAATAGGGGAAATAGAGGTAAATCCTATAAAACGCTACTTGTCCTAGAGTTCTGCATGGATTGTAACCAAATTTGGCCACAAAATCCTTGGGGGAATAAACTTGTATAAAATTTTGGCTCTGTATGGGGTAGGACAGACGGGCGGGCCCAATAGGGGAAATAGAGGTAAATCCTATAAATCGCTACTTGTCCTAGAGTTCTGCATGGATTGTACCAAATTTGGCCACAAACATCCTTGGGGAAGGGGAACAGAACTTGTATAAATTTTGGCTCTGACCCCCTGGGAGCAGGAGGGGCGGGGCCCAATAGGGGAAATAGAGGTAAATCCTATAAAACGCTACTTGTCCTAGAGTTCTGCATGGATTGTAACCAAATTTGGCCACAAACATCCTTGGGGGAAGGGGAACAGAACTTGTATAAATTTTGGCTCTGACCCCCGGGGTGCAGGAGGGGACGGGGCTCAATAGGGGAAATAGAGGTAAATCCTATAAATCGCTACTTGTCCTAGAGTTCTGCATGGATTGTAACCAAATTTGGCCACAAACATCCTTGGGGAAGGGGGAACAGAACTTGTATAAATTTTGGCTCTGACCCCCTGGGGGCAGGAGGGGGGGGGGGAAATAGAGGTAAATCCTATAAATCGCTACTTGTCCTAGAGTTCTGCATGGATTGTAACCAAATTTGGCCACACAAACAACTTGGGGGAAGGGGAACAGAACTTGTATAAATTTTGGCTCTGACCCCCTGGGGGCAGGAGGGGCGGGGCCCAATAGAGGTAAATCCTATAAATCGCTACTTGTCCTAGAGTTCTGCATGGATTGTAACCAAATTTGGCCACAAACATCCTTGGGGGAAGGGGAACAGAACTTGTATAAATTTTGGCTCTGACCCCCTGGGGGCAGGAGGGGCGGGGCCCAATAGAGGTAAATCCTATAAATCGCTACTTGTCCTAGAGTTCTGCATGGATTGTAACCAAATTTGGCCGCAAACATCCTTGGGGGAAGGGGAACAGAACTTGTATAAATTTTGGCTCTGACCCCCTGGGGGCAGGAGGGGCGGGGCCCAATAGAGGTAAATCCTATAAATCGCTACTTGTCCTAGAGTTCTGCATGGATTGTAACCAAATTTGGCCGCAAACATCCTTGAGGGAAGGGGAACAGAACTTGTATAAATTTTGGCTCTGACCCCCGGGGGCAGGAGGGGCGGGGCTCAATAGGGGAAATAGAGGTAAATCCTATAAATCGCTACTTGTCCTAGAGTTCTGCATAGATTGTAATCAAATTTGGCCACAAATATCCTTGGGGGAAGGGGAACAGAACTTGTATAAATTTTGGCTCTGACCCCCCGGGGGCAGGAGGGGCGGGGCCCAATACGGAAATAAGAGGTAAATATTCAAATTCATTCAGAAAAGAAACGATGAACCTGTATTCAGAACATGATTTGATATTACAAACCAGGTGAGCGATACAGGCCCTCTGGGTCTCTTGTTTTTTGCTGGGCACCAAGATCCCTCTGGGATCTCTTGTAATAATTGAAGTTTGTTATATATCTCAGAAAGCAACTTCTTCTCCAAAACTTGGAGACCTAAAGTCCTGAAATTTGACTCATAGCATGCTGGGACGAAGGGCTACCAAATTTGTTCAAATTAATGAGCTTTACCTTCATTCAAGGTCACAGGGGTCAAATAGGCTGAAATATCTTGATACGACTTCTGCTTAATAACCAAGAGGCCTAGGGACCTGATATTGGGCCGGTGTCATGCTGGGACATAAGGGCTATCAAGTTTGTTCAAATAAATGACCTTGACCATCATTCAATGTAATAGGGGTCAAATAAACTGAAATCTTTAAAGGACTTCTTCTTAATAACCAAGAGGCCTAGAGACCTGACATTGGGGCTGTCGCATGCTGAAATGAAGGGTTACCAAGTTTGCTCAAATGAATGACCTTGACCTTCATTCAAGGTCACAGGGGTCAAATAGGCTAAAATTTTTAAATGACTTCTTCTTAATACTCAAGGGGCCTAGGGACCTGATATTGGACCTGTGACATGCTGGGTTGAAGGACTACCACATTTGTTCAAATTGATGATCTTGACCTTCATTCAAGGTCACATGGGTCAAATAGGTTTAATCTTTAAACAAATTCTTATTAAGCATGAGATGTAGATACCTGATATTGGGCATCTGATGTTTGTTAAGTATGAACCATGATTACTAGATAGCAAGTGAGCGATTCAGGCCCGTTGGGCCCTTTTTACTTTGTGTTGTATTTCAGAAGTCATATTTGAATTAATGCTAAATTACATAAAGGAGTTATACGTGTATACATTGTCAGGATATTCCACTCAGATCCTATACTGCCTGTATAAGTAAAGTTCTGCATACCCCCCTGTCATTACTGTCAATGAAATAATTTACAAATGTTTTGTGAAGTTTGTTTGTTTATTCATTTGATTGATGGATATGGTTTTAAAGCAATGGTTCAAATCAAAACACATTTCACAGATGATCATAATTTGAATAGATTATTGTTATTTGTCTGATGTTGTTTTCACAATAAAAAGTGGTGTTAGTGAAGGAAATCTTCAGAGAAAAAACTCTTTCCTATGATGTGCACCCCGTTAGATGTGATGCTACTGTTAACATTAATGTTAACTTCATTGCTTTAGACTGTAGAACCCAACTTTGGTTTTCTTTCATGTTTAAATCTCGGTATAAATTGTTTCAGCATAAATTTTACAGTGTAATGTCTTGTTTTGATATAGTTTCCATGTGAATTTGTATAGAAGGATAATTTGTATTAGGAGATTATTCTAGTAGTTGTACTGTAAGAATGATCTAAAAGACGTAACTCTTTTACAGAATGCCGATTTCATCACCAGAGTAGCACACGAGAACATCATTGTTGCCTTGACTCCACTTCTTGAGAACAATTATCCTACGCAAGAAATCTGTGGCTTCTTCAGTAAGGTGAGTCATTCTATTGAAGCAATAGTGAATACACAGTGTGTGCTCAATTAAACCTGGATATTTAACTCCGCTCATTACGTGGATTCAATACATTTTACCTGTATTCAGTTTTGTCACAAATTACATGCGTCTAGAAATGTAATCATTAAATCTGCATCTGCCATTTTTAGTTCACCATCATCAGATGTTGGGCTATTCAAATCGCTTTTTGTCTGTAGTCCATCATCCGTTTTTACGTCCGTTAACATTTCTTGTTACAGCTATTTCTCAGAAAATACTGAAAGGATCATTCTCAAATTTCATATGTATGTTCCCCTAGGACCCTTGTTGTGCATATTGCATTTTGAGATCAATCGGTCAACAGGCAGCCATCTTGGATTTTGAGGCTAAAGTTTGTTACCACTATTTCTCAAAAAGTGCTGAAGGGATCTGTCTCAAATATATATGTGTCAGTATAATGTGACCGGGTGGGGTGTGTTGCTTGGTGTCTTCGGCGGCATGCTTCAGTGATATAGCACTATAAAAAGGGCAACAGTTCCACTATACAAGAAGACACAACATGAATATACCGCAGTCTCCCGAAACATGCACCTCGCACAACGTACACGCAACACACCACATACATGGGAGGCCGTCCTTACATGACCATAGCTGTTAATAGGACATTAATTAATCAAACAAACAATCCGTCAACAAGATGGCTGACAGGCCGCCATCTTTGATTTTGACAATTAAAGTTTTTTACCGCTATTTCTCAGAAAGTACTGAAGGGATCTTTCTCAAACTTCATGTGCAGGTTCCCCTAGAGGTCTTATTATGCATGATACATTTTCAGACCAATCGGTGAACAAGATGGTTGACAGGCTGCCATCTTGGATTTTGATAGTTGAAGCTTGTTACGCTATTTCTCAGAAAGTCCTGAAACAATCTGTCTCAAATTGTATATATAGGTTCCCCTGGGGCCCTAGTTGTGCATATTGCATTTTGGGACTGATCGGTCAATAAGATGGTCAACAGGTCACCATCTTGGATTTTGAAATTTGAAGTTTGTTACTGCTCTTTCTCAGAAAGTACCGAAGTGATGTGTCTCACATTTTTAGCCCACCATCATCAGATGGTGGGCTATTCAAATCGCCTTTCGTCCGTGGTCCGTCGTCCGTCCGTCCTTCCGTCCTTCCGTCCGTCCGTTAACAATTCTTGTTACCGCTAATTCTCAGAAAGTGCTGAAGGGATCTTTCTCAAATTTCATATGTAGGTTCCCCTAGGACTCTAGTTGTGCATATTGCATTTTGGGACCGATCGGTCAACAAGATGGCCGACAGGCAGCCATCTTGGATTTTGATAGTTAAAGTTTGTTACCGCTATTTCTCAAAAAGTGCTAAAGGGATCTTTCTCAAATTTTATGTACAGGTTTCCCTAGGACTCTAGTTGTGCATATTGCATTTTGGGACTGATCGGTCAACAAGATGGCCAACAGGCAGCCATCTTGGATTTTGATAGTTAAAGTTTGTTACCGCTATTTCTCAAAAAGTACTGCAGGGATCTTTCTCAAATTTCATATAAAGGTTCCCCTAGGACCTTGTTGTGCATATTGCATTTTGGGACCGATCGGTCAACGAGATGGCCGACAGGTGGCCATCTTGGATTTTGATAGTTAAAGTTTGTTACCGCTATTTCTCAAAAAGTGCTGAAGGGATCTTTCTCAAATTTCATATACAGGTTCCCCTAGGACCCTAGTTATGCATATTACATTTTGGGACCGATCGGTGAACAAGATGGCCGACAGGTGGCCATCTTGGATTTTGACAGTTAAAGTTTGTTACCGCTATTTCTCAAAAAGTACTGAAGGTATCGTTTACAAATTTCATATGAAGGTTCCCCAAGGACCCTAGTTGTGCATATTGTTAATTGGGACCGATCGGTAAACAAGATGGCCGACCGACGGCCATATTGGATTTTGATTGTTAAAGTTTGTTACCGCTATTTCTCAGAAAGTACTGAAGGGATCTTTCTCAAATTTTATGTGTAGGTTCCCCTTGTACCCTAGTTGTGCATAGTACCTTTTAGGACTGATGCATAATGCCTTTCGGGACTGATAGGTAAACAAGATGGCCAACCGGCCGCCATCTTAGATTTCATTGTTGAAGTTTGTTACCACTATTTCTTAGAAAGTACTATAGCGATCTGTCTCAAATTTTATATGTCATGTGTTTGAAAAAGTTTGAAAAGCAGGGAAAAGATCCCTCTTTCCATTGTCAGACATAGATCTTTCTTTGGTGGGCGCCAAGATCCCTCTGGGATCTCTTGTATATGTAGGTTCCCCGAGGACCTTAGTTGTGCATGTTGCATTTTCGAACCAATCGATCAACAAGATAGCTGGCAGATAGCCATCTTGGATTTTGATAATTGAAGTTTGTTACTGTTAAATGTCACAGAAAGTACTGAAACGATCTTTCTCAAATTTCATATTTAGTAATATGTAGTAAAAGTTTAAAATGTAGAGAAAAGATCCCTCTCTTCATAGTCAGACATAGATCATTCTTTGGTAGGCGACAAGATCCCTCTGGGATCTCTTTTAAATGTATACCTGTATTCCGGTTACCTATTGTAGCTTTGTGGTTGAGGAATATTTATGTCTGATTACAAAATGGGAGGGGTGGGGGTTGTATTGTTGGCCTTGTCTATTTTTATTGCCTCCTTTGTGATATTATAACTAGTCGAGATAAGGAAATAAATAAAAACCTGTAGATATAGGTTATAGGTTATACTATATCTACTGCAGTGATGTTATAGATTATACTATATCTATGGCAGTGATGTTATAGATTATACAATATCTATGGCAGTGATGTTATAGATTATACAATATCTATGGCAGTGATGTTATAGATTATACAATATCTATGGCAGTGATGTTATAGATTTTACAATATCTATGGCAGTGATGTTATAGATTATACAATATCTATGGCAGTGATGTTATAGATTATACAATATCTATGGCAGTGATGTTATAGATTATACTATATCCTATGGCAGTGATGTTATAGATTATACTATATCTATGGCAGTGATGTTATAGATTATACAATATCTATGGCAGTGATGTTATAGATTATACAATATCTATGGCAGTGATGTTATAGATTATACTATATCTATGGCAGTGATGTTATAGATTATACTATATCTATGGCAGTGATGTTATAGATTATACTATATCTATGGCAGTGATGTTATAGATTATACTATATCTATGGCAGTGATGTTATAGATTATACAATATCTATGGCAGTGATGTTATAGATTATACAATATCTATGGCAGTGATGTTATAGATTATACTATATCTATGGCAGTGATGTTATAGATTATACTATATCTACTGCAGTGATGTTATAGATTATACAATATCTATGGCAGTGATGTTATAGATTAACTAGATGGCAGTGATGTTATAGATTATACAATATCTATGGCAGTGATGTTATAGATTATACAATATCTATGGCAGTGATGTTATAGATTATACAATATCTATGGCAGTGATGTTATAGATTATACAATATCTATGGCAGTGATGTTATAGATTATACAATATCTATGGCAGTGATGTTATAGATTATACAATATCTATGGCAGTGATGTTATATAGATTATACAATATCTATGGCAGTGATGTTATGTTATACTATATCTATGGCAGTGATATTAACTATGGCAGTGATGTTATAGATTATACAATATCTATGGCAGTGATGTTATAGATTATACAATATCTACTGCAGTGATGTTATAGATTATACAATATCTATGGCAGTGATGTTATAGATTATACTATATCTACTGCAGTGATGTTATAGATTATACAATATCTATGGCAGTGATGTTATAGATTATACAATATCTACTGCAGTGATGTTATAGATTATACAATATCTATGGCAGTGATGTTATAGATTATACTATATCTATGGCAGTGATGTTATAGATTATACAATATCTATGGCAGTGATGTTATAGGTTATACAATATCTACTGCAGTGATGTTATAGATTATACAATATCTATGGCAGTGATGTTATAGATTATACAATATCTATGGCAGTGATGTTATAGGTTATACAATATCTACTGCAGTGATGTTATAGATTATACAATATCTATGGCAGTGATGTTATAGATTATACTATATCTATGGCAGTGATGTTATAGATTTATACAATATCTATGGCAGTGATGTTATAGATTTATACAATATCTATGGCAGTGATGTTATAGATTATACAATATCTATGGCAGTGATGTTATAGATTATACAATATCTATGGCAGTGATGTTATAGATTATACAATATCTACTGCAGTGATGTTATAGATTATACAATATCTATGGCAGTGATGTTATAGATTATACATATCTATGCAGTGATGTTATAGATTTACAATATCTATGGCAGTGATGTTATAGATTATACATATCTATGGCGTGAGTTATAGTTATACAATATCTATGGCAGTGATGTTATAGATTATACAATATCTATGGCAGTGATGTTATAGATTATACAATATCTATGGCAGTGATGTTATAGATTTTATCTAAATATCATATCTATGCTGCAGTGATGTTAATTGATAGATTATACAATATCTATGGCAGTGATGTTATAGATTATACAATATCTATGGCAGTGATGTTATAGATTTTACAATATCTATGGCAGTGATGTTATAGGTTATACTATATCTACTGCAGTGATGTTATAGATTATACAATATCTATGGCAGTGATGTTATAGGTTATACTATATCTACTGCAGTGATGTTATAGATTATACAATATCTATGGCAGTGATGTTATAGATTATACTATATCTATGGCAGTGATGTTATACATTATACAATATCTATGGCAGTGATGTTATAGATTATACAATATCTATGGCAGTGATGTTATAGATTATACAATATCTATGGCAGTGATGTTATAGATTATACAATATCTATGGCAGTGATGTTATAGATTATACAATATCTATGGCAGTGATGTTATAGATTATACTATATCTACTGCAGTGATGTTATAGATTATACAATATCTATGGCAGTGATGTTATAGATTTACAATATCTACTGCAGTGATGTTATAGATTATACAATATCTACTGCAGTGATGTTATAGATTATACAATATCTATGGCAGTGATGTTATAGTTATGATAGTTATACTATATCTACTGCAGTGATGTTATAGATTTATACAATATCTATGGCAGTGATGTTATAGATTATACATATATCTACTGGCAGTGATGTTATAGATTATACAATATCTATGCAGTGATGTTATAGATTATACAATATCTACTGCAGTGATGTTATAGATTATACAATATCTATGGCAGTGATGTTATAGATTATACAATATCTACTGCAGTGATGTTATAGATTATACAATATCTATGGCAGTGATGTTATAGATTATACTATATCTATGGCAGTGATGTTATAGATTATACAATATCTACTGCAGTGATGTTATAGATTATACAATATCTATGGCAGTGATGTTATAGATTATACTATATCTATGGCAGTGATGTTATAGATTATACTATATCTACTGCAGTGATGTTATAGATTATACAATATCTATGGCAGTGATGTTATAGATTATACAATATCTACTGCAGTGATGTTATAGATTATACAATATCTATGGCAGTGATGTTATAGATTATACAATATCTATGGCAGTGATGTTATAGATTATACAATATCTATGGCAGTGATGTTATAGATTATACAATATCTATGGCAGTGATGTTATAGATTATACAATATCTATGGCAGTGATGTTATAGATTATACAATATCTATGGCAGTGATGTTATAGATTATACAATATCTATGGCAGTGATGTTATAGATTATACTATATCTATGGCAGTGATGTTATAGATTATACAATATCTATGGCAGTGATGTTATAGATTATACAATATCTATGGCAGTGATGTTATAGATTATACAATATCTATGGCAGTGATGTTATAGATTATACAATATCTATGGCAGTGATGTTATAGATTATACAATATCTATGGCAGTGATGTTATAGATTATACAATATCTATGGCAGTGATGTTATAGATTATACAATATCTATGGCAGTGATGTTATAGATTATACAATATCTATGGCAGTGATGTTATAGATTATACAATATCTATGGCAGTGATGTTATAGATTATACAATATCTACTGCAGTGATGTTATAGATTATACAATATCTATGGCAGTGATGTTATAGATTATACAATATCTATGGCAGTGATGTTATAGATTATACAATATCTATGGCAGTGATGTTATAGATTATACAATATCTATGGCAGTGATGTTATAGGTTATACAATATCTACTGCAGTGATGTTATAGATTATACAATATCTATGGCAGTGATGTTATAGATTATACAATATCTATGGCAGTGATGTTATAGATTATACTATATCTATGGCAGTGATGTTATAGATTTTACAATATCTATGGCAGTGATGTTATAGGTTATACAATATCTACTGCAGTGATGTTATAGATTATACAATATCTATGGCAGTGATGTTATAGATTATACAATATCTATGGCAGTGATGTTATAGATTATACTATATCTATGGCAGTGATGTTATAGATTATACAATATCTATGGCAGTGATGTTATAGGTTATACAATATCTACTGCAGTGATGTTATAGATTATACAATATCTATGGCAGTGATGTTATAGATTATACAATATCTATGGCAGTGATGTTATAGATTATACAATATCTATGGCAGTGATGTTATAGATTATACAATATCTATGGCAGTGATGTTATAGATTATACAATATCTACTGCAGTGATGTTATAGATTATACAATATCTATGGCAGTGATGTTATAGATTATACAATATCTATGGCAGTGATGTTATAGATTATACAATATCTATGGCAGTGATGTTATAGATTATACAATATCTATGGCAGTGATGTTATAGGTTATACTATATCTATGGCAGTGATGTTATAGATTATACAATATCTATGGCAGTGATGTTATAGATTATACTATATCTATGGCAGTGATGTTATAGATTATACTATATCTATGGCAGTGATGTTATAGATTTTACAATATCTATGGCAGTGATGTTATAGATTATACAATATCTATGGCAGTGATGTTATAGATTTTACAATATCTATGGCAGTGATGTTATAGATTATACTATATCTATGGCAGTGATGTTATAGATTATACAATATCTATGGCAGTGATGTTATAGATTATACAATATCTATGGCAGTGATGTTATAGATTATACTATACTATATCTACTGCAGTGATGTTATAGATTATACAATATCTATGGCAGTGATGTTATAGATTATACTATATCTATGGCAGTGATGTTATAGATTATACAATATCTATGGCAGTGATGTTATAGATTATACAATATCTATGGCAGTGATGTTATAGATTATACTATATCTACTGCAGTGATGTTATAGATTATACAA
The DNA here is from genome assembly GCF_041381155.1 of Argopecten irradians. Classification (NCBI taxonomy): domain Eukaryota; kingdom Metazoa; phylum Mollusca; class Bivalvia; order Pectinida; family Pectinidae; genus Argopecten; species Argopecten irradians. The sequence goes on from NC_091135.1 coordinate 58,137,211, forward strand.
TATCTACTGCAGTGATGTTATAGATTATACAATATCTATGGCAGTGATGTTATAGATTATACTATATCTATGGCAGTGATGTTAAAGGTTATACTATATCTACTGCAGTGATGTTATAGATTATACAATATCTATGCAGTGATGTTATAGATTATACAATATCTATGGCAGTGATGTTATAGATTATACAATATCTATGGCAGTGATGTTATAGATTATACAATATCTATGGCAGTGATGTTATAGATTATACAATATCTACTATGGCAGTGATGTTATAGATTATACAATATCTATGGCAGTGATGTTATAGATTATACAATATCTACTGGCAGTGATGTTATAGATTATACAATATCTATGGCAGTGATGTTATAGATTATACAATATCTATGGCAGTGATGTTATAGATTTATACAATATCTACTGCAGTGATGTTATAGATTATACAATATCTATGGCAGTGATGTTATAGATTATACAATATCTATGGCAGTGATGTTATAGATTATACTATATCTATGGCAGTGATGTTATAGATTATACAATATCTACTGCAGGTTATTATACTATATCTACTGCAGTGATGTTATAGATTATACAATAATCTATGGCAGTGATGTTATAGATTATACAATATCTATGGGGGCAGTGATGTTAAAAGATTATACAATATCTATGGCAGTGATGTTATAGATGATACTAATATTAGCGATTATTCAATATCTACTGGCAGTGATGTTATAGATTATACAATATCTACTGGCAGTGATGTTATAGATTTTATACAATAATCTACTGGCAGTGATGTTATAGATTATACAATATCTACTGGCAGTGATGTTATAGATTATATATCTATACATTATTATGATGGCAGTGATGTTATAGATTTATACAATATCTATGGCAGTGATGTTATAGGTTATACAATATCTCTATGGCAGTGATGTTATAGAGATTATTACAATATTCTATGGCAGTGATTGTTTATAGGATTATACTATATCTACTGGCGGCAGTGATGTTATAGATTTATACCTATATCTATGGCAGTGATGTTATAGATTATTACATCATATCTATGGCAGTGATGTTATAGGTGATTATACAATATCTATGCCAGTGATGTTATAGATTATACAATATCTATGGCAGTGATGTTATAGGATTATACAATATTCTATGGCAGTGATGTTATAGATTATACAATAATCTATGGCAGTGATGTTATAGGTTATACAATATCTACCTGCAGTGATGTTATAGATTATACTATATCTACTGCAGTTGATGTTATAGATTATACAATATCTATGGCAGTGATGTTATAGATTTTTACAATATCTATAGGTTATACAATTTCTACTGCAGTGATGTTATAGAGTACTACTCATATTATGGCAGTGATGTTATACAAGTTTATACTAATATCTATGGCAGTGATGTTTATAGATTTACAATTTCTATGGCAGTTGATGTGATAGATTAGACAAATATCTACTGCAGTGATGTTATAGATTATACAATATCTATGGCGCAGTGGATGTTATTAGATTATACAATATCTACTATGGCAGTGATGTTATAGATTATACAATATTCTATGCAGTGATGTTATAGAATTATAACAATATCTAACTGCAGTGATGTTATAGATTGATTACAAAATATCTACTATGCAGTGATTGTTATAGATTATAACAATATCTATGGCAGTGATGTTATATAGGTTTACAATTTTCTATGCAGTGTGTTATAGAATATCTATCTGATGCATTTATGTTATAGATTATACAATATCTATGCAGTGATGTTATAGATTAATATCAATATGCTATGGCAGTGATGTTTATAGATTATACTATATCTATGCAGTTGATGTTATAGATTTACAATATCTATGGCAGTGATGTTATTAGAATATACCATATCTACTGCAGTGATGTTATTAGATTATACAATATCTTACTGCAGTGATGTTATAGATTTATACTAATCTATGGGCAGTGGATGTTATAGACAAGTTATACAATAATCTATGGCAGTTGCAGTGATGTGTATAGATTATACAATATTCTATGGCAGTGATAGTTATAGATTATACAATTACACTTGTAATTGGCAGTAATTGTTATAGGGTTATACTATATCTACTGCAGTGATGTTATAGATTATACTATAAATCTATGCAGTGATGTTATAGAATTATACAATAACTATGGCAGTGATGTATATAGATTATACAATATCTACTGCAGTGATGTTATGTATATAGTCTACTCGCATTGATGATCATATCGGATTATCAGGTATCGTATGGGCAGTGATGTTATAGATTTATACAATATCTATAGGCAGTGATGTTATAGATTATACTATATTCTACTATGCAGTGATGTTATAGATTATACACTATATCTATCTATGGCAGTGATGTTATAGATTTATACAATATCTATGGCAGTGATGTTAATAGATTATACCAATATCTACTGCAGTGATGTGAATAGATTTTACAATATCATTTGGCAGTTGTATGTTATTAGATCTATACAATTATCTACTGGCAGTGATGTGATATTAGATATTTACAAAATCTATTGTGCAGTGATGTTAAAGATTTTACATATATCATACTGCAGTGATGTTATATAGATTATACCATATCTATGGCAGTGATGATATAGATTATTACTAATATCTACTTGCAGAGTGAATGTTATAGATTATACTATTATATATCTATGGCAGTGATGTATATAGATTATACTATATCTACTGCAGTGATGTTATAGATTTACTACAATATCTATAGTGCTAAGTGATGTTATAGATTATACAACATATCTATGGCAGTGATGTAGTAGATTATACAATATCTATGGCAGTGATGTTATAGATTATACATTATCTAACTGGCAGTGATGTTATAGATTATATACAAGATATTATGGCAGAGATGTTTATAGATTATACAATATCTATGGTGCAGATGATTTTTAGATGATGTATATCCATGGCAGTGATGGTTATATTATATACTATATCTACTGCAGTGATGTTATAGGAATATACAATATCTATTGCAAAAGTGATGTTATAGATTATACAATGATATCTACTGTGGCAGTGATGTTATAGATTTACAATTATCTAGAGCAGTGATGTTATAGGTTATACTATATCTACTGCAGTGATGTTATAGATTTATACAATATCGTATGGCAGTGATGTATTAATAGATTATTACAATATCAATGGCAGTGATGGTTAAGATAATACAATATCTATGGGCAGTGAATGTTATAGATTATACAATATCTACTGCAGTGGATGTTTATAGATTATACAATATATCTATGGCAGTGATGTTATTGATTATACTATAATCTATGGCAGGTGATGTTTTAGATTATACGAATATCTACTGCAGTGATGTTATAGATTATACAATATCTATGGCAGTGATGTTATAGGATATTACAAATATCTATGGCAGTGATGTTATATAGTTATACACAATATCTGAGGGCAGTGATGATATAGATCATATACAATATCTATGGCAGTGATGTTATAGATTTATACAATATCTAATGGCAGTGATGTTATAGATTATTCAATAACTATATCTATGGCAGTGATGTTATAGATTATACATAATATCTAGGGCAGTGTGTATGTTATAGATTATACAATATCTATGGCAGAATGATGTTATAAGTGATTATTATAGTGGCAGGGTTATGTTATAAATACAATCTATGGCAGTGAATGTTATAGATTATACAATATCTACTGCAGTGATGTTATAGATTATACACATGATCTAGCTGGCAGTTGATGTTAATAGGTTATACTATATCTAGACTGGCATTGAGAGTTATAGATTATACAATATCAATATGGCAGTGTGATGTTTATAGGATTATACAATATCTAAGGCAGATTGATGTTATAGAATTATACTAATATCTATTGGCAGTGATGTTATAGATTATATACAAATATCTATGCGCAGTGGTTGATATAGATTATACCAATATCAATGGCAGATGATGTTAAAAGGAATCATACAATATCTACTGCAGTGATGTTATAGATTATACAATATGCTATGGGCAGGTGAAGTTTATAGATTTATACAATATCTACTGCAGTGATTGTTATATAGATTATACAATAGTCTATGGCTCGTGAAGTTATAGGATTATTACAATATCTATGGCATTGGATGTTATAGATTATACTATATTCCATGGCAGTGATGTTATAAATTATACAATATATATATGGCAGATGATATGATATACATTATGTATATCTATGGCAGTGATGTTAATGTCCTTGTCTATATCATATGTCATGATGTTATAAATTAGCCAAATGTATAGTATGTTAAATTATACATATCTAAGTGATGTTATAGATTATACAATATCAATGGCAGTGATGTTATAATTATGTATATCTATAGTGTAGTGTGATATTATACATTCAACTGTACAAATATCATGGCAGTGATGTTATATTATATGTAGTGTAATGACCCCATATCTGGCAGTCTATGTTATAGGGTCAAACATATCTATGGCAGAATCATATATTATTTAGTACTAAATTATCAGTGATGTTATCCAATTTACATATGTACTGCAGTGATGTTATAGTAATGTTTACAATAGTAATGGCAGTGATGTTATTAGTTATAATATCTGTCAGTTTAGCATGTTAATCCAAATATATTACTGCAGTGATGGCAGTTATATAGGTTATACAATATCTTGGCATTGATGTTATAGATATATTATGTAATACAGATTCATAGGCAAGTGATGTTATAGAATGTTATACAATATCATGGCAGTGATGTTATAGAATTTAAGGGTTTATCAATGCAAATACAGATGTTATATATTATACTATGTATTATGGCAGTGATTTAGTAGGTCATAACATATCCTATACAGTGCAATGATATATATATGTGTAGTGTAATGTCCTTGTCTTTATTGCCAAGGGGCAAATATCCAAATACAATATATATGGCAGTGGCATATTGTAATATCCTTGCAGTATGTTATAGTTTATACAATATCCAAATGGCAGATGTATATATATGGTGTAATGTATTATGTTTATCAAGGGTCAAACAATCCTACAGATGATATTATATGGCATGTATGTAATATCTCTGGCAGTGTCAAGTTATATAATATTAATGTTATATATGGCAGTGATGTTATTGTGTTTGTCAAGGGTAAACATACTCTAACATGGCAGTGATGTTATGCATTATACAATGTCCTTGTCTATCAAGGTCAAATTCCAATATTATGATATATATATAATGTATGTTAATTTAGTCAAGTAATGTTATACAGAATGTATATATATATGATGACTATGGCAGTGATGTTTTAGGATTTTACAGAATGTATATATATAGGCAGTGTAATATGTCCTATGTAATCTATGGTCAACAAAAACTTTGAATGTATTTATATTGATATGCAGTCTCAAATGTTACTTGTCCTACCAGTTTAGATGATTTCAATATGAAGTATGTTATGGTAATGTATATATGTAGTGGACAGTGACTTGAAAATTATCAATATACTCCAATCCAAATATAGGATGTATTTTAGGATTTATAGTGAATTGTTTTTAGTCAAGGGTCAAAATTTCCAATTTGTACAATAATTTATGGCAGTGTATGATTTTAGTCTGTGTAAGGTTCAATCCAATAAAGATGTTATATATGGCAGTACAGATGAATATCCCAGTTTGTTGAGTCTTTAGTCAAGGGTCAAACAATCCAATTACAAATGTATATATGAATGGCTGGGCGCCAAGATTCCTCTGGGATCTCTTGTTGGTCTAGTTTGATATCATCTTGTTCAAATAATATTCTTAAATTGAAATAAGTAATAATCATAACCAAATGATAGCAACAAAAATATTTGTACAAATGTATGACTATGAAAATATTCAGAATTGAAATCAGGTAATAGGAATGACATTTGGTAACAGAAATGACAAAGTAGCAACAAAAATAGTCTAACTGATATAAAAAGATGAAAGTTGTATATTATGATTGAACCTTATTCAAGAAATTTCCATTTTATTGAAATTCTAAGAAGAGCAATGTTAAATGTGTGTTTTATTTTGAATATGACCATCAAATTTGAAATAGTAACAGGAATAGACATGCGTAGCTGTGTCATTCCTGTTATGGTTTATTGTAAATTTCATATCTATGCATAAAGTACACATTTTTTCTACTATACTAGAGACTTAACATTAAGAATTACTTAATAAAATAGATATTTCTATTTTTAGCTCACCTGGCCCGAAGGGCCGGTGAGCTTATGTCATGGCGCGGCGTCCGTCGTCCGTCCGTCCCGTCCGTCGTCCGTCCGTCCGTCCGTCAACATTTCCTTTAAATTGCTACTAGTCATAGAGTTCTGGATGGATTGTAACCAAATTTGGCCACAAACATCCTTGGGGGAAGGGGAACAGAACTTGTATAAATTTTGGCTCTGACCCCCCAGGGCAGGAGGGGCGGGGCCCAATAGGGGAAATAGAGGTAAATTCTATAAATCGCTACTTGTCCTAGAGTTCTGCATGGATTGTGACCAAATTTGGCCACAAACATCCTTGGGGGAAGGGGAACAGAACTTGTATAAATTTTGGCTCTGACCCCAAGGGGGCAGGAGGGGCGGGGGCCCAATAGGGGAAATAGAGGTAAATCCTATAAATCGCTACTTGTCCTAGAGTTCTGCATGGATTGTAACCAAATTTGGCCAGAAACATCCTTGGGGGGAAGGGGAACAGAACTTGTATAAATTTTGGCTCTGACCCCCCAAGGGGGCAGGAGGGGCGGGGCCCAATAGGGGAAATAGAGGTAAATTCTATAAATCGCTACTTGTCCTAGAGTTCTGCATGGATTGTAACCAAATTTGGCCAGAAACATCCTTGGGGCAAGGGGAACAGAACTTGTATAAATTTTGGCTCTGACCCCCCGGGGCAGAGGGGCGGGGCCCAATAGGGGAAATATAGAGGTAAATCCTATAAATTCGCTACTTGTCCTAGAGTTCTGCATGGATTGTAACCAAATTTGGCCAGAAACATCCTTGGGGGAAGGGGACCAGAAACTTGTATAATTTTGGCTCTGACCCCCGGGGGGCAGGAGGGGCGGGGCCCAATAGGGGAAATAGGTAAATTCTATAAATCGCTACTTGTCCTAGAGTTCTGCATGGATTGTAACCAAATTTGGCCAGAAACATCCTTGGGGGAAGGGGAACAGAACTTGTATAAATTTTGGCTCTGACCCCCAAGGGGGCAGGAGGGGCGGGGCCCAATAGGGGGAAATAGAGGTAAATTCTATAAATCGCTACTTGTCCTAGAGTTCTGCATGGATTGTAACCAAATTTCGCCAGAAACATCCTTGGGGGAAGGGGACCAGAACTTGTATAATTTTTGGCTCTGACCCCCGGGGGGCAGGAGGGGCGGGGCCCGATAAGGGAAATAGAGGTAAATCCTAAAAAAATTGCTACTTGTCCTAGAGTTCTGCATGGATATTGTACCACCCAAATTTGGCCAGAAACATCCTTGAGGTTAACAGAATTCGTATAAATTTTTGGCTCTGACCCCCTGGATCAGAAAAAGTGGGGACCAATAGGGGGTATTAGAGGTTAATATTCAAATTTCCTTCAGAAAAGATACATATGAAACGTAGTATTCAGAACATTACTTTGCGATTACAACCTGCAGGTGAGGAGCGATACAGGGCACTCGGGGGCCCTTCTTGTTCTTAAAAGGATATGAGGGTACTTTAAGTACTTTTTTTCATTCCTGTTACTGGATATCATTCATGTTACCAGATTATCATTTGTTAGCTCACCATGACAGTCCGAAGGGGACCAGAAGGGTGAAGTTATTGGGGGTTACACACGGCAGCGTCCGGAGGTCCGGCCATCCAGTCAATTTCAAACAATCGAGATCTTCTTCTCCATAACGCTGATGGTCCGAATATTCAAACATATTTTGTGCTAGGTCAGCAACCAATTATGGGCTTACTAACTGAAAATTGTACAAATGATGGGGCTGACCCCCCAGGGGCCTGAGGGCTGCGGGTTTTCAAAAGTGGTCAATTTGGCTATTTCCATATAAACGACTTCTTCTCTGAAACTAAGCATGAGATAACCACTCATATGCAATGGTAGCATCGTTATAGGGTGGGGATTCAAAATTGTACAAATGATAGGGCTGAACCCCCTGGGGGCCTGAGGGCGCGGGGTCAAAAGGGGTCAATTTGGCTTATTTCCATATAAACGACTTCTTCTTCTGAAACCAAGCATGGGATATCACCCATAAATTTAATAGCACTTAAAGGGTCGGGATTCAAATATTGTATAAATAATGGGTCTGACCCCCCGGGGGCCTGAGGGGCAAGGTCAAAAGGGGGTCAAATTGACTATTTCCATATATATTCTAAAAATTGTGCAAATGATAGGGCTGACCTCCGGGCCTTGAGGGGTAGAAAAGGTTCAAAGTTGTTCAATTTGACTATTTCCATATTAACAACTTATTCTATGCACATACTAAATATGGGAGTACGCTTCTTAATGCAATGGTAACATCTTTCTTAATAGGTTTGAGATTCAAAAATTTGCAAATGAATGGGGCTGACCCACCCCCCCCCCCCCCCCCCCCCAGCCAGAGCCTGAAGGGTGGGCGGGTCAAAAGAGGTCAATTTAGCTATTTCAATATAAAACGACTTCTTCTCTGCAACTAAGCATGGAAAAGCACTCTTAAATCATACATGTGCCATTTATATGCTTGACTTCAGTTTACGTAATACACACACGGTGAGGTGAGTGAAAGTGACACCACAAGCCAAGGTGGAAATAGCCCAAGGCTTGCTAATTATGGGCCACTTGGGTGTTGGTCAGGGGGTCAGTGAGTGGGTTACTCTTGTGCCTAAAATTAACCTTAGCATGTACACACAAATGTTCGAGGCAACGAAAATAAAACTGAGAGGGTGGTTTATAGAAATCAGGAATTTAGACTTCTCTCTGCTGAGGAGGACAATAAAAGGCTTAACAAATATGGGAGGTTTGTCTCACGCCGGGACAGGGGAAAGTCATGGCATGTTATCTATGCTTAATGCAATGATCGAGCATCCTTATAGGGTTTGGAATTTGAATTTGTACAATGATACGGGCTGACCCCCGGGCCCTTATAGAAGGCCAATTAGGACGCGGGGTGGTTCAAAAAGGGTCAATTAGGCTACTATTTTCTATTTAAATTTACTTCCTCTCTGTACCTATTTATTAGATAGCATATTTGTATGGTAACATTAGCATCATTATATGGTTGTGAATCAAAATTAAACTTTTGGAGTTTTTTTTGCTAATGTTTAGCTCACCTGGCCCGAAGGGCCGGTGAGCTTATGTCATGGCGCAGCGTCTGTCGTCCATCCGTCAGTCTGTCCGTCAACATTTCCTTTAAATCGCTACTAGTCATGGAGTTTTACATGGATTGTAACTAAATTTGGCCACAAAACATCCTTGGGGGAGGGGGAACAGAACTTGTATAAATTTTGGCTCTGACCCCCGGGGGCAGGAGGGGCGGGGCCCAATAGGGGAAATAGAGGTAAATCCTATAAATCGCTACTAGTCATAGAGTTCTGAATGGAATGTAACCAAATTTTGGCCACAAACATCCTTTGGGGTAAGGGGAAACAGAACTTGTATAAATTTTGGCTCTGACCCCCCGGGGGCAGGAGGGGTGGGGCCCAATAGGGGAAATAGAGGTAAATCCTATAAATCGCTACTTGTCCTAGAGTTTTAACATGAATTGTAACCAAATTTGGCCACAAACATCCTTTGGGGAAGGGGAACAGAAGTTATATAAATTTTGGCTCTGACCCCCCGGGGGCTGGAGGGGTAGGGCCAAATAGGGGTAATAGAGGTAAATCCTTTAAATCGCTACTTGTCCTAGAGTTCTGCATGGATTGTAACCAAATTTGGCCACAGAAATCCTTGGGGGAGAGGGAACAGAACTTGTATAAATTTTGGCTCTGACCCCCCGGGGCAGGAGGGGTGGGGCCCAATAGGGGAAATAGAGGTAAATCCTATAAATCACTTCTTGTCCTAGAGTTTTGCTTGGATTTGTGACCAAATTTGGCCATAAACATCCTTGGGGGAAGGGGAACAGAACTTGTTTAAATTTTGGCTCTGACCCCCTGGGGGCGGAGGGGTGGGGCCCAATAGGGATTTAGAGGTTAATATTAAAATTCCTTCAGAAAAGGAACAATGAACCTGTATTCAGAACATTACTTGGCATTACAAACCAGGTGAGCGATACAGGCCCTCTGGGCCTCTTGTAATTGATTCAGAAGGGGGATCTTTAGGTAAGGACAATTATGTTTATAAAGGACCGAGGTAAGACCCATGGGATAGTATGACTGGGGTCCAAAATGGGAGCTTTGCTGAAAAATTGGCTTTAAAATCTGACTCCTCCTTATATTAATCCTTGAATGGGTTTCGACCATATTTTGGATGAAGGGCTACCAAGTTTGTTCAACAAATGACATTTACCTTTTTCAGAAACTTACATATTCAACTAAGGAGTTCCTTGTATTGTTTATATTAATCGTTAACCAATACTTTATACTGTGACTTTGTTGTTTTGTGTCATAAGTCAGATGACCGTTAAGGCCCATAGGCCTCTTGTTTTAATTAAATTCAATGTTTCCCTTCCACTGTGACAAAAGCAATTGATTTGCTTCAAGTTTTAAATTTTCGTTTAGGTATGCTTAAAGGTGTCAATTTCTGTGGAATGACCCATCCATGACAGTGATGTTATAGGTTATGAAAATATCCATGACAGTGATGTTATAGGTTATGAAAATATCCATGACAGTGATGTTATAGGTTATACAATATCCATGTTTGTGATGTTATAGGTTATACAATATCTATGGCAGTGATGTTATAGGTTATACAATATCTATGGCAGTAATGTTATAGATTATACAATATCTATGGCAGTGATGTTATAGATTATACAATATCTATGGCAGTGATGTTATAGATTATACAATATCTATGGCAGTGATGTTATAGATTATACTATATCTATGGCAGTGATGTTATAGGTTATACTATATCTATGGCAGTGATGTTATAGATTATACAATATCTATGGCAGTGATGTTATAGGTTTATACTATATCCATGGCAGTGATGTTATAGATTATATATATATCTACTGCAGTGTGATGTTATAGATTATACAATATCTATGGCAGTGATGTTATAGATTATACTATATCTACTGCAGTGATGTTATAGATTATACAATATCTATGGCAGTGATGTTATAGATTATACTATATCTACTGCAGTGATGTTATAGATTATACAATATCTATGGCAGTGATGTTATAGATTATACTATATCTACTGCAGTGATGTTATAGATTATACAATATCTATGGCAGTGATGTTATAGATTATACTATATCTACTGCAGTGATGTTATAGATTATACAATATCTATGGCAGTGATGTTATAGATTATACAATATCTATGGCAGTGATGTTATAGATTATACAATATCTATGGCAGTGATGTTATAGAGTTATACTATATCTATGGCAGTGATGTTATAGATTATACAATATCTATGGCAGTGATGTTATAGGTTATACAATATCTATGGCAGTGATGTTATAGATTATACAATATCTATGGCAGTGATGTTATAGATTATACTAATATCTACTGCAGTGATGTTATAGATTATACAATATCTATGGCAGTGATGTTATAGATTATACTATATCTACTGCAGTGATGTTATAGATTATACAATATCTATGGCAGTGATGTTATAGATTATACTATATCTACTGCAGTGATGTTATAGATTATACAATATCTATGGCAGTGATGTTATAGATTATACTATATCTACTGCAGTGATGTTATAGATTATACAATATCTATGGCAGTGATGTTATAGATTATACTATATCTACTGCAGTGATGTTATAGATTATACAATATCTATGGCAGTGATGTTATAGATTATACTATATCTACTGCAGTGATGTTATAGATTATACAATATCTATGGCAGTGATGTTATAGATTATACAATATCTATGGCAGTGATGTTATAGATTATACAATATCTATGGCAGTGATGTTATAGATTATACAATATCTATGGCAGTGATGTTATAGATTATACAATATCTATGGCAGTGATGTTATAGATTATACTATATCTACATGCAGTGATGTTATAGATTATACAATATCTATGGCAGTGATGTTATAGGTTATACTATATCTACTGCAGTGATGTTATAGATTATACAATATCTATGGCAGTGATGTTATAGGTTATACAATATCTATGGCAGTGATGTTATAGGTTATACAAAATATCTATGGCAGTGATGTTATAGATTATACTATATCTACTGCAGTGATGTTATAGGTTATACAATATCTATGGCAGTAATGTTATAGGATATACAATATTCATCAGTGGCGTAGCGCCCGTGCATGCTTGCATGCTCAAGCATGCAAAAAATAATCTGACTTACATTTTTGTACAGTCAGAAGAAAAAACACATCATTTGAATATACGTAACGCTGCAGAATATAAACTACGTATAAATACATATGATATGTCCAACTGTATGCCTAACATAACTTTTGTGTGTACATTTGAAAGATTTGAACATTGGCCATTCCGTAAATTTATTAGAATAGTGTATATATTTCCGGTTACCAGGTTGTTAAATTTGATTATGTTTGAATCCTGTCAAAGACAATATTAGACTTCTGCACCAAATTCCCTCAAGCAAATGTGGATTTTGAATCAGGAAACACTTACGATTACCAAAATAAACAACATCGCATGAATAGTTAGAAATATTCTAAAAACATAAAGTTATATTGAAATGATAGCAAAACAACTAAAGTAGCAATTGCAACATGTTCTTGGCCTTAGTAACGAAAAAGTGAATTTTTCAATTTTGGTTCTGACTTTCTGCCCCGTTAAAACGAGTGTTAATCCATGATTTCTGGTGTCTACTCACGAAACGGTTGACTTTTATTTTTGTCGAATATGAACAGATTGTTAATTTAGAAAATAATTTTTGTTGTTGTAATTGTTAGAAATAGAACATAATAGGTAGAAAAATAGGTCATAAATACAATGTTTAATTTTTAGGTCATCTGACCCGAAGGGTCCGCCGTGCGCCATCCGTAAACTTTTCACATTTTGAACTTCTTCTCAAGTTCTACCGGTGCGATTTGGCTGAAACTTGCATGAAATGATCCTGACATGGTCCTGACAAAGTTTTGTTATTTTTCGGGTCGATCCGAAATCCAAGATGGCCGCCACAGCCGCCATCTTGAAAACACATTTTGAACTTCTTCTCAAGTTTCTACCGGTGCAATTTGGCTGAGACTTGCATGAAATGATCCTGACATGGTCCCGACAAAGTGTTGTTATTTTTCGGGTCGATCCGAAATCCAAGATGGCCGCCACCGCCGCCATCTTGAAAACATATTTTGAACTTCTTCTCAAGTTCTACCAGTGCGATTTGGCTGAGACTTGCATGAAATGATCCTGACATGGTCCCGACAAAGTATTCTTATTTTTCGGGTCGATCAAAATCCAAGATGGCCGCCACAGCCGCCATCTTGAAAACACATTTAGAACTTCTTCTCAAGTTCTACTGGTGCGATTTGGCTGAAACTTGCATGAAAGGAGCCTGACATGGTCCCAACAAAGTGTTGTTACATCTCTGGTTGATCCCCAATCGAAGATGGCAACCATGACACTGTATCTTATTAATTTCCTATATGATTATTGCCAAGGTACTCAGATGATTGGCCTCTTGTTTTATTGAGGTGGTCGAGAACTGGTCCCTTCTTACGCCATTTTGACAGTGGTCTTTGACTCGCTGTCGTAAACAAACCAACACGTAAACTTAATTTTAATTCTGTTTAGAATATTCGCCATAAGTTTGTCATCAGTTAAAATAACACAAAATTCTCCCATTCCTTACTATTTTAATTTTTACAACCAAAATCCATTTTTTTTTTGTTTTTTTGTTTTTGTTCGAGCACTTGTCAGGGGAGTCTAGTATAGTACGATTACATGTATATAAAATCACCACCGTTCTAATTTTGTGTATAGTTTTGCATGGTTATCACTGAAATATCGTGACCTCCATTTAACCATTGGTATATATGTTAAAAGTTACCAAAGAAGTAAAATAGTTATAACAATTTCCTGTCAGCTTCCGGGGGGCTTCGCCCCCCCATACCCCCTATCGGGGCTTTGCCCCTGGACCCTGAGCAGGGGGCGCCAGCCCCCTGCAAACCCCAGGCATGCAGGCCTATCCAGTCCTAGCTACGCCGCTGTTCATGGTAGTGATGTTATAGGTTATGCAATATCCATGGCAGTGATGTTATAGGTTATGCAATATCCATGACAGTAATGTTATAGGTTATACAATATCCATGGCAGTGATGTTATAGGTTATGCAATATCCATGGCAGTGATGTTATAGGTTATGCATTATCCATGGCAGTGATGTTATACCGTATTTTCCGGAATATAAGCCGCTACTTTTTTCCCTGAAAATCGGGAGTGCGGCATATACACCAGTGCGACTTATCTGTGGACGAAAACCAAAATCTGACGATGTTTTTGCATTATTACGTCGTGATTCACATGTGAAAATCGTAAGTTTTACTCGCCAGTTTTGTAAAGTTATACATCGAACAAATCACTGTAAAAGTGTTTAAACGATAAAATATGTGATGAAAATATAATAAAGATAAAAATAATAACGTACCAGATACATGTTCAATCGTAAAATTGTTTAATTCATGGAAAATCGGCCGACTGAAGCGTGGTTGTTTACAGTCACAACACAATGGCGGACTGATTTCGCTATCGATTTGCTGCAGGATTGTTACCAAGAAAATAATAACTAAAACGTCAAAAACCATCAAATATCAAACAATAAGTTAAATATATTATTTGAATATTATGTGAGTGAAAGAAATGTCCGCAAAAAGGGAAAAAACAATCTTCTGAATGACTGCTAAATATAACTTGCACACGTGTTACACACGGTCAACATGTGTATTTCTAAGAATCCTGTCGCTGTGATTTCAATGAAATAATCGGCAGTCAAGTTTATACGTGTGAATTACATGTAATATAAAACATTATAGCGATGTTAAAAAGCATCAAACAGTCGTACAAAACATCATTTAATCGATCTCTGCAGCGGCAAACACCACGAGGTCATAATCCGGAAGTTTACAAAAATAAGGCTTCGGTGAAATGCATCATGGGATATCTACTGTAGTTGACAAACAGTGGAAGAACACTCTAAACGAAGTCGATTGATACAGTAACTCTTTACACAAAGATACATTTAATACACAAAATATATCAAGAAAGAAATTCTTATGCATACTGAAGAAAGTATTACCGGCGTACTGAAATATGAGCGAGAGTAAGCATGAACTCGAACTTGCACACGTGTTACACATATGTCGGTCAACAGGGGAATTTCCCGGAATCCTGTCGCCGTGATATCAATGAAATAATCAGCAATCGAGTTCACACACGTAAATCACATGTAATTTAGAACATTATTACGAGTGCAAACATCGCACAGTGATATTAAAATCATTTAATCGATCTCTATAGCGGCAAACACCACGAAATCATATCCGGAAGTTTACAAAAATAAGGCTTCGGTGAATTGCATCATGGGATGGCAAGTTGACAGAGAACACTCTAAACGAAGTCAATTTTAGGTTAATGATGCAAGTCTTGATAATACAGTAATCCTTTACACATCAATATAATTAATACGCGAAATATATCAAAATAGATATAAAATAAAATCGTATGCATACTGAAGAAAGTATTTTAACCGGCATGTTGAAATATGAGAGAGTAAGCGTGAATTCGTACGGCCGCCATGTTTGTTTACACACAAGAAGTCTTACGTAATGGCAGAGTAAACAACGAATAGAAACATGACCAAATCAATTTTGCTAAAGATTTTTACATGATTGTGAGTTTTATTTGTTATACATTTACAGAACAAGTTTACAGACAGTTTTCGTGATTCTAATCGATTGATAAGCATTACCGTACTTCATTAGAGATCGATCGTATACACAGAGGGTTGCGTGGGTGCATGGGCCTAACTTTTGGTTGCGGCTTATGTAACGGTGCGTCTTATGTGTGTACAAAACCTGAAAAAATCGTTAAAAAGGCCTCTGCGGCTTGTACACAGGTGCGACTTATTGTCCGGAAAATACGGTAGGTTATTCAATATCCATGACAGTAATGTTATAGTTTATACAATATCCATGGCAGTGATGTTATAGTTTATACAATATCCATGGCAGTGATGTTATAGGTTATGCAATATCCATGACAGTAATGTTATAGGTTATGCAATATCCATGACAGTAATGTTATAGGTTATACAATATCCATGGCAGTGATGTTATAGGTTATGCAATATCCATGGCAGTGATGTTATAGGTTATGCAATATCCATGGCAGTGATGTTATAGGTTATTCAATATCCATGACAGTAATGTTATAGTTTATACAATATCCATGGCAGTGATGTTATAGGTTATGCAATATCCATGACAATAATGTTATAGGTTATACAATATCCATGGTTGTAATGTTATAGGTTATACAATACCCATGGCAGTAATGTTATAGGTTATACAATATCCATGACAGTGATGTTATAGGTTATGCAATATCCATGGCAGTGATGTTATAGGTTATGCAATATCCATGACAGTAATGTTATAGGTTATACAATATCCATGGCAGTGATGTTATAGGTTATGCAATATCCATGGCAGTGATGTTATAGGTTATGCAATATCCATGGCAGTGATGTTATAGGTTATTCAATATCCATGACAGTAATGTTATAGTTTATACAATATCCATGGCAGTGATGTTATAGGTTATGCAATATCCATGACAATAATGTTATAGGTTATACAATATCCATGGCAGTAATGTTATAGGTTATACAATACCATGACAGTGATGTTATAGGTTATACAATATCCATGACAGTGATGTTATAGGTTATACAATATCCATGACAGTGATGTTATAGGTTATACAATATCCATGGCAGTGATGTTATAGGTTATACAATATCCATGGTTGTAATGTTATAGGTTATACAATATCCATGGCAGTGATGTTATAGGTTATACAATATCCATGGCAGTAATGTTATAGGTTATACAATATCCATGACAGTGATGTTATAGGTTATACAATATCCATGACAGTGATGTTATAGGTTATACAATATCCATGACAGTGATGTTATAGGTTATACAATATCCATGGCAGTGATGTTATAGGTTATACAATATCCATGACAGTGATGTTATAGGTTATACAATATCCATGGCAGTGATGTTATAGGTTATACAATATCCATGGCAGTGATGTTATAGGTTATACAATATCCATGGTTGTAATGTTATAGGTTATACAATATCCATGGCAGTGATGTTATAGGTTATACAATATCCATGGCAGTGATGTTATAGGTTATACAATATCCATGGTTGTAATGTTATAGGTTATACAATATCCATGGCAGTGATGTTATAGGTTATACAATATCCATGGCAGTGATGTTATAGGTTATACAATATCCATGACAGTGATGTTATAGGTTATACAATATCCATGGCAGTGATGTTATAGGTTATACAATATCCATGACAGTGATGTTATAGGTTATACAATATCCATGGCAGTGATGTTATAGGTTATACAATATCCATGACAGTGATGTTATAGGTTATACAATATCCATGCAGTGATGTTATAGGTTTTATACAATATCCATGACAGTGATGTTATAGGTTATACAATATCCATGACAGTGATGTTATAGGTTATACAATATCCATGGCAGTGATGTTATAGGTTATACAATATCCATGGCAGTGATGTTATAGGTTATACAATATCCATGGCAGTGATGTTATAGGTTATACAATATCCATGGCAGTGATGTTATAGGTTATACAATATCCATGGTTGTAATGTTATAGGTTATACAATACCCATGGCAGTAATGTTATAGGTTATACAATATCCATGACAGTGATGTTATAGGTTATACAATATCCATGACAGTGATGTTATAGGTTATACAATATCCATGACAGTGATGTTATAGGTTATACAATATCCATGACAGTAATGTTATAGTTTATACAATATCCATGGCAGTGATGTTATAGGTTATGCAATATCCATGACAATGATGTTATAGGTTATACAATATCCATGGCAGTAATGTTATAGGTTATACAATATCCATGACAGTGATGTTATAGGTTATACAATATCCATGACAGTGATGTTATAGGTTATACAATATCCATGGCAGTAATGTTATAGGTTATACAATATCCATGACAGTGATGTTATAGGTTATACAATACCCATGGCAGTGATGTCAGTTGTGTTGCTCAGAGGTTTCCATACAGTTATTTAACTTCCCTTTTTTTCGCATTAATTTCAGACCTTTTTAAATGAAAGTCAAAGGTCAAGGTCCTTGTTTTTAACAGAAGTAAATTTGTTTCTGTGATATTACATTACTGACTTTAGAAACCCAAACTTGATGCTTATCTTCTCTTTCAAATATCACTTTGCTCAATAACTGAGTATTGTTTAAGTTTACAGCTGACCTTGATTTTCTTTCATTGTTATTCACAGCATTGTAAGAACAGTCCCCGCTCCAGTATTGTCATAGAACTTTTCACCCACGTCGTTATGAGGATAATGAAACACAACACGGTGAGTTGGTGCTCATTATTGTCATTTCTCAATATAACCATGCTACAGTCTTCAATTAATAGCAAATTTTCTTCAGAGAAATAAGAAAAGAATGGGAAAATAACAGTTTTTAATATAATGATATTTTAAGAAATGTAAAAGCTGAAAAAGACATAACTTTTAAAATGATTTCACTTACATATAGAGGCCTATGTTTGCAGCATATATTTATTTACGTTTTACTTGAAAGGTAAAATGGTTGTGCATATCTCCAACAATGCCATTTTAAGCAAATTTGACTGATTTATCTATCTGAAAAGCTTGAAACAAAAATGTGTATTGATTTCAGGATTTTGGAAAGTACCCTCGAATGAGAGGATTTGTACAGGAATACGTACAAGCTTTGAATTGTCAAAATGATGGTTATAATGTTGTCCAGAACTTCGTCAGGAGGTGAGTGGTGAATCTCTCATATAATTGTAGAGAATTTATATGTTATCTTAACCCTTTACCACATGCAAACTAGTATACTGCATCACCAGGCTTCCATGAGGAAAGTATACAATGTTCAACACGAACATTGTTGCAACATCTGTCAAGTGTAACGCACCATCTCAATGGCACTTTTTGAAGTTTTCAGTCTGGATTGATAATACGTTTTTAAAGTTGGATTTATTTACATTCATTTTTATTTTTGAGAAATGTTTTGGTAATAAAGTTGCTTCAAAATGAATCAAACTACACAGTGATGCTATCATTTGCAAATATTATTCGATATGAGGACTCCAAAAATTATTAAAAACATTTACAGGTCAGAAAATGGTTGATTTTCTCTGTCGGAAATACTAAAAATATTGCCGATTTTTTTATAACTTTTAGAAATAAATTGCACAAATTACTTGAAATATTGTAAACAAACTAATATATATCTGAATCCTGGCTCAGTCAATATATTTGCTCTGAAAAACACTGTTATTTCTGCTTTGTCCGTGCCGGTTTACGACCCGTTCACCGCTACTTTCACTTTCTATCGTTCTGAGTAGTGTGTTTGTTGTGGGATGTTTGTACATTATTTGCCGTTGAAAAATGCACGAAAATAATCTATCAACTTTAAATGAAGTATATCAAAGTTTTATTGAAGTTTTGACAACAAGTTTATAACAAAATTATCAACACTCACGGCTGTAAACTCGCCAGTCCTTTCCAACACGGCGTCAGGTAATGGCGATAGTACGGGACCTCGCCGTTCTTCATGACCGTCAGATTTTCGATCGGTCAAATTGAATAAAACATCGTCTAAATCATTGTCAGATTATATGCTTTTAGGTCTGTGATATTTAAATATCATGACATTGTACTTATAATTACAAATATCTGCCGTAATATCAACAACAGAAGCCATGATGGCGTCCCCGGTAACATGAGTGAAGCAGTGAACACATGTGTGATTTTCTCGGTTAATTTATTCAGAGTTTCATATAGTAACACTGTGCCGATTTTTGATTGGTTAGAAATTTGGTCAGGTCTATAATTAGATTGTAAAGTCTGAACACAGGTGGCGCTTTTATCACGTGATACGAAGCTAGTAAAACATTGATAGTCAAAATGGCATCCAGAGTCGCTTGCATTGAGATCTTGTATGGGCGTCCAGAGGCGCTTATATTGAGATGGTGCGGGGGCGTCCAGAGTCGCTTACATGGGGCAAGGGGTAAAGGCGTCCAAAGGCGCTTACATGTGGTAAAGGGTTAATAACCATGATTGTTAACATTACTGTAGTAACTCCATAAAGGGATAAATATAGACCAACATCTTCAGGATGGATGTTTCCATTAATCAACTTTGTCAACTATATCATTAAGGCTAATGTTTTCCTATATAAAAAAGGAAGAAATCATTAATCTTTAATAAAGTGCATTGAGCAAGGTTAGTTTACTATATCACTAGAGCACTTTATAATATTATTTGATGTAAAGGGGATGTTAGGTATGGTTTTCAAAATTGAAGATGACGGCACATTTAATGCAGTCAGACCTGTTTATAGAGACCGACCAAGGGGCTAAGAAAATAGTCTTTTAAGACAGTTGTTTTTATACACAGGTCAAATCGTGTCGAAGTGAACAATTTGAGATATGTTTAACTAATTTTGAATGGAAGCATGTTCAAAATATTTCAACTTATAATGGGTTTCCATATCTTTTATATTGACGACTACCCAGTCAGTAAAGTTCTTCTGATTTAAGTGAAGTAAAGAAGTATATAGGGATTGGATTGCGCTTTTATGTTAACCATGCTTGTATGGAGCAATTCCTCTAAGAATATATTCTATGGGGCGCGTTATTGAATATATTCTTAGAGGAATTGCTCCATACAAGCATGGTTAACATAAAAGCGAAATCCAATCCCTATATTTACACTCACACGACTTTTTATTTATATTTTATGCAATAAAATCATCATTTGAAAGTGACGTAATTATTCAATAAAAGTCGGTCTAAAGTGGGAGGGGCTAACTCAATTGAACAGCGAAAGATGACTCTTCACGTATACAGTGGACCCGCGATAATCCGGACGCCGATAGTCCGGAAAACTCACAATCCGGACGGAGATATCAGGGAACGGATTTCCGTAACGTTATTTATACTCACTTGTCCGGAAATTCGTATTCCGAATCCGGAACTCCATTTGGGAACGGAATGTAATTTTCATTAATAAATTCCCGCAATAATCCGGACAATTTGTTGTCGCCACGTGCCGAGAAAATCCAAGGCCAGCTACAGTCATGTGTACAATACACACTGCCAACTAACACTAGTTAGTGTGTGTTGTCATAACAACGGCTGCCAGGTCATAGCCACGGGCGTTTACCTGAACTCCTTTCACACGGGTACATGCAGTCATGTAACGGTTCATTGGTTTTCTATAGGAGATCAAACATCAGTGTTGTTATTGAGATACAGCAATATATTTTTAGCCACTCTCTTTTAAACATGCAGTTTGAGTTTGAGTACGGGTACGTATGTTGTAGATACCTTACTTGTTTCGCATGCAGAATATATCGCTATGAGTATCAGATACCATAAAGTGAGATACTACTCACAAAATTAATAACAATTTTAAATGTAAGTGAATCTATTCGAATTCATCATCTGTGGTATAAGATAAAAAGGCTACGGCACATGCCATTTACAAGTGTGTGACATTGTGCACGAAGTTAGACGTGAACGAGCGCGTGGTTGTTACGCATGTCTGTAAGTCAGAAAGCAAAGATTTGTGGAAATGGTTATTAAAAACACACATTATACAAAATAACAATTATATGAGTTCATAAAATGTTCACAACTATTTGTTATCATATTTTTTATGCCAAGAACGTAGATGTTATTAATCCTTGGTTAGGCAATCAAGAGTGGGATACGTAGTTATATGCATACATATTACACAATTAACGACGGCTTTATGTTTCGTATTTTGAAAAAAGAAATACGTTTATTTAATATTCTTAACGTAATGATATAAGAATACCTATAACACATAACAAACAAAGTATTAATTATACGTATGTTACATAAAAGCCTATCATCGATTACAAGGTCAAGGGGAGTAACTCGTACGTGACAATTTAATTGATTAAGAACACGAAATTCGACAGTCCGGAAAACTCGTAATCCGGACGGTTTAGGCTGGGAACCAAGGTGTCCGGATTATCGAGGGTCCACTGTAGACCAGTCAAACTAGCCATAAAAATAGCTGAACCTCAAACTAATTGCAACAGAAGCAACTATGTATTTTTCTTACTCCTTGATATGTAGTGAATGATGTGTTAAAATTCCCAAGAAATCCCAAAGGGGGAAAATTGAAAATTATCAGCTTTTCTTTGACCTATATTGCCTTGCAGATACGCATTGTAGATCAAGGGGGTAGGGGAATAAAATTGTTCTTTCTCGGAAAGTATTTATATGTATACAGTATATACTTGCAATATAACTACAAGACATATTAAACTTTGTTATGATCTTTCTTTTTATGTAAAAATCATTATATTATGAAGGTCAAATAAAGGTCAAAACAGACGAATTGGTTAAAAATGATGAAAGACCAGCAATATTTTCATATTTGCAAAAAATGAAGTTTTCTGGTCTCAAATATCACTAAATAAATTCAGAAGGAAACGTTAACACAATAACATATTCCATGAAACTACAAAATATACATGTAACCATGGCTACTATATATAATGATCCATACAATGTCTATATTTACAATCAGAAAACACGAAAGTTCTGATTATAGGAAAAATGATCGTTCAAATGACAAACCGAATAAGCACAACTATTCAATTCATAACTTGAATAATGATATCTATATCATAAATGTGTACAAAGTCTTAATTTTATGTTGTTCTGTAAACAACAAAAAACAGATAAAGATGATCACGCCAATATAACAACTGACCTCCAGAGAAGTCCATTGAGTAATATTCATGAGAGCACTATAAATTGCCAAAGTCTATCTACCATGTATACTGATTTCAAGAGTATACCATGGTCATTATTAGCTCACCTGGTCCAAAGGACCGAGGTGAGCTTATGGGATACCGCAGCGTCCGGCGTCCGGCGTCCGGCGTCCGTCAACAATCGACTTCTTCTCCATAACCGCTGGTCGGATTTCAACAAAATTTGACTGGGAGCATCCTTATGGGCTACTAACTGAAAATTGTACAAATGATGGGGCTGACCCCCCGGGGGCCTGAGGGGCGGGGCCAAAAGGGGTCAATTTGGCTATTTCCATATAAACGACTTCTTCTCTGAAACCAAGCATGGGATAGCACCCATAATGCAATGGTAGCATCCTTATAGGGTGGGGATTCAAAATTGTACAAATGATGGGGCTGACCCCCCGGGGGCCTGAGGGGCGGGGTCAAAAGGGGTCAATTTGGCTATTTCCATATAAACGACTTCTTCTCTGAAACTAAGCATGGTATAGCACCCATTATGCAATGGTAGCATCCTTATAGGGTGGGGATTCCAAATTGTGCAAATGATGGGGCTGACCCCCCGGGGGCCCTGAGGGGCGGGGTCAAAAGGGGTCAATTTGGCTATTTCCATATAAACGACTTCTTCTCTGAAACTAAGCATGGTATAGCACCCATAATGCACTGGTAGCATCCTTGTAGGCTGGGGATTCAAAATTTTGCAAATGATAGGGCTGACCCCCCGGGGGCCTGAGGGGCGGGGTCAAAAGGGGTCATTTTGGCTATTTCCATATAAATGACTTCTTCTCTGCAACTAAGCATGGTATAGCACCCATAATGCAATGGTAGCATCCTTGTAGGCTGGGGATTCAAAATTTTGCAAATGATAGGGCTGACCCCCGGGGGCCTGAGGGGCGGGGTCAAAAGTGGTCAATTTCCATATAAATGACTTTTTCTCTGCAACTTAACATGGGATTGCGCTCATAATGTAATGGTTACATCCTTATAGGGTTTGGATTCAAAATTTTGCAAATGATGGGGCTGACCCCCCGGGGCCTGAAGGGTGGGGTCAAAAGGGGTCAATTTGGCTATTTCCATATAAACGACTTCTTCTCTGCAACTAAGAATGGAAAAGCACTTATAATGCAATGGTAGCATCCTAATAGGGTTGGGATTTGAAATTGTACAAATGATAGGGCTGACACCCGGGGCCTTAAACGGCAATAGATGCGAGGTCAAAAAGGTCAATTAGGCTACTATTTTCATATAAATTACTTTGTCTCTGAACCTATGTATTGGATAGCATATTTGTATGGTATCAATAGCATCATTGTATGGTTGTGATTCAAAATTAAACTTTGGGAGTCAATTTTGCTTATTTTTAGCCCACCATCATCAGATGGTGGGCTATTCAAATCGCCTTTCGTCCGTGGTCCGTCGTCCGTCCGTCCTTCCGTCCGTCCGTCCGTCCGTCCGTTCCGTCCGTCCGTCCGTCCGTCCGTCCGTCCGTCCGTCCGTCCGTTAACAATTCTTGTTACCGCTATTTCTCAGAAAGTACTGAAGGGATCTTTCTCAAATTTCATATGTAGGTTCCCCTAGGACCCTAGTTGTGCATATTGCATTTTGGGACCGATCGGTCAACAAGATGGCCGACAGGCGGCCATCTTGGATTTTGATAGTTAAAGTTTGTTACCGCTATTTCTCAAAAAGTGCTGAAGGGATCTTTCTCAAATTTCATATGTAGGTTCCCCTAGGACCCTAGTTGTGCATATTGCATTTCGGGACCAATCGGTCAACAAGATGGCCGACAGGCGGCCATCTTGGATTTTGATAGTTAAAGTTTGTTACCGCTATTTCTCAAAAAGTGCTGAAGGGATCTTTCTCAAATTTCATATACAGGTTCCCCCAGGACCCTAGTTGTGCATATTGCATTTTGGGACCGATCAGTCAACAAGATGGCCGACAGGCGGCCATCTTGGATTTTGATAGTTAAAAGTTTGTTACCGCTATTTCTCAAAAAGAACTGAAGGGATCTTTCTCAAATTCCAAGCATAGTTTCCCCTTGTACCCTAGTTGTGCATAATACCTTTAAGGACTGCTCCATAATGCTTTTTGGGACTGATCGGTAAAAAAGATGGCCAACCGGCCGCCATCTTAGATTTCATTGTTGAAGTTTGTTACCACTTTTTCTTAGAAAGTACTATAGCGATCTGTCTCAAATTTTATATGTAGTGTGTTTGAAAAAGTTTGAAAAGCAGGGAAAAGATCCTCTTTCCATTGTCAGACATAAATCATTCTTTGGTGGGCGCCAAGATCCCTCTGGGATCTCTTGTTCTAATTGTCAGAGTATTGTGATAATTACTAACAAAAAACCAGGTGAGCGATACATGCCCTCTGGGCCTCTTGTTCCAAATCTGGACAATTGTATGTCTGTTCGTTT
The DNA here is from genome assembly GCF_041381155.1 of Argopecten irradians. Lineage (NCBI taxonomy): Eukaryota > Metazoa > Mollusca > Bivalvia > Pectinida > Pectinidae > Argopecten > Argopecten irradians. The sequence continues at coordinate 58,163,044 of NC_091135.1, forward strand.
GTAACAGTTGAATTTGTAGGGATTTGTCCATTCGAACAACTCACCCCTTTACATTCACCACAACTGTGAGTACATTCAAGTCCATGCTTTCGACAAGAACATCACTTAGAGTCGCAATCCTTTTTGCAGTTACATCTAATGATTTTCAGTAGTTCGGGAGGTGCAGGTGGTAGGCGGGTCTTTTCAGGGCGATACTTTCCTTCATGAAGTAACCCCATTCCTCAGGTGAAAGTAGACACTCCATTTCCAGCCATGTTTGAACTTGAAGGTAGACCCGTTTACTATGAAATTCCGCTGCTGCCGACGTTGGAGGAAGCGTGTGGACTTGTACAAAGGTTTTTCCGCAAACAACCTTGTCTACAAACCTATGGTAGCGCAAAATATCCAGCTTATCTTCCTGCTTGCCATTCGTCAGAATTGCTATAGCCTTTTCGCCTGCATCTATAACGTCAGCAGATGAAGATTCACCTCTACAAAAGACTTCTGCATATTTCTGTAGGGAAACGTCATTTTGCATTTTTTTAAATGCAGCAGCTTTACCCACACCGAATATTCTAGATGTTGTATCGCAACCTGTTATTGCATGAAGAAAGGGTAAAACATTGCAGATTACCTCACCCAACTCTATTTTCGTCTTCAGAAGGTCCCAGACTTTCACTTTCCTATGTGAAGACACATCTGAGTGAAAGTAAATTGCAGACGAAGAAGTCAAAGCATGGTGTAGCAGGAGAACCAGAAGGTCTGTGTCTTCCCCTACAACAACTGTGCAGCTGTCAGCTGCACTTTGGATGGTCGTCTTTACAATGAGCACATCAGCATCATCGTGTGCGTGTATTGTTTTACAACCTTCTTCTGTCAAAGCTTCACTCAGCATGTTGATAAATGCCTGCTTATTTTCATCATTTGAAAGGAAGCGCTCCTTCTTTGATCGGAATGTCACATTGGTTGACAGGTTGACTTTAGGTCCAACACATCCTCCACTCCGTCTCATATGAGTGCTGTCTTTAGTTGACGGTCCATTAATATAACCATCAAACACGACTGTAGCTGTACCATACTTTGTTTTGATGTAATGAACATATCTCTGACATATGTCTGTGAATTATAAACCTCTGTCCCACGGTATTCTGTGCAACAGAGAACCACCATCAAGTATGTGATGAACGTCTGTGCCTTTTGGTAAAGAGGAAGAACAGTCATTCATATTCCATATTGCTTCTGCAAGCGTTGCCTTCTGTGCTGCACGTAACAACCCTGATGACTCAAAAAGCGAAGATGGATAAGTGCTTAATTCATATTTGAATAAAGATGATGCATCTTCTAAACAACTATCTGCTGCCATGGTCAATCGCTGAAAGAGGAGTTGTGGGTCAATTTCAACTTGGTCGCCAGACGCTCTCTCCGAATGTATCGATGATAAAGTAACAGCTTTATTACATTTACGGAAAACATACTCATTCACTTTCTGACCTTCCATCTTATTGAGTATATCTTCTCCGATTCGCTTTGCATCATCAGCGGTGGCTCTCCCATCGTCAGTTTCACCAGTCTCGATGCTACGAAGGGAGTCGTCTCCATCAAAGGGGTTTCTTTGGACGAGGTAGTCTAATACCATGGCTGTATCTTTCCCATCCCTTTCGCGCCTGGACTTGGAACATTCTTTGTGCTGTTCATTGGTTATATAATTAACCTCAGTGGCGTCTTGCATGGCTTGGTTGATGTCTGCACAAGCTGGCATGGAAAGCAACCAAACTGCTCTCTGCTGTTCAGACATTCCACGTCCTCGTGTGAGACCACCTACAGATTTTATACTGCGCATGAGAGCTTGTTCAATTACTAAATCTGTAGATAAACCAGCCCAGAATCGATCAGATCTCCGCAGGACATGGTTACCAGATACGAAGGCATGGAACACTTCAGGATGCTCTTGTTCTAATTCCTGCATTTTCTGAAGATACAAATAGGAAGACTTTGTGTATAGATTGTGTCCAGCAGCCGCAAAATAGTGTAACATGTCGTGAAC